>NW_020664583.1:3773733-3807821 GCF_002925995.2 Terrapene triunguis
CCAGAATTAGTAAAGTTTGACTACATTTATTTCAGAAGCATTTTGGCAGTAGAGCAGTGTTACATACTACAGAATTCAGACTAGAATTTACAAGCCTTAAAACAATTAATTTACAAGTGTGGAACTAGTTTACTTTGTAGTCCATGGCCCAGCCATTCTATGTCCTACTTCCCAGTGGGAGGTCAGGATTCAGTTCCCCTTCTATCTCTTATTTCTCCCCTTTTCACTTCAGGAGGCAGTGTGGTCTGGGATGAGGATTGTTTCTCACTAAGAGCGTGTAGAAGACCTGGCATAATGGGCTTCTAGGCATTCCTGTAATAATAATTTTTATTTCATTTGTGGATTAGGATTTGGTCCATAGGTTATTGATAGGATGGGGTTAAAGGAGAGATGGCTGCAGGACACCTTGTGAAGCAGGTGGTTAAAAACTTTGCAGAGTGTGCATAAAACATACAGAATAAATAAAGTGCAAACATCCTTTTGAAAGGGCTTCTTGGCAACTCTGCTATTTTAGCTATCACTCTTCTCCTCTGGAAAATGGAATCTGCTTGATGGCAGAGCCAGCAGTAATGTGGGGGAGAGGGGAGGAAATACAGGATTAGAAAATGGATTTCTTTGCTTTTCTGCTGCCACCTTGAATCCTCTCACAAATCCTGAAAGCTTGTCTCGCATGCAAATGAACTGGATGGATGATAGTTCACCAAGAGTAATGCTTTGAGTCCTTTAAACACATTATTAACAGTTAATGATTTCTAATTAAGGTTGATGTAGCAATTAAATGATTGGCTCTCTTTCAAATATCAAATCAGGATTTTTGCTTCTCTTCTCCATACGATCAACATAAATTTGGCATGTTGGTTGATGGCTTGACTATTGCAGTGGTAGCGAGAGCATTATTAATGTGCAAAATGGTTCACAGTAGAATCTTAAATTACAGCAGGGATGTACTGATTAAATGAAAATAATTGTTGTTGTTTAAAATGAGCAATGGTAGCTTTCTCCAAGACCTATCACGAGGTAGGTCATTTAATCTTCTGAAGCTAATTGCAATTTGAAGTCTTATTGATTTGAGAATCTATACTTCAAATGGCAAAGAAATCATCTATTTGAAAAGGACTTGGAGATGCTGGGAATGTCTCTTAAAGTATAATACAACTAAATTATACTTTAACTCAAGAATAGAAAATGCAAAATTTTAACAGTGAGGGTAATTAATTATTAGCACAGCTTAGCAAAGGATGTGGCAAATTCATTGTCATTTGGAGCCTCTAAATCAAGCCAGGATGTTTTTTCAAATATATGCTCTAGTCCAACCACAAGTTATTGAGTTTGATGTAGGAAACCAGGTGAAATCTACAGTGTGCGTTATGCAGGAGGCCAGACCAGCTGAACATAATGGTCCCAGCTGGACTTCAATATGAACCTAAGAAAAACTACAAGGGGGGGGCACTTAAAATGGTGCTGATGAGGACCAAATAGCTCACTGCTTATACAACACACTATACCTCATACCATCCCACTGAGCAGGGCTGGGGCATCTCAGTAAACAGATGGGGGGACCCATTGTATTATTGCAATGGAATATATGGGACAAGAGAGTCAAAAGGTGTCAACATTAAATAGTGTTAAACAAGGTTCAGTGTTTGGCACACTGAAACCTCAGCCTGCTTAGTACCATGGCAAACACTAGTAAATACACAAAAGAAAAAACAGTTAAAGCATTTGAAAAGTATAAAGACTTACTTGAAAAACATTCCTTTTCCCTCTAGCTGGAGAGTTTTTAGAAGGAAAATCCCCATTTGACAGTCTTAGCTAGTAATAACTGTCTTTTTTGGGGAACAAGAGAAAAGGCTGGTTGAGATGGGCTGAGTCCTATTTATTGCTCTTGCTGTCAGTCTGACCCTGTTTCCTAGAAGGCAAAACAAGAGACACAGAACAGCAAAGACAGAAAATGCAGCTTTTGTCTCTGGTGTTGACTTTCACTGCAGCCTTATTGCTGGAGAAACACAGGCACAGCAGATGGTCCGATCAGCGACTCCGTGACCTGGCAAACTTGTACCAGCATTGGACTGTGATGAGCATTGCTGTAAGCCTGTGAGCAGAAATGCAGCTAAGAGGCGGTGTAGCAAAATATGCAGTTTTGGCTGGCTAAGCCAGACTCTTATTAGATAGCACTGGAAAAAGGAGAGAGAGAGATAGATAAGAGAAGACAAGGAAGGAAAAGGACACACTGGGGGAGGGCTCAGGGAAAAGACAGTCTCATATCCCAGGTGGTGTTTGGGATTTAGCTGCAGTCAATGGAGGTGGTGGCATCATCTGGGTCCCTCTCTCTGGCCCAGTTTGGTCAGGATGATGAAGGCACAATGGGGTCACTGGGGATCCCGAGGTCCCGAAGATGGTGAGGTGACAGCCATGATAGTAAAGTTTGCTTCTTCACATTCTCATCTTTCAGTCAGCCAGCATTTGCATCCAACCCCCACCCAAGTTCTCTTTTTGAAGACCCCAAAAGGCAGCAAGAGTTGAATAGCCCATCCCTGCCTTATTTTGTCCAATGAGGCCTAATTTCCAGCACACCACTGTTGGTTCACTGATTTCTGGTCCCACATTACTGTTTACCAGGCATGATCTGAACACAGTCCTGGAATTATATCAGTAGGCCTTTTTATTTAGCCTAATTCAGTCTGTCTCCCTTTTGCCCCTTTTTCCATCAACATTTCTTATTAAAGGTTGTTGTGACATTTTATAAATGTTCTAGGAATTGAGCTTACACTTAAGGTAAGTTTGTAGGCCCAGTTATCTCAACAGACCTTACAGCCCTCTAAAAGGCTGCCACATTAATGCTGAGGTGATGCAGAAGGTGGCGCTCTTCCATTTGAGGTAGAACCAATGTCATAGGGCACTGCGAGATGCCATCTTCTGGATGAGGGAAGCCAAGCTCCTAATTACTTGAGGTCATCAAAGAACCATCACCACCACCAAGCTCTTATCACTAGATCTCATAGACTCATAGACTTTAAGGTCAGAAGGGACCATTATGATCATCTAGTCTGACCTCCCGCATGATGCAGGCCACAAAAGCTGACCCACCCACTCCTGGAATAATTCTCTCCCTTGACTCAGCTGTTGAAGTCCCCAAATCATGATTTAAAGACTTCAAGTCGCAGAGAATCCTCCAGCAAGCGACCCCTGCCCCATGCTGCGGAGGAAGGCGAAAAACCTCCAGGGCCTCTGCCAATCTACCCTGGAGGAAAATTCCTTCCCGACCCCAAATATGGCGATCAGCTGAACCCCGAGCATGCGGGCAAGATTCTCCAGCCAGACCCTCCAGAAAAAGTTCTCTGTAGTAACTTTTAATATCCCATCATAGATCTCTAAGCACTTTAAAAAGATGGTCAGTATCATTATCCCCATTTTATACATGGAAAAACTAAAGCATAGAGGGGAAATTGACTTGCCCAACAGTACCCAAGAAAGAACAGAACCCAGGTCTCTCGTACCATTCCAGTACTTGAGCCACGCACCTACACTACCTCTCAGACATAGGGACCATTTCACCCAATAGTGAAATACAGCCGTCTCTAGTATAGGAGGTGGGAGCAAAAGGAATAAAAAACCCACAGTGACAGCAACATTATTTGATAAAGTTCTCACAGACAAAGGAACAGTATCTTATGTAGTCATAGCTACAGGAGACAGACAAAATGCGGTGTAGAGCCAGACCTTGGCCAGAACATTGGGGCTTACACCTCGCATTGCAAAACGTGCCAATGGATTGAAGATGTGGCTTTAGATCTCACGTAAAAGATGGTGACATAGCAATTAAAGATACCTGCATACATATACTGCATGTGGGATTGTAACAGTGCGAGACTCACTGCCGTGGCGCCCCCCAATGGTCATTCAGGGAATTAGCTCTCCCGCCTCTGGAACACCATCTGCAGGCCGGTGTCCTGCTTGCCACTGGCCCCCCATGTCCCTCTCAGACTCCGGTGCCCCTTTCCCTTGGGGGTTGCCCCCTGGCAGTACCCCACACAGTTTCTGGGTCTCCCCACCCAGGGGAACCCCCACCCACTATCCCCACCTCACCTCAGTATAAGGCTACTGTCAGTCACCATCTAGCCCCCATTCACTGGGGCGGACTGCAGTGTACAAGCCACTCATCACAGGCAAGGGGGGTTTGGACCTGCTGCCTCCGCCTACTCTTGGGCTGCCCCCTGCAACCCCAGTACCTATTTGGCCTTGCACAAGGCCAGCAGCCTGGGGAGTTACCAGGCAGGAGCTCCCCAGCTCCTCTCACCTTTCCCCAGCCCAGCTCCACCTCAGGTACCCTGGTACGCTCCCCAGCAGCCAGGCCCATCTCCCTCCACAGCTAGGAGGAGACTCTCTCTTAGTCTCTGGCTCACAGCCCTTTTATAAGGGCTAGCTGAGGTCTGTTTGGGGCATTGCCACAGCTGTGCCTGCTTCCCCAATCAGCCTGGGAGCTGCTTGCCCCCACCCATGGCCTCTCCTGGGCTGTTTTAAACCCCTCAGGGCAGGAGTGGGTGACCACGCCGCTACAAGGATGTAGAAATCATGTTTGGATTGCTGTATTATGGACATAGGACCATCACCACAGTTTATCTACTGTCAGGCATATGAAGATGGAATTGGGTTGATGCACTCCAAAAAATGCCTGTGAGATAACTATATTATATTACTAGCCTCTCAAGTGCCCTGTTCCCATCCACACCCAAATTTGGCACTGGTGAAAGGAGCCAGCTTGGCACACGATGGCTGAAGCCATCCATTTGTGTGTAAAGGATAAAATCCCTACCCAACCCCAGAGTCTCAGCAAGAGGCCTAAGCACCATTAAAAGCATCAAGGCTGAAGTGATGAATTGGTCCCATATAAACCTTCTGCACTGAGGTGAATGTCAGCTAGTGTCTAGTCAGTGCTCTCTACAGCCATGACCCTCTGGGAATCTGATCCTCAACCTGACCTTCACTTTACTTTGCAAGGGTTCTCATGCTTATCTTCCCATGTAAAGCATCACACTCCCTCCCACCACCCATCAACTGGGAAAGTGTGGGACCAACAGTGTCCCACCAAGGATGCCCATGGCCCAGCACATCATGGTACCACATCCATCTTCACCAACTGCACTAGATGAAGGAAGATGTTAAAAAAATGACAAGGAGGCATTTAAGGGCCAGATCCTCAGCTGGTGTAAGTCACTTCATTGCCTTTAATGAAGGCCTGTATCTGCAGACCTAGCTTTTAATGCTTCAAACTATAAAGAGGGGTCTAAATGCTGTACCTCTGCTGCCAGATATCTTTAATTGGGCGCTTCCCCTGACAGGTAATGTTTCGATTAGGCAAGCTAAGGCAGAAATAAGCTAAAGATAGAGATTTCACTTCCATGAGTGACAGGTTATTCAAAGTGTCACAAAAAGTTCAATGTGAAAAAAGGCTTATCGAATTTGATTTCTTAGCTGAGAGCAGGCCTCATTTGAAACATAAGTGTCTTCTAAAAACAATGGTAATGCACTGGGCAGTGCATTCCATGAGGTATCTGTGCCTGCAAACCTCTTGCTGCTGACGAGTTGTATGTCCCCTGTAACAAGAATACAGTGACTGAATATGGGGGGGGGGGGGGAAACAAAAAACAAAAAAAATCAGGCTTAAAACCCTACTCTCTGATCTGACAGCAGGCATTCAGTCCCCAGATTCGCATAGTCTGCAGTTTAGACTTCATGCTGCATTACCTCAAGCTGAATAAGCTGTGTCCCATAGCATTTCCAATTGTGCCACAGCAAAGTGACTGAGCAATTAGAGATAAGCAAACCAGTTCCAGTAAAACTAGCCCAGACTTTCACTGTGTTCTCAAACTCAACTGACCTAGAAACTTGGAGATTCATAAAGATTTGGTTAACTTTTATTGGGTGTGTGTGTGAGGAGGCGGCAAATATGGAGTATTTTAATTCCATGCACCTCTTCACTTCCTGGTTTGACCTAGAAATGGAATTAACCAAACACAATAAGAGATTGTGGTAGTTCAGCTTTGGCCAAACTCAGGCCTGGTCTACACTACGAGTTTAGGTCGACTTTAGCCGCGTTAATTCGAATTAAGCCTTGACACGTTCACACGACGAAGCCCTTTCTTTCGACTTAAGGGGCCCTTTAAACCGGTTTCTTTACACCACCTCCGACGAGGGGATTAGTGATAAAATCGGCCTTAGGGGGTCGGAATTGGGTTAGTGTGGATGGAATTCGACGTTATTGGCCTCCGGGAGCTATCCCACAGTGCTTCATTGTGACCGCTCTGGACAGCACTCTCAACTCAGATGCACTGGCCAGGTAGACAGGAAAAGCCCCGCGAATGTTTGAATTTCATTTCCTGTTTGCTCAGCGTGGAGAGCACAGGTGACCACGCAGAGCTCATCAGCACAGGTAACCGTGATGGAGTCCCAGGATCGCAAAAGAGCTCCAGCATGGACAGAACGGGAGGTTCGGGATCTGCTCGCCATATGGGGAGATGAATCAGTGCTGGCTGAACTCCGAAGCAGTAAACAAAATGGCAAAATATTAGAAAAGGTCTCCAAGGCCATGAAGGACAGAGGTCATAACAGGGACACACAGCAGTGCCGCGTGAAAATTAAGGAGCTAAGGCAAGCCTACCACAAAGCCAGAGAGGCAAACGGAAGGTCCGGGGCTGAGCCGCAAACATGCCGCTTCTACGCGGAGCTGCATGCCATTCTAGGGGGTGCAGCCACCACTACCCCAACCGTGTGCTATGAGTCCCTCACTGGAGAAAGACACAGGGAAGCGGGTTCTGGGGACGAGGAAGATGAGCATGAAGATAATGTAAATAGCTCACAGCAGCAAGGAAGCGGAGAAACCAGTTTCCCCAACAGCCAGGATATGTTTATCACCCTGGACCTGGAACCAGTAACCCCCGAACTCACCCAAGACCCTGAGGGCACACAGGGGACCTCTGGTGAGTGTACCTTTGTAAATATTACACATGGTTTAAAAGCAAGCGTGTTTAATGATTAATGATTAATTTGCCCTGACAATCGCGGCCAGTACAGCTACTGGAAAAGTCTGTTAACGTGTATGGGGATGGAGCGGAAATCCTCCAGGGACATCTCCAGAAAGCTCTCCTTCATGTACTCCCAAAGCCTTTGCAAAAGGTTTCTGGGGAGGGCTGCCTTATCCCGTCCGCCATGGTAGGACACTTTACCACGCCAGGCCGGTAGCACGTAGTCTGGAATCATTGCATAACAAAGCATGGCAGCGTATGGTCCCGGTGTTTGCTGGCATGCCGACAACATCCATTCCTTATCGCTCTTTGTTATCCTCAGGAGAGTGATATCATTCACGGTCACCTGGTTGAAATGGGGCAATTTTATTAAGGGGACATTCAGAGGTGCCCCTTCCTGGTTTGCTGAACAGAAATATTCCCCGCTGTTAGCCACGCGGTGGGGGGAGGGGTGAAGTGATCATCTCAGAGAATTGGGTGTGGGGGGGAGGGGAATTAGTTGGGTTTGTGCTGCATGTTAACCCTGAAACCGCAGCCCCTCCTTTTACATTGCAAACCCATTTTAAATGGCCAACCCAACAGGTCCTTGGTATGGTTAATGATAGCAGTACTCTTTGAAACCATTCCCACATGTTAAGAAGGTTAAAAAAGCCAAAAGACTGTGTCTTACCATGGCTGCCTGCAAGCTGAAATCTGTGACCTGGCACTGCGTGAGTGATCTCTCACACCAAACAGGCAGGCCCTCAATATAAGAGGAAAAAATGCGACCTTGTAACGAAAGCACATCTGCTGTGTAATGTGAACAGCAAAATGTAACGTGAAAGAGTGTACCCATTGTTCTCTAAAATGTATCTTTTTTAACCACCTCTCCCTTCTCATCCACCAGCTGCAAATGTCTCTCCTTCGCAGAGGCTAGTGAATATTCGAAAACGTAAGCGAAGGACACGTGATGAAATGTTTACAGAACTACAGACTGCCTCCCACGCTGACAGAGCACAGCAGAATGCGTGGAGGCAGTCAATGACTGATTATCGAAAAGCCCAATATGAGCGAGAGGAGAGGTGGCGGGCTGAGGAGGAGAGGTGGAGGGCTGAATCGCGGGAGGAACAGAGGAAGTTGCGGGCTGAAGATGAGAGGTGGCGTCAGCTTGCAAACAGAAAGCAAGAGTCCATGCTCCGTCTGCTGGAGCATCAAACTGATATGCTACAGCGTATGGTTGAGCTGCAGGAAAGGCAGCAGGAGCACAGACCGCCGCTACAGCCACTGTGTAACCAACAGCCCTCCTCCCCAATGCTACAGCGTATGGTTGAGCTGCAGGAAAGCCAGCAGGAGCAGAGACCGCCGCTACAGCCCCTGTGTAACCAACAGCCATCCTCCCCAAGTCCCATTGCCTCCTCACCCAGACGCCCAAGAACACGGTGGGGGGGGCCTTCGGCCACCCACTCACTCCATCCTAGATGATTTCCATAGCAATAAGTTTTAAAGTTTTAAATTGGAGTGTGTCCTTTTCCTTCCCTCCTCCCCCACCCATCCCGGGCTACCTTTCCAATTATCCCCCTAGTTGTGTGATGAAGTAATAAAGAATGCATGAATGTGAAGTAACAATGACTTTATTGCCTCTGCAACTGGTGCTTGAAGGGGGGAGGGTAGGGGAGGGTGGGGTGGTTGGTTTACAGGGAAGTAGAGTTAACCGGGTGGGGGGGGGAGGGGTGGAGGGTTCATCAAGGAGAAACAAACAGAAGTTTCATTCCGTAGCCTGGCCAGTCACAAAACTGGTTTTCAAAGCTTCTCTGATGCGCACAGCGCCATGCTGTGCTGCTCTAACCGCCCAGGTGTCTGGCTGCGCGTAATCAGCAGCCAGGCGATTTGCCTCTACCTCCCACCCCGTCATAAATGTCTCCCCCTTACTCTCACAGATATTGTGGAGCGCACAGCAAGCAGCAATAACAATGGGGATATTCTTTTCGCTAAGGTCTGAGCGAGTCAGTAAGCTGCGCCAGCGCACTTTTAAACGCCCAAATGCACATTCCACCACCATTCGGCACTTGCTCAGCCTGTAGTTGAACAGGTCCTGACTACTGTCCAGGCTGCCTGTGTACGGCTTCATGAGCCATGGCATTAAGGTGTAGGCTGGGTCCCCAAGGATAACGATAGGCATTTCAACATCCCCAATGGTTATTTTCTGGTCCGGGAAGAAAGTCCCTTCCTCCAGCTTTCGAAACAGAAGAGACTGCCTGAAGACGCGAGCATCATGTACCCTTCCCGGCCAGCCCACGTTGATGTCGGTGAAACGTCCCTTGTGATCCACCAGGGCTTGCAGCAGCATTGAAAAGTACCCCTTGCGGTTTATGTACTCGGTGGCTTGGTGCTCCGGTGTCAAGATAGGGATATGGATTCCGTCTATCGCCCCACCACAGTTTGGGAATCCCATTGCAGCAAAGCCATCCACTATGGCTTGCACGTTTCCCAGAGTCACTACCCTTGATATCACCAGGTCTCTCATTGCCCTGGCAACTTGGATCACAGCAGCTCCCATAGTAGATTTGCCCACTCCAAATTGATTCCCGACTGACCGGTAGCTGTCTGGCGTTGCAAGCTTCCACAGGGCTATCGCCACTCGCTTCTCCACTGTGAGGGCTGCTCTCATCCTGGTATTCTGGCGCTTCAGGGCAGGGGAAAGCAAGTCACAAAGTTCCATGAAAGTGCCCTTACGCATGCGAAAGTTTCGCAGCCACTGGGAATCGTCCCACACCTGCAGCACGATGCGGTCCCACCAGTCTGTGCTTGTTTCCCGGGCCCAGAATCGGCGTTCCACAGCATGAACCTGCCCCATTAACACCATGATTTCCACATTGCTGGGGCCTGTGCCTTGTGAGAGGTCTAGGTCCATGTCCATTTCCTCATCACTCTCGTCGCCGCGCTGCAATCGCCTCCTCCTCCTCTTCGCCTGGTCCTAGTTTTGCTTTGGCATGTCCTGGCTCTGCATATACTCCAGGACAATGCGCATGGTGTTCATAGTGCTCATAATTGCCGCGGTGATCTGAGCGGGCTCCATGATCCCAGTGCTAGCTATGGCGTCTGGTCTGAAAAAAGGCGCGAAAGTAGTATCTGACGGACCAGGGGAAGGAGGGAGGGAGGGAGGGGCTAGTGACGACATGGCGTACAGGTAAAGGGAATTAAAATCAAGAAAGGTGGCTTTGCATCAGGGAGAAACACAAACAACTGTCACACAGAATGCCCCCCCCCCAAAGATTGAACTCAAAAGCCTGGGTTTAGCAGGAGGGGGGGGGGGGAAGCAAATGAATACAGAATAAATCTATTTTTTACATCTTAAGACGGCGGTGCAGCATGACTGATAGCCCTTGGCATTTTCTGGGTGCTTGGCAGCAAATACTGGGCGCTTGGCAGTTAGCCTTCAGGTCTACTGCACAATATGATACCCACTGCAGTATGACAACGATGGATACCCGTCGTAATATACTATCTACTGCCCAAAAGGCAAGGGGTTGCTGCTGTGTAGCAATGTAGCCCCATCCTACGCATACTACATCTGATAACCATCATCATCAAGGCAAGGGGGCTGGTGCAATGCAGCCCCACGGCTGCCAGCCCCATGTCTGCCAGCACCCAGATCGCCCTCGGCCTCTTCTGGGTGCTTAGCAGAAAACTGGGTGCTTTGCAGAAAATAGTATACTACGACTGATAATCATCATTGTCTGCCCAGGTGCCCATGATCGACAGCCACTGCTGTCCGACGAGAACGGTTACCAGTCGTAATAAACCATCTACTGCCAAAAGGCAAGGGGGCTGGTGCAATGCAGCCCCACGGCTGCCAGCCCCACGGCTGCCGGCACCCAGATCGCCAATGAAGGCTACCAGTCATGCTGCACCGTCTACCGCCAAAAGGCAGTTAGCTGCTGCTGCTGTGTAGCAATGCAGTCCCACGTCTGCCGGCACCTAGATGACATATGGTGACGGTGAGCTGAGCTGAGCGGGCTCCATGCTTGCCGTGGTATGTTGTCTGCACAGGTAACCCAGGTAAAAGGCGCGAATCTATTGTCTGCCGTTGCTGTGACGGAGGGGGAGGGGCCTGACGACATGTACCCAGAACCCCCCGCGGCACTGTTTTGCATCATCCGGGCATTGGGATCTCAACCCAGAATTCCAATGGGCGGCGGAGACTGCGGGAACTGTGGGATAGCTACCCATAGTGCAATGCGCCGGAAGCCGACGCTAGCCTCGGTACTGTGGACGCGGTCCGCCGAACTAATGCACTTAGAGCATTTTATGTGGGGACACACACAATCGGCTGTATACAACCGATTTCTATAAAACCGGCTTCTATTAATTCAACCTAATTTCGAAGTGTAGACATACCCTCAGAGTCCTGGGGGAAGGAGGGGAGGTCTTATGATAGTTCCAGTTATTTCTCAGAAACAACACGGATTTCTTTCTGACTCAGGGAGTCAGAGTTATTCTGGGATGTGGGGAAGGAGAGCAGTCATGCGTTCTAGCACAGGCAGGCGTATCTTCCCCATGAGCAAGCTGTAGCATCTGTACATCAGGAACCAGAATCAGAGCAAGGATATAAAGCAGAACTCTCTTCATGAGTTACAAGACAATCCTACAGATCTTAGCATGCTGACCTGGCATATTCCTGTACCACTGGTATGAGACACCTCTTACGCTGGGAGGCCTTCTAGTAATTACACCTGACTAATTTTAAAGAGGTGGGACCCCAATATACTACAAGGGCATCTCTTGAGCAGATGTCATGCCTCATGGGAACTAGAGGCACCAGGCTGAGGAGCAGTGGTTGTTACATCTCTTCTACAGATCCAGGCTGGACTTCCCTCAGTGATGCTGTGCTGCCATGGGCCATGTGCAAGAGGAGGGGAAGTGGCCCTCTCCCACTCCACCCACATATGGCCCAATGAACAAGGGATGCTGCAGACAGCAACAAGTAGCCTCTCCCGGAACACTGGATACCAAATTGTGGCTGCCTCCTGCCTGGGTGCACTGGGGGAGGGGCCCGTGTCCTCTCACCTCGAACACACCCAGGCTAAGTGGCCAGAATTCAGCCTCAGGGACCAAGACAAATCACAGGGCAGACATCAGTAGGGTGCAAGAGTCCATAGGGTTTATTGAGGCAACTCCCTACTCCCTTGGGCAGGGGTTACCCACAACAGTCTCACTAGGCCCCTCAAATCACAATCAGATAGCATAGAAAGCCCCAATAATCTTCTGCAGCAAAGCAAAGAAATGGTCCCCTGTTAAAAACCAGACAGTAGTCCTGTGCCAGACCTACCTTTCTCCAGAGAGGTTTAGCCTCAGCAGTCTTGGGAGAGGCTCTGGGCTGGCCTCTTCCTCAGAGAGCAAAGGTCATGTCTGATCTCCTTCTGGGTGGCCCCTTCCCATTTAACCCCCCCCCCCGCGAATGCAGGTGTAACAGGGCGGGTCTGAGTTAACCCTTGCTGGCCAATGTGGGGTTTGTACACCCCATCACCTAGCCTGTGGATTTTTTCCCCCGTAGTACAAATTCACATGCATGATAAAAGCTCAAGTGTGTTAGTTCTGTCTAAGTCACAACTCAAACTGCTCACTAGCGCATGGGAGAGTTTTTAAAGAATAAATACAAAAATACAGCTTCTCCTCCAAACCCCGTGGAATGCAAGTTTCACATCATTCAAGGCAGATGTCGCTTTTTGGGGGGGGGAGGGACCATCTTTTTTGTCTGTGTTTGTACAGCACTTTGCAAAATGGGGTCCTGGTCCCTGGCTGGGCTTCCTGGGTGCTACCAGAATATGAATACATACAAGATACACATCGGCCCAAGTTCACATGAAACTGGGCTCAGGTTCTCATTAACCTTTTGACAAAGCTGGGCTGAGGTTTGAGTCTAACAAAACCAGACAAGTATCACCTGAATTAGGAGAGGGGATTTGTTGCAAATGTGTCACAACATGTTGCAAATATGAAAGGATGCATATGAAACACTACTTTCCCATTGTGCTTTAGGAGCATTGATAGATTAAGCAGGCAGATTTTTCATGAAATCACAGGAATACATTTATAACACAAGCATGTGATAATGAAGAGCTTTCCTTAACTGCTCATCACCCAAATTTACCTTTAAATATTCCTTCAAAAGGGATGTGTGTGGGTTTTGCATATGAATAGTTACTCAACACAGAGATGGGTAGGTACTGAAACATGTGGCCAGGATGGGTTTGAGAATATAATGAGCAAATCCATCACTGTAAATTAGCAAATAAACTCATCTGCTTGGTATATAATCCGGCATGTTTGGAGCCCAGACGTAGTGCCCCAGAATCATGAGCTGGAGTTTCCCAGGCTCAGTCTTATCAGCATTTATCATGATTGGTGGAGAATGGAAGAGCAGAAAGAACTACAGAGTCATAGGAAAGAGAACAGTGAAGAGGACATTGTTTTACTTACATCTGACGTAAATGGATGAAAAGAACGGGCTCAACTAACAGTCAAACAGGAGAAAGAGCTATCCATGTCTGGCAGCAGATATCCCCCTGGCCAGGGGTCAGATTGGTCAGGGGTGGGGTGGGGGGGGTGGGAGGTTGTTGTATCTTTTAGGAAGAGAGTCTAAATAAGATGCAATTATTTTGTGGAAGACAAGAATCAAAATGTATACATCAACTAGTATTAATACTAAAGTATCTTCTCCATTAATTGGGTCTGGTGCTTGAGTACCAGCCACCAGTCTTACTGCCCCTCCCCAACCACTAAGTCATTGCAACCTTCTCCACATTATCCGTCTGGGCTGGAATCATATGGACAACACAGGCAGCGCTTCCTAGTGGGAGTGTTGTATGGTGGTATGATCATGGGCCTGGAGCTCCCAGGTACTAATCCCCACTCTGCCTTGCTCTAAGGTCTTAGGCAAGTCTCTTAACTCCTTTGTGCCTCCATGTCCCCCATTTGTAGGACAGGAGTAACAAAGACTGACTCTGCCCACCTCCAGAAGAGTTAGCTAGTTAATGTTTGAGAAGAGTTCTGAGGCGGTCAGGTGCTCAGTACTGTTACCAGCTATAAGTTAGTCCATATTGAATGGCACTGCAATGGCTATTGGCCTTGGCTTTGTGGGTTTCTAGTTTGTTTAGTGAGTGTGGAATCCTCAGGGCCATGTCCACCGGCTCCCCAGACACCTTTGAGGAGCTGTCCAGGGTTCTCTACTCGGTGTCCATTACTGGATCCCTGATTTTGAACCTGTAACACTCACTCCTATCCCAGTTCTCATTAGTTGTCCTCCATAATTGCATGATCCCATAGTTTGGTAGTTCCTCCCCTTAGGCTGGGGGAGGGCCCTTCTGATATGGGCAGGCTTGCACCTGCCCATCTCCTGGAACTCAATTGGTGTAGAGCAACAGCAGCAGCATTAGGCCCTTGCATCACTAAACCCTCTACATAGGCCCTCTGGACAGGAGTGAGTTTGCCCCTGAGAAGTGAAAAGGAGCAGGGAAGGAGATACTGCAAACAAATAGGAGCACCAGAGGCACTGCTGTTCTACAGGTGCAATGCTTTTGAGCTCCCCAGTGACCCTGCCTAGGGAACTAGGAGCAGCAGGTATAGAACAAGTTTCCTCTATAACTCACGTTCCATTGATGAAAAAAATCCTTTGCAGATGGTCCCATGGAAAAGACTGTGGTCAAACCACACATTTAATAATGAAATACTGAGATTACCATAGTATCTAGAGGTTGCATTCTGCTAAGCACTGTACAAACACAGTCTCAAAGAGCTTGCAATACAAGGCCCAGGTTGAGAGCAGCTCCTGCATCCTGCACAGAGGAGGAGCAGGTAAGACATCTCCCACCCAGCAGGGTTGTGCAAGGGCCACTCACAATAACACGGAGGAGCACAGGGACTGTTTACTCCTACTCTAAAAAGGGGGCAGGGAGGAGGTGGGGCTTTGCCCCTTCCTTCTCTTGGCTCCATCCAGTGAAAGTAGGGCTGGTGGACTGGGAGGGAGGAGCAGCAGTCTGCCAACCGAACGGGTGGAGCAGATTGCTCACCTTGTGCACAGAACTGCCCTGAAGAGGTTGTGCCTGCTTGAGGCACAATTACTCCAGTGCTTCTCCTGGGACAGCTGAGCTTCACACAGTGCTGTGTCAGAACCCCTCAAACTAGCTCTAAGTCTTTGCATGGCAGATATGCTGTAATACTGTATACAGATGAACCCCCATCAGAGAGACTGCTAAAGTAGTAGATAAAAAGGTATTAAGCAGGTATTAATCTGACAGAATATAAATGGAGGCTGCTTATTAATTCGTCCTTCTTGACCATCAGTTTCTGACCCACATGTAGTTTACAATAATGCAGTTAAATCTACTGATCAGCCAGTACAGTCAAGCTTCTAATCAAGAGAGTAATCAAAATGCTCTTGAAATAGACCAACTTCATGTAAGAAATTAACAGGAGAACTTTTTATAGTTTAATCAAACTATGGCACTATTTAGATTTAATGAAAGCTAAAGTCCTTGTAAGTGAGCTTAGCAGACAAAGTCACATTCATTTCCTATTAAACATATGCAAAAAAGGAATTGCCACCCTTTGTGAATATAGCAGTAAAACAAGCCAACACACTCAGGACACTTGCAGTTGCAACATACTGAAACAAGTGACAAATGCACTTCTTAAAAAATGCCTCCTGGTGTCAATGCTGCCTCAACTTTGACTCAATTTCTGACTCAGCAGCAACATGTGCTTATTTCCCAGAGATGAGAACTTTTTACCCCAACTTAGCGTTTGAAGGAGTTTATAAAACACATAAAGTGGCATTGACATTCAACCTAACCAAAAGAACAGCTCCAATAACTGCTCATTCCATACACTGATCACTCATTCCACTGGATTGTTTGCTCCTGATAAACACAAAACAAATTCTACTCAGTGCAGCAATAGGCCTCAAACATTTTGTAGTTATAAATAAAACACAAATGTGATTAAACGAAATAATGGCACATTTCAAGAGCTTGGAAGGAGGACATTCCCAGAACAAAGGGCCACCATATGAAAGCCAGAGTGTGTAGGTAATTTTTTTACGATTGGAGGCTGTTGGGGATGAATTGAGAGAGCAAGTCTCTGTGCTGATGACTGTATGAAGGTGTTGCGTGCCTATGCCTGTGAGAGGAAAGCAAATGGATGAAGAGCAGCTGGCATAACCTTCACCTAGAAAGGTGGGAGTGGTGATGGTAGGGAAAGGAAAGCACTTCAAGGAGCTTCCTAACACACTGTCACCATCATCAATCTAGGCAATGCGAAGCCTTGGGTTAGGTGCACCAGGGCTTTACACTGCTTCTGAACCTACAGATTGTAGCCCTTGCTATTTCTGCATTTATCTTTCTTCAGCTGGACAGGAGATTGCAGCTGTTCCTCTCAGGTGAGGAGCTTCCCATTGCAACCCATGCTTTCAGCCCCTGCACATTCAATTACTGCATCTCACTCTCCCCGGGCCTGAAGGAAAACATAATTCAGAGCACCCAACAGCCGCCCTCAATTTACGAAGGCCATCATGAGCTTGTCATGCACTGCTCAGTGCATTCCACTCTCTCCTCATTCATCTCTAGACCCAATTCAAAACTCTAACCCTAATCTACCCAGCCAGGAATGGGCACAGACGTTGCCATCTAAGACACTACCTTACCCTCGGTGACCACCAAGATGGCTACTCCTCATAGGATCATTGCGGCTGTGGCCACCCAGAAGAAGGTTCCTTTGGACCCGGATTGGGTTGGTGGGATCCCAGCTATGGAAATTCAGACTGAGCCCCAACCTGAACATATTCAGAAGAAATTGCAAGATGCTCCTTTTGCCACAAGCCTTCCTCCAGTAACAGCATCCTTCCCACACTCAGTATGTGGGAGAGGGGACTTGGATTCTGCTGCAGGAGAGAGAGATCTCTCCCTTGTACAAGTGATGTTAGGAGGATGGACACTGCTAAGATGGAAAATAAATAGAGACATACCTGAAAGCATCCACTTAAATGAATGGAGTGATTTGGTGGAAATTGAGCAGCCTTCTTTGACATTTATCAAGGAGCCCATCTATTTATATGCCACTGAGAGAATGCTCATTGATTTTACTGAGATGAGCTTGGTAATGGGATCCAGAGCCTTTCCTCTCGATCACTGGTTCAATTGCAGGTCAGTAATTACTAAAAATTGTCTTCTGATGGCTGTTCAGCTGCCTCGGTGAAATAAGTGCCCACTGGACACTGTTGCATCATGCTGTGCCTGCTCAGTGAATAATCAGAAAATTGCAGCCTTTTGGGTGATCAGTCTGGGATTGTTCCACCAGCAGCAAAGTTCACTATTGAGAATAAAACTGAAATAAAGAGTTACCCCAGCATGCAGAATACCTACTAGCTTGGTATGTTATAGGGCTTGCATGAATTCAGAGTATTTTGTCTGTCATATGTGGGCTGCCCAGGGTCTCTGTTTCACATGTTTAGTAATGAAACTACAAGCTTGGAAGTTGTTTTGGCATAATGGGAAATACAACTGCCAGATAATTATATTTCCCATCAACACTCATCTAAGTATTGGGGTCCCTGGAAGGACACCGATGGTCTCAGAAAAGTTTGAGGCAGAGGGTCAGTTCCTAGAGTGCAGCCGAACTGCGCCAAGCATTGATCAGGGATTGATTTGCGAAGAGTGCTTAAAGCTCACTTTTGCATTCCCCTGAACTTGATGCTGCCATTGTGTGCACCATGTTAGAGTAATCTGGGGACTGCTCTAGGGAAGTGTTTCATAGGGGCATCCCAGGCATGCCCCTTTTCCTCTATTTACATCTGCTGGGAAAAGGAGACAGGAATGGGGTAAAAAAATCCTAGGTAGGCTCCCCATTAGAGGGGAATCCTCCAGTGGTGTGGAGTTTAGGGCCAGATTACTCTGGCCTTGTGGCTCAGAGCACTTCCACCACCCCAGAAAATGACAGACTATGTTGTTTAGAGAGAATTCCACTATTACAGCAATGTGACACTTCTGATAATAGAGCTCTTATGACTAAGGTTACAATTTGGTCATGGATTCTGTGACTTTCTGGGGCCTCCGTGACTTCTTTTGGGGCAGGGCCAGAACAGCTGGGATTGGGTTAGTCCCTCTGAGACTGGAGCAGCAGCAGTCAGACCCTGCCGCAGGTGCAGTGGCAGGGCTGGAGCAGCTACAAGCCCCAGCAGCCCCCCCGCTCCCTACGGTATATCTAATAAAAGTCCGGGACAAATCTCAGGGCTTCTATGAAGTTTTGCCCATGACCTGCCCATGACTTTTACTAAAAAGACTCGTGACAAAAACGTAGCCTTACGTATGACAAAGGTATCTCTGAATTTAGTTCCATGATAGATATCAGTTCTATGCCCACTGTTAACATCTAGAGTAACAGGACTTGTACCTCTCTAGATGGCAATGCTTCTAAGGTGTCTGAAGATGTGTTAGGAATGCATCAAGACAATTTTTGTGACTTCGTTGTTACCTAGAGTTGCTTTCATGCTGAAATATTCCCAATTAATAAAAGTTATTAAAGATAAGGGTGCAGTAAATCCCAATTTAGTTTTTAGGTTCAAGCCACTAGGTCAGTTACAGAAAAAAAAATTATTTAGTAGAGGACCACTAGCAACACTTTGAATGGGAAACCAAACTTTATTCAAAAGGAAAATAATCAGTTACGCAAACAGGCATGCAATTACCATTTACACAGCACTACAATCACACTTATACTCAAAGATGAAATAGGTAACAGGTGATCAGTCCACTGACAGAGTAAAATACACCTTATAATCCTGGAATCTAACAGTACCCTTTTGATGTTAATTGGAACTCTCCTGCAGAATTATATTTCTTCCACTTCCTTATTGGCTCTTTATATTACACATTTAAATTAACATCTTCTCCCATGTCCTCTCCATACTATCAATATAGATAACATTTTAATAAAACATTTATAATTCTTAAACACTCATTAAAAGCCCTGCAAAAGCCAGTTATAATCAAATCGTAGGGTATCTTATGGCATAGTCCAGGTCCTAGTTAACTTCAGTTTTCCCCATCTTATGGTCTCTCACTTATCTCTAACTTTCTCACACTAGCAACCTCAGTTTCCCATACTCCTATACAGTTAGGCTACTTAACATTGGCTACAAGAGGGATGCACCTTCTGGTTGCCAGGAGTTCAGATGCCATGTAAAGATACTAAAGACCACATTTTATGAATCACCAAATTTCAATGTGATTTGGGTACCTAACTCTCTTGGAGAATCCAGCTTTAGATGGATTCACACATACACAAACAGTATACAAACAGGTTTGTATAATTTTTGGTGGTGCCCAGAACAGGTCCAAGTCCCGCCCTCCTCCCCCCCTACACCTGCCTTGTAAGCCGATATATATTTTTAAAAATAACGTAAAAATGTGAGGGCTCTGGGGTGGGACTGATGATGAGGGATTTGGGGTGTAGGAGGGGCTCAGGCAGAGGGTTGAGGTGCAGGGGTGAGGGCTGGGCCGGGGATGAGGGGTTCATGGTGCAGGAGGGGGCTCAGGGCTGGGGCAGAGGGGAGTGAGGGCTCTGGCTGGGGGTGTGGGCTCTGGGGTGGGGGCGGGGCTGGGGATGAGGAGTTTGAGGTGCAGGCAGGCTGCCCCGGGGCTGGGGCCAGAGTGGAGGACTCCCCCCAGCCCTCTCCCTGCCGGCAGTACCGAGCTCCAGGGGAGGCCCCCCCCTCCTCCCCGCAGCACACTCACCTCACACCACTGTCACTGCATGTGCTCATACGGCCCCTCTCAGGTCCAGGTAGCCCCCTCACATCCCCTGTGGTGTGTGCCGGGGGAGGGGGGGTGGCTGCCATCACATGTGTGCCTCCTCCTCTACTGCTGCCCCTCACTGTAGCCTCACTGGTGGGGGATGGGGCTGCCCCTTGCCCAGCGTGGGACAGGAGCAATGACTGTGGGGCCCCCCTGTGCTGGTGGAGGGTCTTGCCAGAAAAGGGAAGGGTCCATCTATCTGAGGTGGAAGGGCAGGGTCAGGGTCAGTGTGAGTCAGCCTGCCATGGCACTAGTGGTTTGGGGGTGCTAGGACCCTGCGGCGGCAGTTGATGCTGGGAGCCAGCAGAGTGGAGCTGCAGGGGGCAGCTACTAGCTGCCCAAGGTGCAGGCAGGGGTGCTCGGGGGAGGCTCACAGGGGCAGCAGGCAGGGCCGATCCCAAACATTGGTGGAGCCTGGCCCCCCGGTCCTGAATATTGCTGAAGCCTGGGCACCATGGGGCCATATAACTTGCTGCCCCTGCTGGTGGTGACAATGCCTTCAGAGTTGGGCAGGTGGATAGTGACGGTTGCTGGCCAGGAGCTCAACTCTGTAGGCAGAGCTGCTGTCAGCAGCAGTGCAGAAGGATGGCATGGTATGGTATTGCTACCCTTACTTCTGCACTGCTGCCTGCAGAGCTGGGCCCTTAGTCAGCAGCTGCTGCTCTCCAGCAGCCCAGCTCTGAAGGTAGCACAGAAGTAAGGGTGGCAATAACCTTTTGACCCCCCTGCAACTCCCTTTTGGGTCAGGACCCCCCAATTTGAGAAATGCTGGTCTCCCCTGTGAAATCTGTATAGTATAGGGTAAAAGCACTCAAAAGACCAGATTTCATAGGGGGAGACCAGTTTTCACGGTCCATGACACGTTTTTCATGGCTGTTAATTTGGTAGGGCCCTACCAATAACAATGGAGACACCAAAGACACAAGAAACATCAGCCATAAGTTTCCTAAAGGAACATCTGGTGCTTTGAGAGCATATGCAACTCCGGCTTGATTTAGTACTCCTGGCACTGAGAAATACTAAGCCTAATGTGCTGGATACACTTTCATGACAATAAACTAGAGTAACATATTGTACTTCCAATATACTTTGAGCTTCATTATAGTGACATCCAGTGGCTGGTTAAATGGATCCTGCTTGTGGGATCCCTCAAGATATGGCAGATAAAGTTCAAACACTTTTTATACTTCAAGCTTTTAAAAAATGCTTTGCAAGATCCCTTAGCAACATAGCTTGAGATCAGAAGGAAAAGCAACAAACTAAATGGGAGCCTGAAGTTATATACTTAAATCCATACTTAGGGTCTTAAATAAATGGCCTCATTTTCAGAGTTGCTGAATGCTCAGAGCTACCATTTAGTCACATGGATTTGCAGATGCTTAAAACCTCTGAAAAAAGATACGGATTTTGGTGCCCAACTTTAAGCACCCAAGTATGCAAATATTGGCCTGATGGCTTCAATAGCCATGTTTCTGTATTTGTCTTCCCAAATGCATCAACTCAAGAATTTGGTGAGACATGAAAGCTATAATTCTGATTTGTGGATGGCAATCAGCTCAGAGCTGCTCCAGATTTCATTAACATAGGCCAAGCACTTTACATCAGTGTCCCAAACTATCATTCTGTTATACTTTGGGATCTTTTTGAAACCTTCATGGTCTTGAGTAAGGGAATGTCTGCTGTAACATTCCAAGTGTAGAACAGCTGCACCACAGTAGTGCTTCAGCATAGACACTACCTATGGGATTTTCCTGTCAGTGTTGGTAATCCACCTCCCGGAGAAACAGTAGCTAGGTTGACAGAAGAATTCTTCCACTGACCTAATATTGTCTATCCTGGGGGTTAGGTCAATTTAACTAGACCACTCAGAGTTGTGGATTAACCTAATTTAATTTTCTAGTGTAGACCAGGCCTAGAAACTTGCTTCCATGTGTCTGATTATTAAACAAATTAATTGTAAAACTTCAAAGCCAGTTCCCAGGGCCGGCCCACAACATTTTGGCACCTGAGGCAGGGAGCTCAAATGACTCCCCCATGCCCCTCGCTTGGGCCAAAACTTTGAAAGGTCTCAATTCTGCCTTCTTCCTGTTCTACTCCTCTCGTGGTACTGCTCTGCTACCTACTCCAATAAAGGAGAACTAACAACTTAAAATGGCTTGTTCAAAAATTTTAAGTAACATTTGACTTTCCAATGCCTGAACAGCAAATGTAACTTTTCTTGTCTGCATAGTAAACACTGGCATTTTTATCTGTTTGAATAATCAAAGTGGTGCTTTCGATGCCTTCTTGGTTGCAAACATTTGAACTGCTTCCTGAAGGTCCACAGTCTGGGCCAGCTCATGCTCTATTGAGATGGTTGCAAGGCTGACCAACCTCTCCTGTGTCATTGTGGAATGTAGATGTGTTTTTATTAACTTCAGCTTGGAGAAGCTGCGTTCTCCACTGGCAACTGTTACAGGAAGTGTTAGAAGTATGCACAGAGCAACAAAAGCATTTGGAAAGAGGGTGGTCATCTTATTTGTGCACATATATTCCAGAACAGCCTTTGGAGTTGATCCTGCTGAAATGTATCTTGAAAAGGCTTTCAGTTCATCACCTAAATCACTCTCATCAATATTGCGCATGTCATCATGTCTCAACACTGTCTCTAGTGCCCTGCATTGCTGGTGTAGGTCTTCTTCAGATATAGTGAGGAGTTTTGGAATATCATACAACATCCCAAATATACTGCTGTGTTCCTTGAGCTGCATGAAACGTTCTTCAACTGACTGTATTGCACAATCTAGCACCTGGTTAAAGAATTCAACTTTGAATTGTTGTTTGGGGTCTCTTATGGGATTATCCCGTGCCTCGTAATCAAAATGTCTTCTTCTTTGTTGACTCTTGTATTCTTGAATGGGTGGGAAAATAGCTTCAGTGTGAAGTTTCTCTGCCAACTTCTGTGCACTCTTCAGAACATTTTGAAATCCCTCATCTGACCGGTAAGACTGTAGGTATGACTTTGCTTTGTCCAGTTGTTCCATTGCTCCAGATATATCAAGGTCAACACCTTGGAGTCTCTTGCTTACAACATTTATTTCAAACAGTACATCATGCCACAACACTAAGCCACACAGAAATGTGAAGTTATGTATGTTTCTGGTGATTCCATTTCCCTCTGCCACTGTGCTCCCACGAACAGTTCCTGTCATAGCATTATCCTCCATAATGGCAACTCTGGCATCATCTATCTTCCCAATTTGGTGTTTGATAGGCTTTATCGCCTCCACTCGACTTTCCCATCGTGTGGCACTCAATGGTTTCAGTGTCAGAGAGGATGTTCCCAGATGTTGCTTCAAAATTTGCCATCGATGAGTTGATGCAGAGAAAAATACATAGATGCTTTGAATTACGTTAAAAAATTCTGCAGCTTCACTAGAAGCTGATGCTGCATCACCGATCACCAAGTTCAATGAATGAGAACTGCAGAGGACAAAAAAGCTCGAGGATTTAACTCTCGGATCCGTGTCTGCACTCCTTTGTTCTTTCCTCTCATGTTGGCACCATTATCGTAGCCCTGACCTCTCATGTCAGCTATCGCAATTCCGGTATCTTCCAGCTTTTTAAGAAGCACATTTGTCATATCGGCCCCTGTAGTATCATCAATGTCAATAAATTCTAGAAAATGCTCTCTGACAGTCCCCATTGCAGGAACATTTTCACTAGGTTCTGTTGTTACAAAATGCACCATTAAAGTCATTTGTTCTGTATTACTGATGTCAGGTGTGCAGTCCAGAATAACAGAGTAATATCTTACTGACTTAAGATCCGCCACAATCTTCTGTTTGACTTTTGTTGCCAATAACTGTATGATCTCATTTTGAATTGTTTTTCCAAGGTAGTGGTATGTGTACATTTCTTGGGTGGTGACTCTTCTTAGATGCTCCTGGAGTACAGCATCAAACTCAGCCATCGGCGCCACAATTTTAAGGAAGTTTCCATTGTTTGGCACATACAGCTGATCTGAAGTGCCACGCAGTGCTAGGTTTTGGGTAGTTCTCTGGTGATTTGCTGCCTTCTCATGGCATGCCAGATTTCTAGCCAGATTTTTCCAGTCCTTTGTTCCTGTAGAACCCAATCTGGCTGGAACATTAGAGTGGAAGGGTTTACAACAAAAACAGTGTGCAGCATTCTGGGTTTTTGAGTACATAAGCCATGGCCTCTCCACTTTGTCACCATTGGGGATTTCACGCCAGTAATGTGTTGGATGGAAACTTCTATTTTCATTGTCTTTGGGGAACATGAAGTTTTTCACTTGCTGTGGCCCATGCAGTACAAGAAAGTCCCTCAGGCTACTGGCTCAAGTGTATGGATCATCTAGACTTAAGGAACTCGCTCATCTAGACTTAAGGAACTAAACTCAGCAGCAGCTGTTTCTTGCACCTCCACCACACTCTTCTCTGATCTATACTTTTCTTCAAGAATTTGCATGGTTACATCCATTTGAGATGGAGATATGGATGCTGCAGTAGCTGCCAGGTCACCTGCATTCTGACTAACTGGAAGATCAGGCATCTCCTCATCACTCACATCCTCACTGGGGCCGGAAGTCTATGTGTCTATGTATCTCAGGAGAGCTCCTTCCTGCTTAGATAGAAAAGCTTCCTTTGCTTTCTTGCTTTTTCTGAATGCTGCCCCAAAGGGGCGTTTTCTTCTTTCCCTCATGATTGCTGTTCTGTGACAGCTGTAGTGGCTCTCAACACTCAATTGAAGGGGACAAGTAAGCAGGCTGGTAGCAGGGCCTGAGTGAGGGAAGATATCAGCATCTTAAGGGCCTAACTGGCTCCTGCTACTTCAGTTGACTGCCTGTTCTCCTCAAGTGGGTTCAGGGAAGCAGCAGGAAACAGGAAGCTCCCTGAGAAGCTGGTGTTAATCAGTCCAGGCTCCTGGGGGGTGCTAGAGAGATGCATAAGAGGCTCTTCCTCCTCTCTCTCCCTGCAGCTCCTGCTGCTTTCTGTTATTCCCTCTCACCTTTTCTCCTGCCTGCCTGTTATGTCTCTTGTGCCCTCCTTCCTCCAGCACAGCACTCCACCATCTCTGTGCATCTAGAGCAGAGAGAATACATATCCACAGCAGCAGACACAATTTTCTACACTCTGGGTCCTAGTGGCTCCCCCCCCCCACACACACACAGTCTGGCACCTGAGACAGCCGCCTCAGTTCGCCTCATGGGAAGGCCAGCCCTGCCAGTTCCTGGCCTGAGCTCCAGGGGCCTTAAACATCTGTGGTGCAAAGCAACCAGAGGGCAGGATTAGCCATCTGAGTGAGGCCTCCCGTTGGTTAAAAAGCAGCCTTGGGTGAGGAGCTGCTATAGCAGGTCCTCTGCTCATGGGAGGTGGGGGTGTGTGGAGGAGAAGGGCATCTCCATATGACTGAAGAACCTCAGGTCACGGAATGACTCCTTGGTTATGGGGATTTAGAACTAGCTCCAGAGAGTCTAGGAGAATGTTTTAGGGTCATGATATAATCTCAGATTAAACAAATCAAATGACACCATGGTGTCATCTGGAGATTCAGTCTACCATACCAAAGAACTAATAGATCTGCTGAACTATACGGTATATTGAGAAGGAGGTCAGTGAGGATCTAACGCTTAATGTGATTTCTTTTAGAGGGGGGAGTATGTGCGTATGAGGTGAGCCTGAGGCAGATCTAGTGTGCGTCAGTGAAGCTGCCTGCGCTAAGCACTGAACAGCAAAAAAGTGCACATCAACTTTTCAACATCAAACTAGGGGAATGGAAAGACTGAACTCGGGCCCGAACCTTCAAAAGCGAGCATGTGTGCGAGGAAAGAACAATCAGATTCTGATAAAGCAACGCAAGAGAAAACAGATATTGGATTAGAGATTTTCCACTTGTTCTCTACAGTTAATTCATGTTGCATGAGCCCCAGGACAGGGCCAATTAGCAGCCTGCAGTTTTTAAGTACACAAATTCACTATGACTGGAATGGGTATTTAGTGTGTTCAAAGAATTCAGGATCCAGTCCTTGATGCTGCTCGCTTCACTGCTCCATCTCATTCTGTACCCACTTTCACTAAGCCTAGCCAAGAGTCACAAACATGGAAGAAAATCAGTCTGGGCTTCCCGGTTGCTTTTCTCTAGCAGATGCATAAAGTTGCTGGGCTTTTTCTCCCGTGCCTGCTCTCAGAAAAATGGAGGCCAAACTGGCGGAGGTTCTGAGGAGTGTGATACAGCTAGTCTCTGCAGACCTAAAACCTTTGAAAGTGGACAGGAGTCAGTGTGTTAACTCCTGGAACACTCTCCTCTTGACCTTCACAGTGGGGAGATGGATTGGGAAAAGGGTTAAACACCTTGGGGCTAATGTTCAAAAGGGTGTGCACTCATCTATACCCACTCATTTGTGCGCCTAAGCTGCACACACAATTGCCATGCTAGCATGTGCAAATTAGGTTTGGCTCATGTAAATATTTGATTTGCACATGCAGTTACAGTGCATCTAAAGGTATTAAAGCAGTTACAGTCTTTTTGAAAGACTCCAGGAGGGAGTTTGGGTGCGGGAGGGGTCTCAGGGCTGGGGCAGGGAGTTGGGGTGTCAGAGAGGGTGGGGGCTGTGGTGGAGGGTGTTGGCTCTGAGGTGGGGCCAGGGATAAGGGATTTGGGGTGCAGGAGGGGGCTTTGGGCTGGGGCCAAGGGGTTCGGAGTGCGGGAGGGGGCTCAGGGCTGGGGCAGGGGGTTGGAGTGTGGGAGGGGGTGTGGGCTCCAGCTGGAGATGTGGACTCTGGGTTGGGGGTCTGGGATGAGGAATTTGGGGTGCAGGAGGGGGCTCTGGGCTGGGGCAGGGGTTTGGGTGCAGGAGGGGGCTCTGGGTTGGGACCGTGGGAGGGGGCTCAGGGCTGGGGCAGAGGGTTGGGTACAGGCTCCAGCTGGGGGTGTGGGCTCTGGTGTGGGGCCATGGATGAGGAGTTTGGGGTGCAGGAGGGGGCTCCGGCCTGGGGCAGGGGTTGGGGTGCAGGAGGAGGTGCAGGTGCAGGCTCTGGGAGGGAGTTAGAGTGTGGGGTAGGGTTCTGACCTGGGGCAGGGGGTTAGAGTGTGGGCTCCGGCCAGGCGACGCTTACCCCAGGCGGCACCTGATCCATGGTGCAGAGGGGCTAAGGCAGACTCCCTGCCTGCCCTGGCTCCATGTGGCTCCCAGAAGCCGCCGGCATGACCAGCTCCTAGGTGGAGGGGCCAGGGGGCTCTGCGTGCTGCTGGCACCCAAAGGCACCACCCCGCAGCTCCCATTGGCCGTGGTTCCCAGCCAATGGGAGCTGCAGAGCCAGGCCTGAGGCGGGGGTGGCACACAGAACCCCCCTGGCCACCCCTGAGCCTAGGAGCCGGACATGCCGGCGGCTTCTGGGAGCCATATGGAGCCAGGGAGCCTGCCTTATCCCTGCTGTGCCACCGACCAGACTTTTAGTGGCCCGGTCAACACTGGCTGCCAGAGTCCCTTTTCGACCGGGCATTCCACTCAAAAACCGGACAACTGGCAACTCCTGTATGCAGGAGTCCAACTATGCAGGAGTGCAGCCAAAAAACTGCTCGTGCAACATTTGTGAATAGCGAACATCTGTTTTGCAGTATTTACTAGCTCTATTTGGGTTCTTATATTGCACCCACAATCATAGAATCTAAACACTTAAGGAGGGTTATTATCCCCATTTTACAGATGGGAAACTGAGGCACAAAGAGACTGAGTCAGTTGACCAAGATGCAGTCGGGCTGAGAAACCTCACACCAGCATTAAAAGGGTTCACGAGAGCCTATGGGCCCAGCTAGCCCTGCCCCCCTATACCTGCAGCCAACACCAGCCCTGGAGGGGGAAGAAAAGGAGGGAGCCTGGCTCAGTTCAGGTCTGACTGGTGAAGAGACAGGAGCTATTTGCCTCCCAGCATGAGGGGAGCATCACTAGGAGCCTGACAGCCGGGACAGTCACTGAGAAAGAAGTACTGCATCCCTTACTGAGGAGCACCCAGCAGTGGGGAAAGTGTGTGTTTGAACTACAGAGAAATTGTGGGGTTAGGCCCCTCCACTCTTATGTTTGCCCTGCCCAGAGGGACCTGAGGCTGCAGCAGGTACCGCAAAAGGTCCACAAGGGGGTGCTCCTTGAGTTGAGCCACTACGGACTGTTTGGGCTCTAAGGACCATGCCCCAAACTGAAGAAACAGGTAGGAAGCAGGCCATGGCAGCAGACAGTGGAGAAGGAGGTCCTAGCTCCCCTTACCACACCTCCTTAATGACTGAGGCACCTCTGCCAGGGAAACAAGAGGCTAGAAGTCAAGTGTGCCAACCACAAGGATGCCAGGCCCAGCCATCCGAGCACTCTATTACACAAGATCTCACAGAGAGTCTGTGGCGGGGTTGGGAACTGAACCCACATCCCCTGAGTCTTAGTCCAGTGGCTTTACCACAAGGCTGGGTTGAGGTTTTTTGCTATTGAATAGTACAACTTGTGTTATATATGCTTATGTTATGTTATAGTATTGGCTTGTATTATATGTTCATGTCAGATATATATACACATACATTACTCATAGACTTTAAGGTCAGAAGGGACCATTATGATCATCTAGTCTGACCTCCCGCATGATGCAGGCCACAAAAGCTGACCCACCCACTCCTGGAATAATTCTCTCCCTTGACTCAGCTGTTGAAGTCCCCAGATCATGATTTAAAGACTTCAAGTCGCAGAGAATCCTCCAGCAAGCGACCCCTGCCCCATGCTGCGGAGGAAGGCGAAAAACCTCCAGGGCCTCTGCCAATCTACCCTGGAGGAAAATTCCTTCCCGACCCCAAATATGGCGATCAGCTGAACCCCAAGCATGCGAGCAAGATTCTCCAGCCAGACCCTCCGGAAAAAAGTTCTCTGTAGTAACTTTTAATATCCCATCATTGACCATTGTTACTAATTACCAGCGATGGCACGTTATTGACCTATTGACTAAAATCACGTTATCCCATCAAACCATCCCCTCCATAAACTTATCAAGCTTAATCTTAAAGCCAGAGAGGTCTTTCGCCTCCACTGTTTCCCTCGGAAGGCTGTTCCAGAACTTCACCCCTCTGATGGTTAGAAACCTTCGTCTAATTTCAAGCCTAAACTTCCCGACGGCCAGTTTATATCCATTTGTTCTCGTGTCCACATTAGTACTGAGCTGAAATAATTCCTCTCCCTCCCTGGTATTTATCCCTCTGATTTCAGTCTTCTGTAGCACATTCTTCTTATTGTACAGCACTATGCATGTCCAATGTCAATATGTATAATAATAATAATCAACACAATCTATTTACAAGTGACAGCTGACCTGATGTTCAATTTCCCTCACTCTGTGATGATGCATTTTCCTTCCATTCTGCACCTGGGAAAATAGATATGGCACAATGTCTTACATTTGATGCTTCACAAACATCTGCTTTGTCACCTTTTATTCTTCCACAAGTCCAGCTAATGACTTCTGGGATGTGAATTTCCAATACAAACATAATTACTGAAAAAAAATACAAGATTTGCTTTAAAGAAAAAAAAGTTTTGGCAATATCGTACATTTTCAAAAACAAACACTGCCTGGATTTAGACAAATCTAGTTTTGACAAGGCCCCAAAATAACCCATGTCAGACTCAGAACTTACATCTACATAAAGAAGGTTAATGAACCAGGAAAATTGCAATGCACAGGAAACAAATGCCAAATATTGCTCTCAGCTCTTTCTTGTGTGAATCAGTGGCTGCTGTGGGAATGGGGTTCTAAAATAAATAGGACCACATATTTACTGCAGTTGGAACATTCCAAAATGCCAGAAAGTTGTCAATCTGCATGTCGGAGTCAATGTGCAACCTTGTCAAGAGAAATACAGGGTAGATTTGGAGCTTTAAATAGTTTCCATCTTTTACAGTTGTTTATAAGCAGTAATGAAAGGAGGGCCTCTTTATGATTGCAAATCAGGCTCTTTATTCAGAGCTGCACTGTAATTACCATTCCATGTGAAATTTGTAAGGAATACATATTTCTTTATGTCTCACAAAGACAAAATAGCTTACTCAGAGGTGACAAAACAATTCAGATCAGTTAAAGATTTTCAGGGCCCTGTTCCAAGATTAAACTTGGAAACATTATGAGCGTGTGTGTGTGTGTGTGTGTGGTTTCCATCAAAAATTGATGAATGTAAGTGATGCAATGCAGTGTTGATATTTATCCTACAATATGGTGCACTGCTTGGGAAATGTGCTTATCTAATCAACCACAGAATTCCCAGGGCAAACTCTGAGGATCTTACTCTGTTTTTAATCATTACTTGGAGAAATGACCTCACAATGTGGCTTATACAAATTAGTGATGAAAGAGAACAGAATAGGGCACCAAAGACCTGATCCAATGCCTGTTGTAGTGGGAGACGTTCCATTGACTTCAATAGGATTTGGATTAAGCCCCAGTACAGGACTTTTGCTTACAGTATATTTCCTAGTGCATTGTCCAACCCAATTGTAAATGGCCAACGTGATGGCCCTTCCACCATTTCCCTTGGGAGGCTATATCACAGTCCAATTTTGTTGGAAAGTTGCTGACATTTAGGGATTAAAAAAAATTGCTTAGTTTCAACCCATTACTCCAGCCCAGCCATAGCCCCGTGCTTGACCCTAAACAATTCATACACACCCCAGCCATCCCTGATAAAACACAAGAGTCAGCAACATGAGATACATAACATCCACTTCACCTATAATGATGCTTTTGGAGCTAAACTGATCCATTGGGTCAGTCTTTGAAACATTACAAGTTTGACCTAGCGGACCATAACAGCTTTCTCTGAGCTCCCTAACATCTCTGACTCTCTGTAAATCGCTATATTCCATTGGGTAACATCTGTAGGAACATTTTAGCTTTCAGTTCATGTGAGCCATACAGATATGGTAAAGTCAATATTGGCGCCGTGTATGTGCAATTAGTCACCACATAAAAAAATTATTTAGCTGCATTTCAGTGGTGCTTTATGAAGGGGTTACAGTAAGGGGGAATAGCGTGGCAGAGCATAGCTTCCCCTCCTCTGCTAAGCAGGGAGCTCCCCCTCTCCCTTGCTTGAGGGAGTGTTCCCTACAACTCCCCCTGCTCTTACTGGTGCAGTGAGGGCTCCTAGTTCAAATCTACTTTCCTACCAGGTGTATGCATATGATCCTGCAATGAGAGTCCACCTGCATGGAGTTCCACTGGTGTTCATGGGACTTGACATACATACAGGGTCCACAGGTGTGAATCCAATTACAGCATTGGTGCCTTCGCTTATAAAGTGCTTAGGGATCATTTTGGATAAAACCGCATATATATGATGGACCAATGTTATTTTATATTCCCTATGAAGTATAGAGTTTCTGGGTGCTACAGTTAATTATGTTGCACCATTTAGCACATGTTCAATTTTGACTTAGTTGGGGTTGGGGGGAGGGGGAACATCTCATGTAGTCCTAATGAAGGCTTGAGCCGTTTGACATTTGTCACCATTTGAGCACACACAAGAACTAGCATTTTTGGCAACATTTTTTCTGAAGCTGCATGCTATGAAGCCTGAGTTTTAGAACAGGTGAGAAATACCGGACATTCCTCCACAATAGTAAGCACAGGTGTTTTCCAGGCAATGCTGATCACCTCACTAATATTTACAAATGCCTCTTTATTGATATGTTAAACACTCTTGAATATGATAATATGATTGTGGCTTCAAAAATTAATTATGGGAACTACTGCTCCATAACTAAGATGGATATTAGCTACATTCTGATACAGGTCTTCTCCACTGTCATAGACAGCAGGATGGAATGTGAAGATAATAGGAGTATTTCTGCTTTGGAAAAATATTGCATTTTATTTATTTTTTCCTCTTAACTAAGACCCTGAGCTTCATGTTCTGTTTAGCTGCATAATGTAGCAGTTTCTTTGCAAAGAAGCTACATTCTTTATTTGCCTCTTCTATCTTATGGAGAAAGTACCAGTGTTCTGCTCTACAGAAATGCTGCTAAAATTCTCTATCTGGAGGAAATTACAGCATCAGCTTAAAATAAAAGATTCAGAAGTGTTTTCCACAGAAGCTCAGCTGCTCTGAAGGGCCTACAAGAACATGTCTTTTGTGCATGTTCATCGTCTCTGTCCTTACTATTTTTACTGGTTTTCATAAATTTACAAGAGTGATTTTATATGAGTGTGTGTCACACTGTTCATGCTGAAAATGCCTCTTTAGCAAGGCCATGCCAATCTGATCCTGATGCCTCAATGAGTTGGTGGTGAACAATGATGGATTTCTTTATACCACATGCTGTCAAGAAGAAAATCTGAATGTAACTCAAGCATGCAGTTTGAAATATGAGCAAGGCTGCTTGCTCTCCCTTCATCCCTGAGTCATTTGTTCAGCGGTAGAACAAATGATTTTCTGCTGGCCTGTGCTGCCACCTAATGCTATGGAAAACATGCCTTTTGACAATAAGGCTCACGCTAATACACCACACGTCGGGCACACAGGGCAGGTTTATACCTTGCACACCCCTAAGTACCTCCCAGTGGCTCGGCAGCTGGGGGGACCCCGGCTCCAAACTCCCCACCACTCCCCAGAGGGGCTCGGTGCTCCAGGGCTCCCCACCCCCCGCCACCCATGGCTCGGAGCTCCAGGGGTCCCCTGACACCGAGCTGGGGGGGGCACCACCCACAGTGGCTCAGATCCCCCCCACTGGCCAAGGGGGCTGGGAGCTGTGGGGTACCCCTGCTGCCTGCAGCAGCTCAGAGCTCTGGGGGCTCCCTGTGGCCTGCAGCAGCCGGGAGCTGTGAGGGGCCCCTGCCACTTTTAGGTGCCCCGCTGCACAGCTCCACCACTACAACTGCCTAGTGCCCCATCTAGACACCTCACTGCCCAGCGCCCCAATACACATCCCCCACCCTTTGACTGCCCAAAGCCCCCCCACAAGTTCCCTGGCCTCACTCACTGGCCCCACTGGAAGGTCACTGTGTCCACCGTCCGCCGTCTCCCCCTCAGCCAGCCCTGCCTCCTGCCGTGACTCCAGATTGACCCCTTTAAGCAGCAGGTGTGGAGAATGGCTAAATGCAGTTGCATAGGGATGTCAGGTTTAGACTGAGTTTAACCAACCATCAAGTGTCCTGGTTTCTCCCCAGAAATGGTGCTGAAAGGATATCGGTCTGGAGGAAATTTCAGTGTCTGCTCACACGAGAACGGGTAACCACTGGTGTTCCCCATTCCACACCTGCCTGCAACGGTGTGTCACATTTCTCTTCTGTCAGGACCTATATTAGTTTTCTTACAAGTGATACAAAAAACACTTCCCAAAAGATAGAAGAGAAGGTGGGAGAAGGAAGTGGAGGAGTCTCTGAAATGTACAGGATCTGCCTGGAGATAGCAGGAAGAAGGCCCAAGGGAGCAGTAGTTCCCTCTTCGCTATGAGGGGCCCTACAGAGGTGACAACCCTGCCCACTCACTCCTTATTGACCTGGCTGCAAAGCTGGTCTCTGTGTTGGTCAGCCTGACTCCATGCTGGCCATAAGAACTAGCAAAGAAGGGGTCTGGGCTCTTAATCACGCCCAATAGCTGACTGAGCCATTGACCTCTCTGCTGGGCCTGAGAAAGCTTCCCAGACTGCACATGCTCATCTCCGGCACATTCCCAAGAGACATCCATTGAGAAGGCTCCCTAAATCCTCCCCCAGTCCCTGCCAGAAAACTGTCTTTGGTCCTGCTGCTCTTTCAGCCAGCACATAGTCCTTCCTTCTCCAGCTCCAAGCATCAACTAACTGCTGCTTTGTTCTGCAGCTCCTTTTATATGGCCCTCCTGGCCCCCTGATTGGGCCTAGTCCACCCCATCACAGGGAGGCATAGATTAAACCTAAGAATGGGAGAAACCAGAGAATTCAGCATTTGGATCTGGATGGAGACCCTCTCTTCCCCAGCAGGTCCTCAGTCCCCTTATATGTTGTTTCCTTGGTGGGGAGAGAGAAGCCCAGGGGTCAGTAGGCCCATTTACTCCTCCAGCAACTTATTCATAGATTCAAGGACTGGAAGGGACCTCGAGAGGTCATCGAGTCCAGTCCCCTGCCCACATGGCAGGACCAAATACTGTCTAGACCATCCCTGATAGACATTTATTTAACCTACTCTTAAATTTCTCCAGAGATGGAGATTCCACAACCTCCCTAGGCAATTTATTCCAG
>NW_020664583.1:3808221-3818390 GCF_002925995.2 Terrapene triunguis
GGCCTACCCTGTCTTTGGTCTTCCTCTTGCTTCTAATGTATTGATAACTTGTATGTATTCTAATGTATTGATAACTTGTAGCAGGCCTGTTCCTCCTCCAACATTTTCATGGTGCATCTCCCTCTTCTCTTTTCTCTCTCTTTTTTTCCCACTCTGCCTTCACAAGGGTCCCAACTTCTTCTTTCCATTCTTCGGTGGGATCTTCCCCTTCCCTGACCTTACCTCCCTTGGCATCCTCTTTCCAATCAGTGCCTCCTCTCTTTCCTTCCCCTTCTCCAAACAGGACGGCGGCTGCTGCTCATTAGGTCTGATGAATCCCTTCAGGCAGCTGGTGGCTGTCTTCGCCTGCTGCAGAAGCAGGGATGATGCAGTGAGCAGAGCAACATTCACAGGAAGAGCAGCAAGATGCAGCAGGGGGAGGAAGAAGAGAGGCAGTCACAGGAGCAGCAGTCCCTAGAAGCTGGGAGGAGATTCAGGAAGAACACTGCCTCAAGACAGGTTAGCATCTCCATGGGACCCAGGCCAGAATCCTGGGGCTCAGACAGGGAGGGTTGGCAAATATGCCTTGGGTTACTAAAATGGAAAGATTTTTTTAAAGCCCAGTTCAATGCCATTCATTCCTTGCTGTATTTCTCTCTGCTCAGACCATGAAAACAGACCAGTCTACTTCCATTATCATCACTAGTCTATTTCCCCTTCCAGGTTTTCATGCATTAGCTCAATGCTGCAATGTTTGCAAATTCTGCAAGGGGCTATTTAAATCCAAGCAACAAAACCGATTCCACAGGAAAACAAACTAAAATTAAAAGAGAATTCATGGGCAGTTTTCTGTTGATGCTCAGATGTTTCTTTTTTCAAACCTAATTTTGGGACTATATTTAAGCAGATTGAGCCCCTATTAAAAAGAACCACTATATTTCCATAAGGCACACTAAAAAAACTGCAGGAGCTCTTTGTGATGCTCTGCAGCAACAGACTGACCCACTAATCCCACAACTGAATTTGTTCCTACTGACAGCCCTTATGCTGATTTACAGATGGAGGTAAGGAAACCCCAAAGCAACTACATTGACTCCTGCCACATTAGAATAAGCAGCAGGATACAAAGTTTTCCAAACGGAGAAGACTTTAGATAGTGCAACTAATACAAGGTCATTTAGATGGAATATAGGTCTGCTCTGATCACTAACCACCATCATTAAGCATGGCAGCCAATGAATCACATGGAGGCACATGTGAAAATCAGAACTAGAAGTAGGCGAGACAACAAAATAGAATATGAACAGCTTGTAGTCCATCCACATGAGGATGGACTACAAGCTGTCAGGAACAGCATCCCTGATGAGGCCACAGCACGCCTGGTGGCTGAGCTTTGTGACTTTGTCTTCACCCACAACCACTTCAGATTTGGGGACAACTTATACCTTCAAGTCAGTGGCACTGCTATGGGTACCCGCATGGCCCCACAGTATGCCAACATTTTTATGGCTGACTTAGAACAACGCTTCCTCAGCTCTTGTCCCCTAGTGCCCCTCCTTTACTTGTGCTACATTGATGACATCTTCATCATATGGACCCACGGAAAGGAGGCCCTTGAAGAATTCCACCTGGACTTCAACAATTTCCACCCCACCATCAACCTCAGCCTGGACTAGTCCACACAAGAGATCCACTTCCTGGACACTACAGTGCAAATAAGTGATGGTCACATAAACACCACCCTATACCGGAAACCTACTGACCGCTATACGTACCTACATGCCTCCAGCTTCCATCCAAGACACATCACACGATCCATTGTCTACAGCCAAGCCCTAAGATACAACCGAATTTGCTCCAACCCTTCAGACAGAGACAAACACCTACAAGATCTTTATCAAGCATTCTTAAAACTACAATACCGACCTGGGGAAGTGAGGAAACAGATTGACAGAGCAAGACGGGTACCCAGAAATCACCTACTACAGGACAGGCCCAACAAGGACAATAACAGAACACCACTGGCCATCACATACAGCCCCCAGCTAAAACCTCTCCAGCGCATTATCCACGATCTACAACCTATCCTGGAAAATGATCCCTCACTCTCACAGACCTTGGGAGGCAGGCCAGTCCTCGCTTACAGACAACCCCCCAACCTGAAGCAAATACTCACCAGCAGCTACACACCACACCACAGAAACACCAACCCAGGAACCAATCCCTGTAGCAAACCTCGTTGCCTACTCTGTCCCCATATCTACTCTGGCGACACCATCAGAGGACCCAAACACATCAGCCACACCATCAAGGGCTCATTCACCTGCACATCTACTAATGTTATATATGCCATCATGTGCCAGCAATGCCCCTCTGCCATGTTCATTGGCCAAACCGGACAGTCCCTCCACAAAAGAATAAATGGACACAAATTGGACATCAGGAATGGTAACATACAAAAGCCAGTAAGTGAACACTTCAGTCTCCCTGGTCATTCTATTACAGATTTAAAAGTCACTATCATTGAACAAAAAAACTCCAGAAACAGACTTCAAAGAGAAACAGCAGAACTAAAATTCATTTGCAAATTTAACACCATTAATCTGGGCTTGAATAGGGACTGGGAGTGGCTGGCTCATTACAGAAGCAGCTTTTCCTCTCCTGGAATTGACACCTCCTCATCTATTATTGGGAGTGGACTACATCCACCCTGATTGAATTGGCCCTGTCAACACTGGTTCTCCACTTGCAAAGTAACTCCCTTCTCTCCATGTGTCAGTATATAATGCCTGCATCTATAACTTTCACTCTATGCATCTGAAGAAGTGAGGTTTTTATCCACGAAAGCTTATGCCCAAATAAATCTGTTAGTCTTTAAGGTGCCACCAGACTCCTTGTTGTTTTTAATAAAATAGAATGTTAGTATTGTCTTGCCTTCTTCTAGGTCTGGCTTTGCACATGTGCCTGCATATGATTTAGTGGATGCCAAGCTTAATGATGGTGGTTAGTGATCAGAGTAGAGCTATATTCCATACAAATGGCATGAACCGAAGCTGGAACTGCCCCTGGGGTTGTCTGTGTGAATATGTGTAGCCTGCTCTTTTGAGCATGGCATGCCGCTAACTCTGCCTTTTTTGCAGACTGTTCACTCTTTGGGAGAGACAGGAAGAGTGAATCATCCATGCACAGGATAAGAGAACAGTGTTTCTATTAAAATAATGATGGATTAACCAGGGCTTTTCACTAAAAGGTTATGATTTTCAATAACATTTAGGAAAAGCTGCCAAACATGCAGCACAACTCCATAGTGAGTAAGAGCCTAGGAACGGATGGATAGATGGTTAACTACATTGACTAACTTAATATCCATCGGCAACTCTTAGAGGAAGGCAGGCCCTGTTATACTGTAACAAACCCACTCCTACAACCTGCTGGTTCCGCTATGCTGAACACTCACTCCACAAGAGCAATAGGGATCCTCTTAGTCAAAAAGCACAGATCCCTGTCCCTTGGGCAGAAGGAGACTCATCATTAGCCGTTACAAGTATAGGTCCTCTGACATGCAGTCATTCAGTTTAGTCTCTATGTAGGAGAAGGCATACTTAGCATGATAATATCATGAGGAACAATTATTGGCTAGAACATGCCCCTGGCTTTTAAACCTGGTTTTTGTTCCTCCTATGAGAAAATGTATGAGATTTTGGTTTCTGCTAATAGGTGATGGCAAACAAGCTCAAGTCCTTCTTTTCCATGAAATGGACAACCATCATGGCAATGGTGGTGTCCACTAAGAGAGGAGGGCAGAGATGCAGAAAAAAAGAATGGAAGACCAAGAAGTAATGACTGTACTTAGTACCCACCCAGGATTACCACCTAGCAAGGAAGTGGCAATGGCAGGCCACACAACAGAGCAGTGAGTTTGTTGTAGGAGTTTTAAGAGAAGTCAAGGAATGGTCACAGTCCATAGGGTAATAAGATAAAACAATTTGGGAAACTGACATAAAAAGGGTGTTGGGGCAGGAAATGTTTAGGCACATCACCCATCCTCTTGCTTCAAGTGTGGAGCCCAGCTCTTTGGTCCTTTTAGCTGTGGTAAATAGTTTATACTGGTTTATGTTTTCAACATCATGAGGAAACGGGCTAGAGACTGACTTTTCTTTGTAAACAAAAGCATTTCTATTGCTAGCTCCCACACATCAGTGCAGACCACAGTATTAGGAAGGCCAACAGCTGGCTCAGCATCCATCCCTCAAAATGAGTCCAAACCAACCCTTTTTTAGGGTTCAAAGAACTATAACCAACATTGTTTTCTCTGTGTTTTCATGCAGCTTTACGCTTCCATTTTCCAGCCAGGCCTGGAATTGTAAGTGTCCATAAACCACCAAAAAGGATGTTCCCATGGAATTTCTGGTCCAGTCAGACCTTTTGGCTTCGCTGAACACAACTATAAGGGTCAGGTAATCCTCTGACCATGTGGGTCATTAACCAACCCAACCTTCCCACTCTTTTGACATTTGCCCATGGCAGAGTATAAGTGCACAGAGCATATCAACCTCTGAGGATGGGGAGCAGCTTATCTATCAGAACTTTTAATCAGCTTGACATGCAAAATTATCAGCTTGTGCTAAATTACCATCTCAATAGGCATGTGGGACAGTGACACAGGAAAAATTCTCAGGATAGAGGCAGTTATATTTGGAGTAGAAAGGAGGATCGAGTGGGTGGGGCACAAGACTGGGACTCAGGAGACCTGGACTCAGCCACAGACTTTTTGGGTGAGTTTGGGCAAGTCAGTCAACCAATCTTGTGTCTCAGCTCCCAATCTGTAAAACAGAGATACCTGATGGGGAGTTGTGAGGATAAAATACATCAGTGACTGTGATTATGAGGGCCATATAAATATCTAGTGAGAGGCATTGATATAAACCAAGGACACCAGATACAGTTTTGTCCATTTCCTTTAATTTTAAAAAATGAGTAAGGAGACAAAACTTTGTGCCCTTCGAATACCAAATCGATTTTTTTGTGTGTGTGTAAACCAGTACATAAACCTTGGTGGTTGTTGGATTTCTGGATTTTGTTTTGTTTTTTTCCTCCATAATACTGCAAATACTCAGAAAAGTTTGTTTCTACTGCATATAAAAAAAAGTCATCACAATGACATAATTGCTTTTTTTCCTTCATATTTTGTTTAAAAAAAAGTTCACAAATACTAGTAGGAAATTTTCCCCCCACCCCTCCAAAAAAACCAAACCAAACAAAAAAAACCCAACCTCACACATCTTAAAAAACAAATCAGTAAAGTGTTAAATGGGTCAGGTATTACAAGCACACATTTACAAGCACATCACATTAGTAACACTGTATAATGCTTTAGACCATGCCGAACCATATGTATGTGTATAAAGCTATTGGTGAAATGGTTCATAGCAGCAGAGTAGGAAGCATGTTCCATAGTACCTGTAGAGATATTTGGATGAGTATGACAGTCCAAAGTGGATTAACAAGCTAAAATGCATGGCTCACTTTGTCAACAGCGGTGAAATGTGCTTTGATTTAAATGGCTACCCTGAATTACCTGGAATTATCATCTCGTTTCTATGGGATGGACAGTTGGTGTGGTGACTATCTTACAAATTGGCACATTTCAATGGTTACTCTTGCAAACTCATATGAGTAATCTTGACTTCCATGAGTAGCTCCATTAGAGTTAATGGGTCTCATGAGAGTAAGGACTCTTTACACAATTAAGGGTTTGCAGAGTCAGGCCCTAGCAAAGCAGTGGACTTGGGTTTCTAGACCCTTCACCACTCATTAGGAAATGAGTAGAGACTAGACAGGATAATTTGGAGAGACTAGGTACAGAATGTCTTCTTAGGCAAGGTGACCCACAGATTGCAAGTTGTTTTTGATGAGCTAGTTGTTGGCCCTTTCAGTGGGGGAACAAGAATGAGGACTAGAGAAGGATGCTGGACAGAATGTATTTCTCATGACCTGCTAGTACTGCAAAGAGGCACTGATTTCTGAACTCTGGGGTGGATACATTTCCAACATCAAGCAGTAGGATGGACTTGCATCTCAATATTTTCTACAACTAGCTCTAGCTGCAATTTTAATTTTGATGACATTTCTCTTCAGTAAATATCCCAGCCAAGGCTTTCAAAAGTAACTAGTGATTTTAGCCACTTCAATTTTTGTTTGCTCAGCTGGAGCTCCTTAAAGGAACCTGATTTTCACAAGGTACATGCTCAGCACTCTCTGAAAGTCAGGCCCCTTTAAGATGTCTCTAGTTGAGCACCCAAAAATTAAGGCATCCAAAGTCACCAGTCCCACAAAAAAATTTGGATTAATTTCAGGCTGATGCAAGAATAGTCTTCTCTTCAGTACCCAGTTCCCTCCCCCCCCGCAAAAAAAGGCCATTAAATTATATAGATTACATAATCTGATTTGAGGATATATGATTCTACTGAATATCTTACAGGAGCTATGCAAAATATCTTAAGATCACATTAAATTGTCAAATCTATATTATACATCTCTATGTAATGTTAAGATATACTAGAAACTATGGGTGAAATCCACCCTTGTGCAGTGGGCCCGCATGAAGCCTCTGTACCACTCTAGTCCCAGTTAAACTTTCCCTAATAGTTCCCTATGCTGGGCTTCTGAGCATGGGTGAATTTCAACCCGTCTGAGCAGGGTGTGCTGTGACATTGCGCCAATATTCTGTTATGCTGTTGCTTGCACATTAGCTGGTGAGGCAAGCCTATGTGAGACAGTAAACTCACCAGTTTCCCACCCAGCCACTGAGTCAGATGTATCCTGTCAGCCTGAGGGGAGAGGGAAAAGAAATTGTCTAGTAGTGGTGTTTGCAATATTGACAGAGGGAGAGAGCACAAGATAGTCTAGTGGTTTGATCTTGGGACTGTTAATTGGAAACCCCTGTGGCCCAATCATCATTTCAAAACCCAGTTCCTACTCTCTTTGTAGTTTTGGGCAAGACACATCTCCTGTCTCAATTTCCCCATCTGCAAAACATGTCCTATATAACTTACCTCACAGGGCTGTTGTGCAGGTAAGGAGCCAACTGCTCCAGTTGTGTTCAGTACTGTTTCAAAAGTGCTTTGAAGATTAAAAGAGCCATATAAGTGCTCTATATTGTCATAATTTCTTTCTGGATTTCATTTGAGGGGGTCCTGTGGCACCTTTAAGACTAACAGATGTATTGGAGCATAAGCTTTCGTGGGTGAATACCCACTTCATCAGATGCGTCTGACAAAGTGGGTATTCACCCACGAAAGCTTATGCTCCAATACAGCTGTTAGTCTTAAAGGTGCCACAGGACTCTCTGTTGCTTTTTACAGATCCAGACTAACACGGCTACCCCTCTGATATTTGAGGGGGGGAATCTCTCTAAAATGAGTTCCATTTTTCTCAGATCCTCTCCAGCTAAAGAAACTGTCCTAGGGACTCCCTTTCTGTTTTACAAGCAAAGACAAACACATTTCAACTCAGGGAAAGGGAGAAGTAACAAAATGCAGGGAATTTTAGCTAGCCACAAACAACATGGAATAGCTTCAGATGTTCCAGGAAGTAGCAAAGGTGAGATCAGACACCACTCACTTCACAACAACACACTTTAGAGTTCTTAAAAAAATAGCCTCTAGATGTCTCCAGGAAAATAGTCATTCAAAGGGGGACTCATTCCACCACATTTCTATACCTGGCTGTGGTGAGAAGTTCAGGCATGGGGGAAGACACCGATGAGGTGGTATTTCCTTTAGGCTCCAGAAAGAGTACTCACCATGCAAGTAGTGCTTTGCCAAGTACAAGGCTGGAGCCTGCAGTTCTGACTCGGACAAAAGGACTGCACGGTTCAGGGGCAGAGTTTGATTCACAAACTGCATGATCCAAGCCCTTTTGAAGATAATGGGAAAGACTCCCATTGACTTCAATGGGCTTTGGGTCAATCCCACATTCAGATAGAAAGATGATGCAGCTGAGCTACTAGTCCCCCAAAACTCCCTCCAATATAAACAAAAGGACATTGTGACCCCCTTTATAGACATACATTAGTAGCTGAAATGGTCTGAAATGCTTACAGATTAGAACAGATATATTTATACAACACCATGCTTTCCAAAAAATCCAAGTAGAAAAGTTTTACAGCACATTATACAGGTCCTTCTAACGTCTATAAAACATTTACTAAAATCACCATATTACAAGTCATCACTAACATACAGTACTATGCTAGTTCTTTTTTCTTTTATATAATCGTTACTTATAATAATAATAATAATAATTAAAAAATCATTTTAAACAAGTATACAATGTTCACTTTAAAATTAACTGGTTAATAAATTTTGTGCAAAACAAGCAGCCTCTATAATTAAGTGAAGTATTTATTTATTTTATTTATTTATTTATACAAAAAGTAACACACACAAAAAGAGAGTTCTTTCAGAAATGTGTCTCCTTTTCTGTGATGGCTGAAATGTTGCCATCGCCTTTCAGTTTGGCATCACAATCATTTACTGTAGCAGCATATCCCCCTGCTCCAAGCTTCCCTCTCATCTTCAGATCGGGGCTAGGTACGACCAGCTTCCTGAATTTCTGAAACATTGGAGAAAATGGAAGACATTATCTCTCTCTCAGACAGAAACATACACGCATGCAGCCAGAATCATCATCATCTCCTCATAGCAGGAATATCTATGGAATCTCTCTTCTCTGCAGGCCCATTTCATTCCACTGGAACCCTGTGGGAGCCACTTAATTGGTGTAACAAGCTGCACATCACACCGCTCCCTTCCACAGCATTCCAATCCAAGGGCTTGAACATGAAAGCAAACCCTCATATGCTTGACCAAAAGCTTAGTTTCACAATAGATGCAGGGCGATATTCATTCCTCTGCAGAGGTGAGCACAAAGACTAGGGCTCCACTTATGCAGGTGAATTTGATGCAATCCAGCCAGACGCAGTGAGAAAAGTATTAAATCAGATATGCAAGAGCCTTTCATAGGGGGTCTGAATATAGAACTGAAGCTACAGTTGCAAATTGTACCTGTGCTTACCTAAAAATATCCTTGCTTTAAGAAATAAGTTCCACAGATCGGTTACAATGGTACTTCAGCCTGCTTGCTGCTTTGGGACAGAGTCAGACCTGTCACTCATTGGCAGCAGAGGAATGCCCTGCCTCCTGAAGTTGCCTCCAGGTGAGATAGCTTCCACAGCCAGGAGAATTCCAATCTCTTTACTGAATTACCGATAGTGCTAAATATACTTTGAGGAAAAGCACAACAATTTCTCCTAATGCAAAGCATGATAAATTGCACCTAATGATATGTCAATTTCCATCTCTTTTCTGGATGATCCATTTGTTTCCAGGGTGGGCCAGATCAGTGGATTTTATTACTCAAAGAAAGGACATTTTTCAGGTTGGCATGGATAAATTTTGCTATTTTGCATGCTAAGGTCCCCAGATCCATTACAATCTGATTTCATTCAGTATGGCTCCAGGGAGGGAAGCAGGATTATTCTATAAATATAGGCATCTGAGACGAGATGGATTATATATAACTTTCCTCCATCTTCCCCTAAGCACTAAGCTGTGGCGGAGACTTCTGCCACCAAAAAAAAAAAATAAAATAAAGGAAATGATATTGGCTAAGATTGGATGACCAATACACAGAATTCAGTGAACTGATGACCATCTAATAGATCTCAGTACAGGAGACATGACTTCTTTGCCCTGAGATTGTCAGTGCTCTTAAGGACTGGACTTTGATGCTTAACCAAAGGAGGAATATTTCTTGAATTCACTTAGGAAATGAATGCTACGACAGTTACGAAGACTAGCTGTCTGAATTAAAGAACAATGCTGGGTCAGTCTTGTTAGTGATAGTTCCCAACTTCAAATAAAAAGAGTAGCTATTGGAGGCCTACTCTAATAGATGAGAAGTATAACACCACCTTCTGCTTGGTAAAATCTGGATAGTGCTGTAAGGAGGAGAATGGGGTTCCTTGATCATGCTCTATGATCTTGCAGGGTTAGAATAAGGCTGATGCCTTAAAGAAGCATTTAATGCAGGATTGGTACAGAGCCACCTTTACTTGAACATACTGAGAACATTATTCTGGGATTATCCCCAGGCTGCGCTCCGTGCGGGCGAGCAGGGACCCGGGC
>NW_020664583.1:3818400-3862526 GCF_002925995.2 Terrapene triunguis
AGGGACCCGGGCGCTGAGGATTATCCCCAGGCTGCGCTCCGTGCGGGTGAGCAGGGACCCGGGCGCTGAGGATTATCCCCAAGCTGCGCTCTGTGCAGGTGAGCAGGGACCCGGGCACTGGGTCCCCGGCCAGACTGGACTGTGAGGGAACTGCTCTCTTCTCACAGAGCCAGCCAAGCTGCCCTACTAGAGATGTGATACAATGGGGAGCAGAAAACACACACTGTTCCTTTTGTCACTGGCTTTTCTCAGCCTCACTCTGTCCCTAAAGCCTGCAAGAGCACCAAACACTGCAAACACCTCAGAGGGGGAGGCGGAGTTGACGCAACCATCTCCCTGAAACCAAATGCAGCCCTCAGACACAGCTGGGAATTAGACAGACACAGTATTGAGCTGAATTGTTAGTATAAAAGCATTGTCCTTTAGACAAGCTCTGCAACAGGGAGGGCTCAGTGAGCCACCAGCCGCTGTGGAGGGAGAGAAAACTGTAGGGAACTTCATGGGATGGGGCATAACCCTGGAGCCAGTGACCACCAAATATGTTTCTGCCCCAGCCTGCAAACAGGTTGACATACCATTGTGACGGATCTGTGGATCATAACATGAAGAAAAATGCTCCTTTTTTGTCTGAGCTGTGCTTAGTCATCAGAAGAGAAGGGTTCATGCTCCTCTACCCACTTCTGCATAAATGAATGTCATTCCAAAAATATGTCTCACCTCTAGAATGGTTCCCTCTGTCTTCCACAACTTAATGCAGATCCACAAAGGAATACAAACCATGGATGAGAGGGCCATCATCCAGCCTATCCCATAGCCCCAGTCCGGGTACGTATAAACGTTGTTGTATTTCAAAGGTTTATATTTCACCAGGAAAAAGATGAAGATTCCCTGAAATAAAGCGAGAAATACATTAACTACGTTGAAGCCACACTGTCTAGGGAAAAAAATAAAATTACTGCACAGGCAGTCTACTCTCCCCCAGGAATCTGAAGTAGTATAAGCTTTGAAGTCAGAGAGAGAGACACCAATATCCTTTTTTATGTCCATCTCAAATAATTTACATCTCAGTTCCTTCCACAGAAGCGAGCCACCTTTCAAGTTTAAATCCTATTTAACTTTCACTTGACAATAAAACTTGAACTTTGATGGCAAAGCATAACTGCGCAGCAGAGATTAAGTTTTGGGTCTGGTAATCTAGGTGCGTATGGAGAAATGAGCAAGATGGTTTCAAATCTATCACTATTAGAAAATAAGGGCAACATTATTGGTCTTGAGCCAATCTCTACATTTGCACCCGCAGTTTTGCATGTGAAATCTTTTGCATGTGCAAAAGCTCATATTTGTGTGCACAAACCTCAGATGTCCAACTAGGGAGTTTGCTTTTTCCTGTTATGGGAAGCATTAGAATTATGTGCAGAGGGAAAAATGAAGTTAACATTGATTCTTACCAAATCTCCTGTAAGCTTCTTCAATTAAAATATATGCCAAATGCCATGATGATTACTTCTCTATTTCTGCAATTCATTAGGCTCAAACATCTGGTAAAAAAATCTGCAGAAAACCTACGCATTCCCAACCAATTTATTCAGATTAATACTTACAGCACAAATACCAGGAGTTAGGACCATCCAACACCATTTAATTAATGACAATGGTCTGTACCCGATCATATCTTCAATATTATCATAAAAGCGATTGCTGCCTGCCCAAAAAAAAACCAAACCAAAAGTGAATATAGAATGTTTCTGTGAGCAATCGATTGCAAAGACTAGGATTATTTAGCCTGGAAATGAGAAGAGTTAGAAGGGACATGTCTGTGACGAGGCCCTTCCCGGGGTGGACATACAATACGTTCACTGTGCTCCCTGAATACCGGGACACCAAGGCCGGAAAGGAAAGGCAGTGCCGGGGATATGCGTCTGCCCAATGGGAAATAGGGACCAACCAGCTGCCATATCCTAATGGCTTCTGGTCAATATCAGTCTGAGCAGGGCCCATTTAAGGCATAGAGCCTGCAGCCTCATGGCTAAAGCCCCTGGTTCTGAGGACACGTGACATCAGAATCTCAGCTTTCATTTTATAAAAGTATGTTTCTAGCCCTTGTTGCCACAAAGAGAAGCTTAAAAAGGTGGCTTGCGTGTAACCAAGGCAACCATGTCTGCCTGAGTCTGCAGATAGCCAGAACCAAGAGCTGGGCCTCTGCTGTTGACACTTCTGCCTCTCTGGCCAGGGAGTGAGGAGGACCCCTGCTACCACTCCTGGAACCCCAGAGGGAAAGAAAGCCCTGGCCCTGCTCCTGCCTCTGTGGAGGGGAGAGGTCCCCTCCTGCCACTGACACTCCTAGTGGGAGGCAGAGCCATAATACAAGGGCAGAGCCATGGAGGCCCCTGTCATGGTGTGACAAGGGCCCTGTGTCACTTTAAATCTGGTCCTAAAACTAAGACCATAAGTGTATGACTTCCATAAACACACAATAATGTAGCAGTCTTCAGTAACTCACCGTAAACCCAGCCTATGCAGATGCATTCAAATATAGCCACAAAAAGAAGGCACATCCCACTGGCTGCATAGGAGTCAAACAGCTGGAAAACGTACATTCCACCCTTAAACACAAAAGATAGAAAAGGGAAACCAAAATAGACTGTGGAGGTCTGATGGGAATATTTCAAAGCACAAATATGATTTTAATTGCACAGTCATTCTCGTTCAGTAATGAGGGATGATAATTTGTCAGTGATTTGTTATTGTGAAGGCTCTTTTCTCCTACTCCCTTAGCCTGTTAAATACTGCACATTTGCATTAAGATAGTAAATGTCTTGGGGGCGGGAGGGAGACGGGAACAAGGCCCATCAGAATTAATGTCATGTTCTAGGTGAACTTAGGATAACGGAGCATGACATTTGATCCTTTTCTGAAATGTTCTTCCCATTCCATCCTATTTGCAACTTCACTGTTACAGCACCAAGATTTAAATGACTGAAAATGCTGATGATCTCCTAAGCCCTGCACATAAATATGCAGATTTCTTCAAATGTCTGTTACACTACTATGTAAAAAGCATTAGCTAAATCCTGAGAAAACTTGCAGAACAGTAACTCCTATGGAACATGGTCTCATAGTCAGGTGCACCCACTTACACAAGGTTTGCATGTAGCTCAAGGTCTTTTAGATGCTTTGCTCATCTAAGTCTTTATCATGTAACAAAGATCAATTAATTAATGACTTACTGGTAGGCTTTTTTTTTATTTCTTTCCCTTTCAAATAAAAAGCTGCTTTTCTAATGGTTTTAAAATAGAGCTCCCTAAATAGTGTGGACATTCCAGAAATAGAGCGTGATCAAGGGCAAACAGGGTTCTACTTCAGCAAAAACTTCATTTGGCATCTACAAATCACAAGCCAATAGAAGTCCATTTTTTCTAGGCTTTGGCGGCATACAAGTAATGCTTAATTTGTGCCAGGGCTGAACCCTGGCACCTCTATGCTTGGCAGTTCGTAGCCCTGGCACCTCTGGGCTTGCTGCATCAGTTATGAATATAAAAGAATTGCTTGAGCCCCGGCACCTAATTGCTTGAGCCCCAGCACCTCTTTCATTACAAATTAAGCACTGCATGCAAGCCAGGCATAACATCCCTTTAAGTGGTCCTCCCTGATTAGCTGAAGTATGCAGTACAATTGTGCCAAGCTAACATGGCACAAAGAAGTAAAATTCACTAGCCTGCCTGTAATTTTTCCTTCTCTGAAGTGGTCACCTTGCGCTCCATGATCCCTTACAACTAAGCTATTCTTCCTCATCATCCCAGAACAAAGATTCTTTGGTTTTTTGTAACCCCCTCTCTCTACAATTGTTGGGAGAATATTTTTTGGCAAATAGTACTTTTGCTGAAAAATACATTTTTGAGGCTCCAAAACTATTCGTGAGTTCGGGTTGAATTCAACTAAGTGGAAACTAGGGCTGTCAAGTGATTAAAAAATTAATCATGATTAATCGGGTGATTAATTGCACTGTTAAACAATAATAAAATACCATTTATTTAAATATTTTTGGATGTTTTCTACATTTTCAAATATACTGATTTCAATTACAACACAGAACACAGTGTACAGTGCTCACTTTATATTTATTTTTGATTACACATATTTGTGCTATAAAAACAAAAGAAATAATATTTTTCAATTCACCTCATACAAGTACTGTAATGCAATCTCTTTATCGTGAAAGTTGAACTTACAAATGTAGAATTATGTACAAAAAAACTGCATTCAAAAATAAAACAATGTAAACATTTAGAGCCTACAAGTCCACTCAGTCCTACTTCTTGTTCAATCAGTCACTCAGACAAATAAGTTTGTTTTCATTTGCAGGAGATACGGCTGCCCGCTTCTTGTTTACAATGTCACCTGAAAGTGGGAACAGGTGTTCACATTGCACTGTTATAGCCAGTGTCACAAGATATTTACATGTCAGATGTGTTAAAGATTCATATGTCCCTTCATGCTTCAGCCACCATTCTAGAGGACATGCGTCCATGTTGATGACAGGCTCTGCTCAATAACGATCCAAAGCAGTGCAGTCTGACACATGTTCACTTTCATCATCTGAGTCAAATGCAACCAGCAGAAGGTTAATTTTCCTTTTTGGTGGTTCGAGTTCTGTAGTTTCCATATAAGAGTGTTGCTCTTTTAACACTTCTGGAAGCATGCTCCACACCTACATCCCTCTCAGATTTTGGATGGCACTTCAGATTCTTAAAACTTGGGTTGAGTGCTGTAGCTATCTTTAGAAATCTCACATTGGTACCTGCTTTGTGTTTTGTCAAATCTGCAGTGAAAGTGTTCTTAAAACAAACGACATATGCTGGGTCATCATCCGAAACTGCTATAACATGAAATATATGGCAGAATGTGGGTAAAACAGAGCAGGAGACATACTATTCTCCCCCAAGGAGTTCAGTCACAAATGTAATTAACACATTATTTATTTAATGAGCGTCATCAGCATGGAAGCAGGTCCTCTGGAATTGTGGCAGAAGCATGAAGAGGAATACGAATGTTTAGAATATCTGGCACGTAAATACCTTGCAATGACAGTTACAAAAGTGCCATGCGAATGCCTGTTCTCACTTTCAGGTGACATTGTAAATAAGAAGTGAGCAGCATTATCTCCCGTAAACGTAAACAAACGTGTTTGTGTTAGTGATTGGCTGAACAAGAAGTAGAACTGAGTGGATTTGTAGGTTCTAAAGTTTTACATTGTTTTGTTTTTGAGTGCAGTTATGTAACAAAAAAGTCTACATTTGTAAGTTGCACTTTCATGATAAAGAGATTGCACTACAGTACTTGTATGAGATGAATTGAAAAATACTATTTCTTTTGTTTTACCATTTTTATGGGGCAAATATTTGTAATAAAATTATCAAATAAAGTGAGCACTGTACACTTTGTATTCTGTGTTGTAACTGAAATCAAAATATTTGAAAATGTACAAAAACATCCAAAATATTTAATAAATTTCAGTTGGCATTCTATTGTTTAACAGTGCGATTAAAACAGATTAATCATGATTAATTTTTTTAATCATGATTAATTTTTTTTAGTTAATCATGTGAGTTAACTGTGATTAATTGACAGCCCTAGTGGAAACATTTCATTTTGGCCAGTTTCAAATGTTTTGTTTTTACTTTTTGTTTTGAAACAGCATTCCATTTTGAAATTTTTCCAATTAAATACACACACCCAGGAAAGACACCCAAAAATGACCAAACTGAAACAAAAAAGTCAAAAAGAAAATTGCTTTGAATCTATCATAAAGTTTCTGTCCATTCAAAATGAATTTTTTGGTGGGGGGGAGAGAGTTTCACTTTCACAAAAACAAAAATTAAAAATCAATTTCTGTTTGAAACAAACAGTTTTTTTTCAGTTTAGCTTCTGTTCCCTCAGCTCTACTTGCTACCTTACAATGTATTGCCAGCCGGTGAAGTTGTTCAGAGAACTGATTGTCTCTCTGATTCCCCAGCCCATTGCACAAGATGAGAAGACAATCTGTACATTTTAATTAATACGCATTAGAAAAGTTCAGCCATCGCCACACAGAATACTTCATCTATCATTTTATTCATTTATTATACAACAAACAGAAATGAAGACTTACAGCAAAGCAAGATCCCATAGTTTTGCATAAATAGAATTTCAATGCCTCAAAAACAAAACATGTGCAACTGATTCTCCTGGTTGTGGCAGGACTTAGAATATGTGGAAGGCAAATAAACAAATTGGTTCAAGTGAAAACCCTAATTTTGAGAGGACAGAAAATTCTAGTGCAAGCCCAAGAGTCACCTCATCTAGGAAATAAATTGCACATAAGGATTCCAGATGTAGAAGGCCCCTAAAACTCTTTTGGCCAATGTAATTGTCAAGTTGCCCAGAGTGGCTCAGGAGCGTGAGTACCAGGCCCAGGGCAGTCTGTTAAGAAGCAAGGCACAAACCCAAATTGGTTGTGAGTTCTCTACTTAGATTTCACCAGCCAAGTAACAGTGTGAACTCCTAAAGCATTGTAACAGCCTTAACATGGAGTCACAGACAGTCCCCTTGGGTACTCCGGTCTATCTTGCCACTTAGGCAAGCTTGCCTTTGTGATAGATGGTCCCTTACACCAAATATCACAACACCACTCAGGTTACTCCCAGCCCCAAAGGACTGGTCACTTACCCAGGTCAATTGCACCCTAGATCTTACACCAAAGAGAATGCTTGTAGCTGATCCTATAATAAATTAACTAAAGATTTATTAACCAAGAAAAGGAAATAAGAGTTAATTACAAGGTTAAAGCAGGTAAACGTACACATATAAATGAGTTGCCATGTTAGGTTTCAAAAGGTGATAGAAGCTGCTGTAATATGCAAGCTCCATATGTCCTTTAGGACTAACCCAGGCTCAGCTGCTGGGGATCCCTTGCTTATGCTTAGAAATCTTGCCCTCCCAAAGTCCAAGCAACATAGAGCTATAGTTTCTCCTTGTTGAGGATTTTTATTCCCTTCCCCTAGAGTGCAAGCTGATGGAATGAGTCCATATGCACGTCTCCTCTTCATGGGTGTTGGGATGTGTGGGGGGCAATCAACAAAATCTTTGCTCTTTGATGTTTCACAGTGGCTCATTTGGTTTCAGTGGGCCTTATTATGGGAAGGGCCTAACACCTTCAGGGTTTTATGTAAGTTAATGCTTCTTTCCTGTTTGGCGAACTACATCATTACAGAGGTTTACAAGGCAAACACTAAGGCCATGTCTACAAACTTCCACCGGCAGAACGATGTCACTCACAGGTGTGAAAAATCTACACCTCTTAGTGACGCAGTTATAGTGACCTAACCCTCAGTGTAGACAGTGCTACGTTGCCGGGAGGGCTTCCCCCATCAACACAGCTACTACCTCTCATGGAGTTCTCCTGTCAGCCTAGTAGCATCTTCACTGACGTGCTATAGCAGCGCACCTGCACCAGTTTAAGAGTAGACCTACCCTTAATATAATCTTATAACATGGGGTACAGATGTTATGAGTGAGATCAATATATGCAGCATCCTACAAGCGTTTCATAAAATCTAATCACTAAACACATTCTTTCATAAAATCTAATCACTAAACACATTCTTAAAAACTTAACATCTATTTTAACAGTGCTAACACATAGATGAGCCAGAATAATTTCCAGCTATATATTGGCCAGTGTTCACTTGAGTCCTCAGGGCCTTGGCATGAGCTGGCACCAGGTCTCCCAGTGTCCCAGTACTTACTAAAGGAAAATACATTGACAAAGTATGGGGAAGACGACTCTATATATTTAAAAAAGCAGTATCAGAGATTACCTGAAGCATCAAATCATTCTACTAGTCTTCTGACCACATCTCTGCAGAGACACAGCTTTAAGGAATTGGGAAATGTGAGAGTGCTCTAAAGAAGGGCTAGATGTTGAAAGAATATTCTATAAGGTCTCTAACACAGAGTTGGACCTTCAGGAAGCTTGAATTCAAGACCCACTCAAAACCTCAGTTAAAAGAAAGTCCAACACATCCCTAGTTGTCAGACAAAATGTGTTTCCTGAACACCTTTCAGGAACACCTTTCAGGTTTCCTTTCAAGAACACCTTTAGGACCACGTTCTCAGAATCCTCTGAAATGCCCAGATTTGTGGACAGTTTCTAGATTTGAGCAGTAAGTCCACAAGTTCTGTTGATTATTCATCCTCTACAAGGCAAAACCACTCAGGTACCTTGCAAAGAGTCTCAGGTGCTGTAGGTCAGCAGTTTGAGAGGATTCTGGCATAGACATTTCTCAAGGACTAGGAGATTCAATGACGCTGAATTGACATCATTAGGCATTCGAGAGACTATGGGTGCCTGGGCCACTACATTTCTCCTAACTACTTGAGAATGTAGCATCTCAAATGCCCTATGTTGTGAGTTCCTTGCAGCAGAGATTGTCCTTAATGAGGGCTTGGAAAGCACCCCAGAGGCAGTGGGCACTACTGTAAACTTCCAATATAAACAATTAATAATCCACAAAACTTCCCGCTCCAGAAGCAAGTGAATTTCACTTGCTTAATTTAGGAGTTTTAACTTGTACTTTCTTCTTGTAGCATGGAGCTGCCAGTATACCATGGAGGTCCAATCATTGCTTTTCACGTGACTGGCAGCCAAATCTAGAGGGAATCTTACAGAATAGAGAGAGAATCACCTTCTTAACTGCTTACAACTCTAGTAAGTTGTAGTGATAAGCTTCCTCAGACAACCATTTGACTAGAATTGAATGGGGTCTATCTGAGCTCCCTCAGGGGTGCACTGACTCTGGAAAATCCACTAATAAATCAAGATAATATGTCGAGTATAGAGGTGCATCACCACTATGGAATAGTTTCCACAACCAGTCACTATCATACAGAGTATTAGAGTCCCTGGAGGACAAATACTTGGTGCTTCCAGAAGAAATACACATTGTGAAATCTTTTTTGGGGCAACTGGACTAGAACCAGGAGTGTCTGACAGAATGCCCAATGGCAGGCCAGATCCTGAGAGAGTACTAAGGATTTCCTCTCTGTAAACAGATGATGAAGACAAGGGAGTCAAGCAGTTGGAAGGTTTAATTAGTATATGCAGATAATATCTCATATGAGTGGGCTATCAACAAGTCATTTATTACTTTCCTGTCACAGACTGACCATCAGAGATACCATCAGACTCGTAAGAAAGCACGGAACAGGAAAAACTACAAAGGGCATTGTCTGGAATTGGTATCTGGTCCACAGTTCTCCCTGTGCAGGTAGCATTGGTGGCAGAAGCAAATTGGCATATTGTGACCAGCTTCCCTGTAGAATGATGAAATCTCTTTATCAGTAAGGCCTGGACCCTATGCAGAAATGGGCTTGCATACGGTCAATCCTTTACTGCCTGCTTGCTGGTCCCAAGGAAGAAGGGGTGACAGGATGGAGGAAGATGAAGAATTTGGAAATTTCCAGATAGTTCTGAGCACCCAACTGTCTGCTAAGGATTTTTTATTTTCATTTGGAAGGCTTGAAAACTTTTGCAGGAAACTCTGTTCTAAGGGGACAATGGTAAAAACTCAGGTAGTTCTCCCCGTTCTCTGTCTTTCTTTTATGGTCATGGCACCAAAGACTTGGATTAACCACCTCAGAAACTGTAGCGCAACCTTCGATCTCCTGGGCTACCCAGCCTCACAGTCATAAAGATTCTGCTACTTCTTCAACTAAAACTTTTGCTGCTGCCCCAGTCTCTGACCTGCCCCTTGAAGAGACAGGGAAGTGCCTTTTTGTTGAAAAAACCATATGTTTATAGATGTCAGGGATGATAGGGAGGAGGGAAGAGCAATAGTAGGCATAACCATTCAGGCTTGAAGCTCCTTACTCAGGCAATAATACTTTGTGGGCTTTAAAGTCTTGTTGAAGAAGTTTCACAGCTATGTCACAAACCTGTGCCCTCTCTTTCCTTCATGCTGACAGTTTGGTGCAGGATCACTGTCATTTTGATTGTCCACTGGCGCTGGCAGGTCCATGGTGTGAGCAGCTAGATACTTCATGCAATGTTGCTAGGGTGAAAGTTGCCACCAGGCTCTATGACAATGACTGGTTAGGCCAGTCTGGTGCTCATGAAGGGAAACTGGAAGGAGAATATCTTAATCACACGTCTTCCTGAAGGTTCTAGCTATTTTAGTCTGCTCTCGTGACTCACTGAAGAAATCCAGTGGTAAGAGAGTGGGAAAATGGCAGGCTTGCCATGCTGCACAAACACACATTGGAGGGAGCTCAGAGAACAGGATCAGTGCCCTGAGTTCATAGGAACTGGTACCAAAGACGGGGAAGCTTAGCCATCTGAGCAGTTTTGTTTGCTTGTTTTCAAACTGTTGCTTTGGTGTCAGAGTCTGTAGGAGCCAGCGCTGCCCTCAGAGAGTGGAGAGCTGACAGCTCCATTGAGGGGGCAGAGGCACAAGATACTGAGCACAACAAGGACCGGTTATGGCCCTTCCTGGATGAACAGGGGCAAAAAACATCTGGTTTCTGTGGCAATCTGAAGTAGGAGGTGGGGATGGAGGTCCCACTGTGAGTCTTTCCTGCCCCTCTGACTTGCCAGCTTCTTGGAGACACTCCTGGATGCCATTTTTCACCCCAGTCAAAGCAGAAAAAAACAGCCAAAGACCTCTGGCTTGTGTTTCCAAAATGCTAGGTATTGCTGCTGAATTTCCACTCCAAAGCAGCTTAAAGCTTGCCTGCCACATTGCTGCAGCTGGACAAAATGGTCCAGGGTCCCTAGCTGCCATGCGTCATCTTGGCCCGGAGCACCAAGTAGTCAGGGACAGTTGGGCCAGGAGATTCTGCATGGCCAGCTTCTGCTGCTGAATTTCCACCCCAGGCAGTGTAAGGCTTGTCTGCCACATAGCTGTAGAGTGGGAGCAGTGCATTATTGTACAGTGGGATCATGTGCAGAAGTCACTAAGATCTTAGCTGGACCTGTTACACTGCTGGGTTTTCTCCTCAAGTACAGGTTTTCCTGTAGACTGCTGTTGCAGGGATCCTGTTCCTACCACAGAGGCACCAAAGAGAGGGAGAAAAGTAAACATCACAATGGAAAAGGCTTCTGTCTAGAGAGAGGGGAAAGGCTTAGAGAAACCTCTTGCTTCTTCAAGAGGAGGTTGGACACGGCAGAGTTAGAGAGGCAGTCAGTCCTCTGACCAGATGCACCTGCTGGCACTTCACTGTGAAATTCAAGAGACAGCTTTCAAGAAAAAATGAGGCGCCTCTGTGCTTGGAAGATGATTAAGAACAATTCAGTTGCCACAAGGAAAGAGAATAAAGAGAGGGTATCATTTAAATTCCAGCATCCATGGGTGGGAGGTTTTAAGTGTCTGATGGAGTTAGGCATCCAAATCCCATTGACTTTCAAGGGGATTTGAATGCCTAACTATCCTTTGTGCCTTTGAAAATGTCTTGCTGCACCTCACATTTTAGAATCTCTGCTACTGAGAAAAGCATCCTGAGATGCAGAATGCCACGGCAGCCTAGATAGGTAGGCAATGGGATCATTGGATATACTGAAGGTAGATTATACTGTAGATATGTAGATGCAGGAAATCCATGGATTTGGAAAATGGACCACTTTCCTGAATGTCTCCAGAAGCTCACATTTCACTTCATGTGATATATTTGGCTTTTCTGGCTATAATAATATCACTGAGAGTAGAGCCTGACGCAATTCTGTCTTGGGTCTGTAGCCAGCAAAACTGAAACAATAGCAATAAGGGAAGTTGATGTCCCTATTCATCCTTGGCTTTGCAGCGTAATAATGACTTCTTATATGCACAATATTAACAGTTTTACTGTATGGTTATGTACAGAAAGATTCATTAATGTGCTTGTCCAGTCACATGGACCTAATTGTCATGTTCTGATGTTCTAGTCATTTAAATGGACAGCCCACAGGATATAAACACTGCAAGTTAATATTCCTATAATTCATATAATCAAGACATTTATATATATATACATAATCAAGACATTTACATATACATATATAATCCTATATAGTCCTATATTCATATAATCAAGACATTTATTCCTGTTCTTAAAATTCAGGTAGCATCTGGTGTTTGCAATAACATCAGATAAAAATCATGGAGTCCTGTAGAATGGTTTGTGGGACTGCTACAGGGTATGGCAGGATTTTGTAGCTTAAAAAAGATCTGTGCCAGAATAGGTCATTCCATTTAGCAGTAATAATAAAGCTACTTACCATTTATGTGGCAATTCACATGAGCAAAGCACTGTGCAGACATTCATGAATCCGCTAATATAGATTTTGAAAGAAATCTATTTTTAATCTTTAAAAATATCTGTCTTTAAAGGATCTGGTGGGCCAAATAAAATAGACAACAGAAAACAAAAGGAAAACATGCTTTCTAAATTCCACAGAGGTTGGAGAACTTCATTTCTATTTTCTCCCTGTGCAGATTAGCTCAGATTTCTGTCTGGGTAATAGATACCTCATCTATTACAGCCGTATCTAGGGTGACCAGATGTCCCGGTTTTATAGGGACAATCCCGATTTTTGGGTCTTTTTCTTATATAGGCTCCTATTACCTCCCACCCCCGTCCCTATTTTTGACATTTGCTGTCTGGTCACCCTAGCCGTATCTGGGATTTGTGTGTGTATGTGAGGCGGGGTGGGAGGGAATATTCCAAAATTCCCTGATCATAAGCAACAAAGATGACCTCCATCAATGAAATCAGGCCAGCAATGGCCACTGCAAATCGGGCATTTGCTTGGCGGGTTAGCTCCCGAGGCTGTCTGGAGGGCTGCTCTGCTCCAAATACCCCAGCATATAGAAACTGAGAGTAAAATTCACTCTTGGACATTGACTTTAACATTAATTCCCAAATCACCCATTTAAAAGGTGCCTGGGCTTTGTGCCTGCTCTCTGCACAGGGTGAAAGATTAGCTGGATGGGATGCTTGAGAGACTGCTTCGATATCAGGCTCTGCCTGAGAATGCAGCACAACAGCACCACATGGTGCTCCTCGCTGCACAGTGCAGCCAAACTCCCAGACAGCAACCACAAGCTTGCAGCTGCCTGTCTGTTCATTCTGCTTCTTTCCCAGTGCAGCAGAGATTCCTACAACCCAGCATGTACCCAAGAGATGTGTGAAAATGCTGCCATCTCTCTCCAGCCACGAGAGGGGGAGCCAGTGAGAGATGGATTGCTTAACCTGGCACACTAGAGCGGCCCTACAAGACAGCCCCAAGCAGCTGACCTGGCCTGCACCTCTAACAAATCAGACAACCTGGTTGGGTGCTTCCTGACTCCCAGGACCTAGGGGAGGAAATCTGGGGCTAGCATGTGTGAGGAAGAGATGAAATTGGGGTTAGTACTGGCCATGGAGGAAGGGGGGACAATTGGGGAGCAGGTGCCATAAGAGAAGAATGAGTGCATATTTAAGTCACTGCCCTGAAGCTCAGGTGATGTGGGTTCAATGTCTGGCTCTGGTACAGACTTCCTGTGACCTTGGGCAAGTCACCTGAAGAAGGAAGCTTGAGAACCATGGCTCAGGGTGCTTCCTGAGGGTCCCTGAAGGTATTCTGGATGGCTACGTTCTCTGTGAGCCACAATCCAGCCCATCATCCACCTTTCAATTACAACACACAGTGTATGTATGTTTATAGGGAGGAAGTGGAAATAAGGAACTAAACAGTCCTCTGAAAATGAATACATTGTCTAGAAGTTATTTAATGCCAAAAGAAATGAGAAACAGGAGTGATAATCAGCAGTAGCATCATGGGCTTTAGCGCACTGAGAATGCAGAATGAGCAGACTGACTTTACAGCCTGGATTCTATCCAAGCACCAAGGATTTACTCTGGGCTGTGAATTTATTTGGCTACCTTCAGCTTTTGCTGAAGGTACCTTCTGGACGTTAAAGAATAACTTCATGGAGTCACTCAAGTCAAGGATCAAAAAAGCCAAAGTGGACTAGAGCTCAAAAGTACAAGCCTTCCGAGCTAACGTGTCAGCTGATATCAGAATGCAGGGCGACTTCCCCGAACAGTGTACACTTGAACAGAGGCATTTAAACAACAGCAAAAATAATCCTTAACTGGTCACTACAGGGACTTTGTATTAGAGAATAATAAAACAAATTTAAAAGCGTCATTTTTCCCAGCTATATTAAGCTAAAAACTCCCTGACACATGGAACCATTAATTAACCTAATAGAAGTAACTTGATTTAATATGTTCTTCAAGTGTTGACATCCTGTGGCACAAACTCTGAATATCTGTTCCCTAACAAACTCATCATTATCTGTAGATAATGGCCAATTTCTAAAGCACTCTCACTTTGTTATACTTCCAAAGAAACTGAAAGGCTAAGAAATTGTGACTGATGGCCTCTCTCCTGATGCTTGCAACATTCTACATCACATAATACATTAACCCAACCTCTACGGCATATGCATAACTGCTCTTGGGTAGCTATTGATTTGGATTTTATTGGCTGCCTGGTACAGTTATAGTGTACTCAGTATTTTCACTGTATTTATAATTAGTTACAATACAGATAAGATAGGCCACATTGTAACAGAAGTGATCAAATAATGGTTTTACAGTAAAGCATTACGATTAATGCTGACATTCCAGTTGATCGGTTGAAAGTTTGCCAGAGGAATCGGATTAAGATAACCATTTCTAGTCAGATATGGGGCAAATACTAATTTTTCCTTGGTTTACTGAGCATCATGAACTTTCCTGGTAGTTAGTAGGAGTTCTTATTAATGTACCTGCTTTGAGTACATTAGATAGCAACCACAGCAACAGATTTACTAGCTGGTGACCTGCTGAAGAACTGAGGGGTATGTCTACACTGTAATTGGAGGTGTGATTGCAGCTAGCTTTACCTGCACTAGCTTTAATCTAGCTAGCAGAGCTAAAAATAGCAGCAAAAACCTGGTGGCACAGACTGTGGCATGGGTCAGCAACACAAGTATGTACCCAGTGCTCCAGACAGCCCACGCTGAAGCCTGTGCCACCATGTCTTTACTGTTGTTGTTTGCCATGCTAGCTAGAGTAAAGTTCGCATGCATATGCCTACCTGAGCTACAATCACACCTTTGACTGCAGTGTAGACATACCCAGGGAGCAAACCAAGCTCATCATCCACTTTCTCCCAGTTCAAATGTAACTTTACTTCTCGGAATGCCTTCAGTCTGTATTAGCAATATTAATGGAAACAACAAGGAGTCTGGTGGCACCTTAAAGACTAACAGATTTATTTGAGCATGAGCTTTCGTGAGTAAAAACCTCACTTCTTTGGATGCATAGAGTGAAAGTTACAGATGCAGGCATTATATACTGACACAACAATATTAATGGATGCATTAGAAATGCCTAGATAGCCAGATTAAAGAGACTAGATACATCGAAATAAATGCACACACAAAGAGTGGTGCCAACCAACATCCTTTAGGGATGGAAGTGATGATAACCTTGGACCTGATCCAAAGCACACTGAAGTCAATGGGAAAGCTCCCATTGACTTCAGTGGGCTTTGGAGTGGGAACCATCTGAAGAACACATGGCTATTGTTTCTGTGCTTTGGTTTGGCCATGAGAACACTGAAATAATACACAGAGCGGACAAATAGATCTTTGCACAATCCAGAGCTACATGCAAATCAGAGGCTCTTATATGTACAAAGGCTGCAGCTCACCCTCATGACCACCACACCTCCTTGCAGGAGAGTCAAGAGCAAGAAAAGGGCTCGGCCCCTAGCCACAGCCATGCAACTGCATCTCATCTCTGGGTCGGGGTCATTGTGTGGTTCTATTTCTGCGAGTGGTGTGTAATAGTGGTGAAGATCTAGTGGCACAGACTCCGGCATGGGTCAGCAATGCAAATATGTACTCAGGTGGGACTCCTGCTTAGGGGAAGGAAGAGGAGGATTAGGGAGGAGAGGAATGTTCGGCCTGACGGTGTACGGGTTAAAAGACGGTGAGACTGTCTGTGTAAAAGAACTCACTGTCAGAGACTGTGAATCGAAGTAGGTTTTTAAAAACCCTAAACCCTTTCACTTTTCCCAAGATTTATTTATTGCTGTTATCTTGACCAGCCAGAGAGGAGATCTAGATCATCTATATTTGCTAAAGTAATGGCCGTGACAAGCACGAACACATTTTCTATATGCTCCGTATCTGATTCGAATGACGCCTTGAAGATATTTTTAATGTCAACAGGTTCCTTTAACAGAACTTCAAAATGGCAAAACCAATTCACAGCACATGGGGAATTCTGATCAGCAGGGCACCGATTGAACAGGTGCTTAGAGCTGCATACCCTGGCCACAGTCCAACAAAGCACCTCGAAACACATACTGAACTTTAAGGACGCGAGTAGTCCCACTGACTTACAAGGGACTATACATATGCTAAAATAAACCACATGCTTAAGTGCTTTGTTGGATCAGGCCTTCATTCACTTGATGCATTCAGTCCAACTAATGCTCTGATGTGAAAATTAAAGCTACCACCGATTTCCTTTTTAGTTTTTCTCAATTATATATACCACTGCTCTTATTCCTAAGAAGGTGGCTGGCTTTTCCTGGCTGCCAGTATCAAACACCCTCATATCTGATTGGTTCGGCCCAGAGTGATTGAGGAGAAACAACAATCCCGGTGGGTGGATGGGAGGTGTAGAATAGATGGCCTTCCAATGGCTATCCCTGATTACAATATTTGCTGAGATCAGGGTGCAGTTAAAGATTTGAACAATCTTTTCGTTAAATCTAGAAGTTAAGAACAGTCTCTTAAATGGTTTGTACTCATTTGATCAACATTATTGTAAAGCAGTTTTTGTCCATCTCCAGTGCTTATGCCTGGAGTATGTCATGATTAAAAATAGCCAACTTGTTTCCTTGGCTGTACCTCTGAAATGAAACAGAGGGCATCTTACCTCTGTTAACATTATTAGGCCAACAAAGTATGATACAATCGAAAGAGCAAGAATCAACAGTTCCCTTCTGTATCCTCTTCGGAAAATCTTTGGGTACATATCCACCACAGCTGTCACAAGGCTTTCAACACACACAAACTGAAACAAATAACAAAAAGTCCAAATAAGATACATATCTCTTCTACTCTGGGGAATTGGATTTGCTAAAAAACCCTTCAAGTTCCCTCCTATATTCTCATCAAAGAGATAGACTGAAAAATCCCCGAGGATACTATTTAAAGTGAAGAACAAAATTTCAGAGTCAAAAAGTCCAAACCTATGGATTTCGAGGCAAAAGCCAAATTCCAAAAAGTAAAAACTATCATAATCTCAGAGTGAAATTCATTGTGGAGCACAGGCCCAGCACAATATTTAAGTCTTTAAAATATGTGCTTAAATGGGACTTAAATGCTGCCCCGAAGTTGAGATGGGTGTACATGAGGAATTGCACACTCAGTGCACTGTGGAACTGTCACTTAAAAGAATAATAAGCAGCACTTAAGCAGCACTGTAATCTTCAAAGTGTTGAGCTATTTATCTTCAATAGCCTGCAGAGGTAGGTAAGTGTGTTTCTCCCCATTTTTACAGATGAAATAAAATGAAGCAGAGTGGTTAGGTGTCCCAGCACAGGCCAGACAATGTGTCACTGAAAGAGCTGAGAGCAGAACTCAGGAGTTGGTAATTTCCAGTCCCTTTTGCATTCTGCTACATCAAGTTGCGTCTTGGAAATGTGTAGACCTTATAAAACATTAATTTTAATGATCTGAAGTGCTGAAGTACAAACACCACACAGCTTTACTGTACAGCGTACAATCATACTTATTTCCTGAAACACATACAAATTACTTAGATAATATGAGACACTCATTACCGTACAATATGTCTGGTGAAGCAATTCTTGTGCAATTTTTCTATAATTAAATAGACTAGGCAATAGCTATAGTGCTGTCACTTTGCTGCATTACCTAATTACATCTTTCTTGCCATCATATCTTGAAATATGAAGGTATAGCATAAGCACTTTCATTTTCAGTATCCTCTTCCCAGTGATCAAAATTGCTTGCATGTTGGTTTGAAAAGAAACACATACCGTTGTGCTGTCGTTGTTTTACAATGAGTGGACTTGAACAGTATTGTCAATTCTAATTGAATGTTGATGAAATTGCATACCATACTGACATTAATATTAAAAGCAGAACTCAGATGAATCACTGCTTACAATTAATAATAAAGGAATCTGCAATATACAGATTTGCTTTTTTTTATCATCAAATAAGAAACTTGAAATAGAGGCTTTAAACAGGGCCAGATCCTCATCAGTACAAAGAGGCATAGCTCCCTTGACTTTAAAGAAGCTATGCTGCTGTACATATGCTGAGAATCTGACCCAACATTTCTTTTAAGTGATGTTTGATTCATACCTGACTATCTAATCCAAGGAATATTAGCATCATGAAAAACAAAGTTGCCCATAGCGGAGAAAGAGGCATCATGGTGACAGCTTTTGGGTAGGCAATGAATGCAAGTCCTGGCCCTGAAAAGGAAGCAAAAAAAAATGCAATTGCTTATACTTTAACATTCTCGTGTGATAAATCAGATGTGAAGAGCTAAATAAAAGAGAGAGCATAAATATAAATAAATAAATAAATAAATAAATAAATAAATAAATAAATAAATGTAAGCTCAATGAAAAATGCACTGCTATAAATGCTTTAGCAATTGTTGGATGTGGGGGGAAGTACTCTGCACCAGCCTGATACCCCCCCCGGGCACAGATTACTTCCCTTGAAGCATCAGCTCAGCTGGGCCAGATGGCTAATTGCAGGGGCAGAATGAAGGCTCCCCCCACTCCCTGTCCACATGTGCAGCGCTGGGGTGAGGGGGTTGTGGTTCTATGGAGACAGCTCTGTTCCTTGCACCCTCTGGCTCCCCTGTGGGTGGGACAAAAGTAGACAGGATGAGAGGCCAGAGTGGGTTGTGGAGATAATGCACTGGAAATTCCCCATGACAAAGGAATATTTGGCTGCCCAATTATAGCAGCTTTGTGGCACAATATAACCAGGATTTGGCCTCTTAACTTCTTGGATTTTGCTGCTTTCTATGATAATTTTAATGTTATTCACACATAGATATGTGACCACAAAAGTATTACATTGATACCAGTGCACATTTTACAAGCAGTCATTCTAATTAGTAGCATAGCTATTAAATAACAGCATCTTTCTAATCTGTACATAATGCAGCCTGGATCAATGTCAACCTATCTAATTACTGGAGAGCAAGAGAGTACCCAGACAAACTTTATGAACACCAACAATCAAGCATATTTATACCCACATGAAATCTCCTTATGAAACTTACCTGATTCTGCAACTTCTGCTATGGGCACTCCTTGTTCATAAGCCATGAAACCAAGGACTGAAAAGATGGCAAAACCAGCAACAAAGCTTGTGCCACTGTTCAAGCAGCAGAGCATAATGCAGTCCCTGAAAAATAAGCCAAAAAATCTTTGTTTTATCTTCAGTGGTTGTTTGTTGTTGTTGTTTTTTTTACCAGACTTCACAGTAAAACAAACATAACCCAAAACTCCAGAGACACATCATTAAGTTCTAATCCTGCAAATACTTATGCATGTGAACAATCTTATGCCCAAGAATAGTCACACCGATAAATTTACTCATGTGTATAACTGTCAGCAGGATGATGGCTTCCAACTCTTGCTGTAACACTGGTCTACAATTTTTGAGAAGTCGTCTGCTTCCGAGATAAAATGTGCTATTTATTATGTATTTTGATGTGCTGAATTCAAATATGACAATTAAAACAACTGATTGGCTACTGTTTCTACGATATTTAAGTTTTTACATTTTATGTCTATGTATATTGTGTAGATAGTAGAGTTTTAATCATAAATTGTAAACCTAGGTCTTTTCATGTGTTTATGGTTGCTTTACATGATATATTTCACCTGTCCTGTTTATGTAACACTTTAAAAATCAGCAAAAGGGTTATATAAATAAAATGTATTATGAAACAAAAGGCAAAAAACGATTATGTACATAGTTTAGTCCTATTCAGTGTCTACTCGGCGCTTCTTGGCTTGTCTCTTGTATTCATTAAATGGAGCATCTCTTGTCACTGTCCAGCAATAGTCTGCAAGCATTGATGGGCTCCATTTGCCCTGATAGCGTTTCTCCATTGTTGCAATGTCCTGGTGAAATCGCTCGCCGTGCTCGTTGCTCACTGCTCCGCAGTTTGGTGGAAAAAAATCTAGATGAGAGTGCAAAAAATGTATCTTTAGTGACATGTTGCAACCAAGGCTTTTGTATGCCTTGAGGAGGTTTTCCACCAACAACCTGTAGTTGTCTGCCTTGTTGTTTCCGAGAAAATTTATTCCCACTAACTGGAAGGCTTTCGATGCCGTCTTTTCCTTGCCACGCAGTGCATGGTCAAATGCATCATCTCAAAGAAGTTCACCAATCTGAGGATCAACAAAGACACCTTCTTTTATCTTAGCTTCACTTAACCTTGGAAATTTTCCATGGAGGTTCTTGAAAGCTGCTTGTGTTATGTCAATGGCCTTGACAAAGTTCTTCATGAGACCCAGCTTGATGTGTAAGGGTGGTAACAAAATCTTCCTTGATTCAACAAGTGGTGGATGCTGAACACTTTTCCTTCCAGGCTCCAATGACTGTCGGAGTGGCCAATCTTTCTTGATGTAGTGGGAATCTCTTGCATGACTATTCCACTCGCAGAGAAAACAGCAGTACTTTGTGTATCCAGTCTGCAGACCAAGCAAGAGAGCAACAACCTTCAAATCGCCACAAAGCTGCCACTGATGTTGGTCATAGTTTATGCACCTCAAAAGTTGTTTCATGTTGTCATAGGTTTCCTTCATATGGACTGCATGACCAACTGGAATTGATGGCAAAACATTGCCATTATGCAGTAAAACAGCTTTAAGACTCGTCTTCGATGAATCAATGAACAGTCTCCACTCATCTGGATCGTGAACGATGTTGAGGGCTGCCATCACACCATCGATGTTGTTGCAGGCTACAAGATCACCTTCCATGAAGAAGAATGGGACAAGATCCTTTTGACGGTCACGGAACATGGAAACCCTAACATCACCTGCCAGGAGATTCCACTGCTGTAGTCTGGAGCCCAACAGCTCTGCCTTACTCTTGGGTAGTTCCAAATCCCTGACAAGGTCATTCAGTTCACCTTGTGTTATGAGATGTGGTTCAGAGGAGGAGGATGGGAGAAAATGTGGGTCCTGTGACATTGATGGTTCAGGACCAGAAGTTTCATCCTCTTCCTCTTCCTCGTCTGACTCAAGTGAGAATGATTCTGATGCATCAGGAACCGGCAGTCCTTCTCCGTGGGGTACTGGGCGTATAGCTGATGGAATGTTTGGATAATGCACAGTCCACTTTTTCTTCTTTGACACACCTTTCCCAACTGGAGGCACCATGCAGAAGTAACAATTGCTGGTATGATCTGTTGGCTCTCTCCAAATCATTGGCACTGCAAAAGGCATAGATTTCCTTTTCCTGTTCAACCACTGGCGAAGATTTGTTGCACAAGTGTTGCAGCATATGTGTGGGGCCCACCTCTTGTCCTGATCTCCAATTTTGCAGCCAAAATTAGTAAAGTTTGACTACATTTATTTCAGAAGCATTTTGGCTGTAGAGTAGTGTAATTGTAGTTGGTTAAATATGAAGTCTGTTGTTGCTACCCCATTATTTTTCTTTCTTTGTTTTTCAGTAAAACCGTAAAAAGATGTGCAAGAAATGGACACCTCAAAAGGTTTGGATGACAATTTACTTCATTAGCGGTGATATTTATAGAATGAATTTTATTCAAGAGGATCCCAAAGCCCTTTATAAATTATATATGTACAGCAGTCACTGGCCACCAAAAAGAAGCCACACCGGGGTGAAAATGACAGAGGCATAAACGCCTAATGAGAAATATAGCAAAGGACTCTGGAGCAAAGCCTTGGTCTTACAGAAATGTGCCAAGAGATCTTCAATGCTGTAGACATGACATTAGTCAATATTTCAGTATATAAAGCAAATAATTATTATTATATAAAGCAAATAATTAATTGTGGCCAGGCCCTCAGTGGATCAGCAGTAGAACTATGCCAATTTACACCCGCTGAGAATCTGGCCTCCAGTCTCTTTCAGAATCAAATCTATTTCTTAGATGTCCTCATCACAAAAATCACCATTGAAACCCTTCTTGGTAGAGTCAGAAAAGTCTAGAGATGGAATGAGCTTGGAGAGTGATCTGCTCTCTCACACCCTGCATGTGATCCCTCCATATCAGAGCTGAGGTCTGTTAATGGGGTGGTGTGGGGAAATATTTCATTAACATGTGAAATGTCACAATAGTAAACCACGTTTAAAAGAGAGAGAATCCTTTGGGAAAACGTGTTATATTTGCTCAAAGCTTAGCTGAGAACCCTTGTTCACCCTATTTTCAGATAGCACTTTAGCCTTGATGAGTGCTAAGGTGGATATGACATCCACTTTCTTAAGAGCCATTTGCTGCGAGAAATGGCTATGTAGTTGAGAATCTACTAGCCTAAGATTTATGATTGAAAGTGAATTAGGATCCTCAAAGATTGATGCACACACAGCAAGCCAGAATCTCTGCCAGACCTCAGCTTTAGCCTGATTTTCTCAGCACTATCGGGCTCTGAGAAGCAGGCCTTCTACAAGCACAGATGACCCAGATAAATGTCTAAAAGGTTTCATCTCTGCATAATTAAGTAACATGCCACACATCTTTCTCACAGTTTCATGGGGTCTTCCTGAAACCATTGAGATAATTAGTATATGTTCTCCAAGCCCTGGAGTTTACTTCATCATATACAACAAATATGCAAATGTATCAAAACTTATTTGCCAATCTCTCTAAAATTGTTTTTTCCTTTTTCTCAAAGATTTTTATCCTACCGTCAGACCTCACTGCTCAGTCTTCAAGTTTATGGTTACCTTGATAATCTCTCCAAATTTCCTGATGTCTGTTTCATAGACTATCCTGCATTTAATTACAGCAATAGATAACACTAAGTGCTTAGGTATTGCATATTAGCCATAAATCTCAAAGCATGGTACAAAAGTGAATAAATATTAGCACCCCCATTTTAGAGATGGGAAAACAGAAGCACAGAAGGGTGGTTTGTTTAACATCACACTGCAAGTCTATGTCAGAGCTAGGAATAGAACCCAGCTGCCCAGGCCCCCCGTCTGAGTCTATCTCCACTGGGCAACACTGCCTTTCATGTCTGGCCTCTCTAACACCATCTCAACTTTTTTCAAATTGTTTCTGAAAATCACTTGAATTCTACCTTGTTATTCATTTATTTTTAATATGGTATACATGCCTGTGTTTATAGAAAGCCATCCAGTCATACATTGTGAATGGTGGCATTATGCCCCCAGGTACTGGCTCAGAAAATCAGTAATTATCACTGGAACTGTTTGATACTTTTCAAAGAAAGCAAAGAAGGAAGGCACCGAAAAGCAGTTTCTCTCTGCTTCTGTCCCCAGGGTGGGAGCACTGTGTACTGTGCATGCTTGGAAGTGTGCAGACTGAAGGGGCACTTCACAAGCAATTATTTTCAGTTTACTCAGACACTGAGTTGATCATTCTGGAGAGAGCCCAATCTAGGCTCTCTCACCTGGAGGGAAAAGGCAACTCAGTGCAGAGCCTTTGGTGGGGGATGGAAGAAATAAAGATGAGCTTTGGGGGAATTCCCCCAAGAGGAATTCCTCCAAAAGCGAAAAAATCCATTTATTTATTAACAAGAAGTACTTGGAATACATTTCTCAAAATATATTCCATCTTCAAGACTAAAGAATACTTTTGCACTTGGATTATTATTGTTTATTATATATCCTAAAAAGTCATAAGTATTTGTGGTGCTTTACATACAAACAAGAAACACAATGGGCTAGATCCTCAGCGATGCAAATCAATTTTCACCAGATTGCAAATGTAAAGTTCCATCAGCTGTGGATCTGGCCCAAGGTCCCTACAGGAGGGCTTTCCAGTTCTTTTTCACCTGGATCATAACTTGTACTATGTAGAATAAAGCCCACAGAACTACCATAAAACAAAATACACACCTATCTTTAAACAATGCATATCTTCGCTGAGTCTAAAAAATGAGAAAGGAGCTAATTGGACACTCAACCTAGCTAGTAAGACTGATTGTCTCAACATATGAATTGAAAACATCAAGCTTAGGGTTTGTGTTTAGATTTAATCTACCTATGCTTTCCTACCAAGCCTATCATCAGAGTATCTGACCACCTTTTATTGAGTGTCACAGGGACATTTGACCACATTTGGGAAACAAACAGTCATTCTGAAGAATTCCCTGAATTAGAGTTACAAATGTAAGTCTTATCACATTGTTACTTAACATAAACACATGCTGCCATATCCAGGTATACAAAACTCTGAGGAATGAGCTGAGATATTAAGTAGATTATGTGTCATGGACAGAGGTGATGGTTGGATCACAGACACATGAAAAAACCCCAAAGCTACATATACCCCATTTCCTCAACTCCACAGGAGCACTATGCAAACACAGCAGATGTATTGGTTCTGATTCACTGTTACATTGCTCAAGTTTTGTACTACTGTAACTGCACTGAAATCAATGGTGTTATACTGGAGCACAACTGGAGCAACACAGCGTACATATTACACTGACCTAAAGGACTCAAACCCAAAAAACCTCCTGCATCCCCAAGCCTCATAACTTTCTGGGTGCGGGTGCCTCCCTGCCAAGATCTGCTCACCCTCATGCAATCAGCCTTGGCCCACGAGATCCCTCCATCGAGCAGGAAGCCATAAGTAAGGAATCCCATGACAGCTAAGATGGGGGTAACCGGGTGTATATATGTCCCCCCAGGCCTCCAAGGACTACAGCCTAGAGTATGTCATGACTCCCCACGGAAGGACATTTTGGCCACTTTAAAACTCAGCACCTCATCTCTCGTGTCTTCTGGTGGCCTTTCATGTGGGCCACAGTGCAGGCCTATGTGGCTTCTAGCAATGTGTGTGGCTGCTCCAAGGTGCCACACAATAAACCCCTTGGACTCCTGCAACCACTTGAGACTTCACCTGGCCCCTGGACAGTCATTGCCTTAGATTTAGTAGTAGAACTACCCAAGTCCAGAGGGTTCACAACCATTCTGACAGTAGTGAACCACCTCACAAAGATGGCACACTTCATCCCCTGCATTGGCCTACCCTCTGCCTTGCTCTGGGTGGACCAATTGGTCTGCCTCCATGCCCTCCCAGAGTGCATTGCCTCCAGCCCCAGTGCACAATTATCCCGTTTCTGGCAAGAAACTCTTCGGATTGTGGGTATCTGTTCTTGTCTCTTCTCCGTCTAACACCCTCAAACAAACGGTCAAACAGAGAGAACCAACCTATTCCTGGAGCACTATATTTGATGCTACATAAACTTTCACCAGAATAACTGATCCTTGCTGCTATCTCATGCAGAGTTTGTGTACAATAACACAGAACATGTGTCTATGGGGCAAAGCCCTTTTTTTTAAAAACTACGGGTTCCACCCTCGGTTCTACCCAGAGCTACCCACAACCCAGCAGCATTGGACTGGATAAAACGGATACATCAAAACCAAGATGACCTAAAAGTTCATCTGGAAGATGCCCAGAAGAGCTACACACACAATATGAGGATTGCCAACAACAGGAGGGTCTGGCTCTTGATGAAAAACCTACACAAGAACAGGCCACCTCATAAACTGACTACCAGTTTCTTAGCCTTTACCAAGTTTGCCAGCAAATTAACCCCGTCACCTTTGAACTAGACTTGCCCCATTCTCACTGAACACACCTAGTTTTCTACACTCCTGAAGCCACACATTCAGGAACCATTCTCTCACCACACTGATACATAAGAACAGCCATCCTGGGTTAGACCAAAGGTCCATCTAGCCCACTATCCTTGTCTTCCGACAGTGAGCAATACTAGGTGCTTCAGAGGGAATGAACAGAACAGGTAATCATCAAGTGATCCATCCCCTGTCGCCCATTCCCAGCTTCTGACAAACAGAGGCTAGGGACACCATCCCAGTCCATCCTGGCTAATAGCCATTGATTGATTCATGGCTCTATCCTCCATGAACTTATCTAGTTCTTTTTTAACCCTGTTATAGTCTTGGCCTTCACAACATCCTCTGGTAAGGAGTTCCACGGGTTGACGGTGTGTTGTGTGAAAAAATACTTCCTTTTGTTTGTTTTAAATATGCTGTCAATTAATTTCATTTGGTGACCCCTACTTCTTGTGTTATGAGGAGTAAATTACACTTCCTTGTTTACTTTCTCCACACCAGTCATGATTTTATAGACCTCTGTCATATCCCTCCTTCATCGTCTCTTTTCCAAGCTGAAAAGTCCCAGTCTTATTAATCTCTCCTCATATGGCAGCCGTTCCATACCCCTAATCATTTTTGTTGTCCTTTTCTGAACCTTTTCCAATTCCAATATATCTTTTTTGAGATGGGGTGATCACATCTGCACGCAGTATTCAAGATGTGGGCATACCATGGATTTATATAGGGGCAATATGATATTTTCTGTTTTATTATTTATCCCTTTCTTAATTATTCCCAACATTCTGTTTGCTTTTTTGACTGCCACTGCATGTTGACTGTATATTTTGAGAACTATCCACAATGACTCCAAGGGATAGCTCAGTGGTTGGAGTATTGGCCTGCTAAACTCACGGTTGTGAGCTCAATCCTTGAGGGGGCCATTTAGGGATTTGGGGCAAAAATCTGTCTGGGGATTGGTTCTGCTTTGAGCAGGGGGTTGGACTAGATGACCTCCTGAGGTCCCTTCCACCCCTGATATTCTATGAAAAGATCTCTTTCTTGAGTGGTAACAGCTAATTTAGACCCTATCATTTTATATGCATAGTTGGGATTATGTTTTCCAATGTGCATTACTTTGCATTTATCAACATTGAATTTCATCTGCCATTTTGTTACCCAGTCACCCGATTTTGTGAGATCCCTTTGTATCACTTAGCAGTCTGTTTTGGACTTAACTATCTTGAGTAATTTTGTATCGTGTGCAAATTTTGCCAGCTCAATGTTTACCCCTTTTTCCAGATCATTTATGAATATGTTGAACAGCACTGGTCTCAGTACAGATCCTTTGGGGACACCACTATTTACCTCTCTCCATTGTGAAAACTGACCATTTATTCTTACCCTTTGTTTCCTGCCTTTTAACCAGTTACTGACTGTCCCTCTTATCCCAGGGCTGCTTACTTTGCTTAAGAGCCTTTAGTGAGAGACCTTGTCAAAGGCTTTCTGAGTCCAATTACACTATATCCCCTTGTTCACATGTTTGTTGACCCCCCTCAAAGAATTATAATAGATTGGTGAAGGATGATTTCCCTTTACAGAAGCAGTGTTGGCTCTTCCCCCAACAAATCATGTTCATCTATGTGTCTGATAATTCTGTTCTTTACTATAGTTTCAACGGGTATGGAACAGCCTTCAGATGAGAAGAGATTAAAAACACTGGGATTTTTCAGCTTGGAAAAAAGACGACTAAGGGGGCTATGATAGAGGTCTGTAAAATAATGAATGGTGTGGAAAAAGTGAATAAGGAAGTGTTATTTACTCCTTCAGATAATACACCGCTACCTTGATATAACGCGACCCGATATAACACAAATTCGGATATAACGTGGTAAAGCAGTGGTCCAGGGGGGCGAGGCTGCGCACTCCAGTGGATCAAAGCAAGTTCAATATAACGAGGTTTCACCTATAACGCAGTAAGATTTTTTGGCTCCCGAGGACAGCGTTATATCGAGGTAGAGGTGTATAAGAACCAGGGGTCACCCAATGAAATTTATAGGCAGCAAGTTTAAAACAAACAAAAGGAAGTACTTCTTCACACAATGCAGTCAACCTGTGGAACTCATTGCCAAGCAAAAACTATAACGGGATCCAAAAACAAATTAGATAAGGATAGGTCCATCAATGGAGGATAGGTCCATCAATGGCTATTAGGCAAGATGGTCAGGGATGCAACCCCATGCTGTGGGTGTCCTTAGCCTCTGACTGACAGAAGCTGGGAGTGGACAACAGGGGATGGACCACTTAATTGCAATCTTTTGTTCATTCCCTCTGAAGCATCTGGCATTGGCCACTGTTGGAAGACAGGATTCTGGGATAGATGGACCATTGGTCTGAGCCAGTATGGCCGTTCTTATGTTCGGAAGGGCTACAGTCCTGGAGAGTGCTCCTGGGAACCGATGGAGAATATCCACACTTCCTAGAGAACCTGGATTACTATCTGGCTTACTAGTGCCCAGAGGGCATGTTAGGGGAGGGGATGATGTGAGGGATCATAGGTCTCAAACGTGGGCCCACAGGTCACCAGGCAGTGCTCAGACCACAGCCACCACACAGCTACTCATCTGAATGACTGGAGAAGGAGGCCAGTGAAGCTCCAGCTTGCAAAGGGCTGCACCCACAAAGCTGGAAATCTGCATCCAATTGGCTGGAAAGCTCTATGGAAACCAGAAAGAGGTACAGGAAGTTGTCTGAGCAACTAGAGGAATCTCTGGCTGGCTGCTACTATGGACCCGGCCTACTTGTCTGACTCCTGAGCCCTGCCTCACAGCCACTTCTTGGTTCCTGTCCTCCTTATCCCAGGCCCTGGTGTGTTCCCGGTTCCTGCTTTACTCTAGGTCTTACGCCCTATCCCTGATGCTGACTCCAGCTCTGACCTTCGGCTTGGCACCTGACCCTGTTTTCGGCTCTGATCCTGGCTCTGGTTCCAGGCTCCCGACTCTAACCATTAGGCCTCACCACCCAAGCCCCGGTCCCTACACCTTGTCCTGGAGCTTCCAGCCCCCAGCACTAGTTAGGTCAGTCCCTCTTTTTCCAATTCCCTTGTGGCAGCTGGGGAATAGCTTAAGGCACAGGACTGCCCAAGCTATACCCCCATGTCCTCTTTCTCCACCTGCTCCCGCCATGTCCTGGTAATCCTCTGTACCAGGAGCTCTTGAAGGGTAGGGGCCAGGGCTGGTTCTGCACCTGGTCAGAGGCCTCTGTACTGGGGTCATCCCCATGAGGCTGTTTTTGGGCTGTTGTGCACCAGCATAGCTGTCACAAAGTAGTAGCAGGGCAACCATGAACTGAGTTAACCCTTTGTTCATCAGGGACCCAGTAAGTGCTCCTGCCCCTGTGTAACCTTAAATTTGAATATTCAGCCTCATGCGAATGAGTTTTGAGAACTCCAGCAGCCTCTTTAATTCCTTCCTCCTTTTCCTCCAAAGAAATCAATAGAAATTTAAAATTTGAACACAGCTCTATGACTGTTTTGGTTTTGGCCTGGAATTAGTATTTATGAAGCCAACAAATTTTAAAACAAGCATACACATGAAACACTGGAAGCAAGTTTAACTAATTCTTCCTTCAATTTTTTATCTGTGTCTTTGCCTGGAAGGCATCAGTGCTCCACTGAAATCCAAAGTGATTTTAAATGAAAAGAAACCTTCAACTTTGTATGAAACCTTCAAGTTTTCCCAAATGAGAGTGTTTTAAATCATCTGAATAATTCAAGGCATGCACCTATCAGCTACTTCACACACTGCAGGATGGAGAATGCTGCTAAGCATTCTCTTGGCCCTTGTCTGAAGAAGTCCACTGAATCCTACATGGAGTCCCAAGAGTCCCCCATTATCTCCACTCATCTCCTTGCCTTTGAGGAGCACAGATGCCACTCACCATCCTTCCACTTGTCAAAAGGCAGGGCCTATTTGAAACTGGTCAGTGCCACTTCATAATCTCCCCATTGCTACTCTGCAGTCATTTACCCCCGTGCAAAGTGGGTGTAAAATGCTACTTTGTCATGACAGTAACACCACACACCTAGTGGTTTCCCAGCAATAGCATGCTAAGCAACACAGGGCTTGTCTACACTTTTGGGGGAATGCAAGAGGGTTACACCAGTGTAGGTGCATTAGTGTTAACCTCTATTTATACATGATGTACCAATGTAAAATGTGTCATGCCACAGGGCAGCTTACTCCAGTACAAACGGGCTGGGTGGAGGCGGCCACACAATCATAAATAGGGCTGCAGATATATCATGACACTTTTTAAAATAAAAAATCACGTGCAGTCATAGTAAATTTAGTAAAAGTCACGGGTTTAGTGACTGCGCCATGATTTTTTATTTAAAAAATTCCCTAACAACTGAGGGGGCACCAACCATGCATAGCAACCCTAATTCCAGCCTGGTGGGGAGAGGAGATGGGGGTGGGGAGCGGAGAGCAAACCTTCCCCACACTCAACCCGGGCAGCGGTGGCTCCTGGGGCTGGGCCCCAGGGTTGCGAGGGAACTCGCAAGCCCTCACTTTGGGTCCCACCACACCTCCATCATGAATGGCACTGCGACCCCACACATCTGGCCACAACGTCTGAAACAGAAAGCTGGACCCAGCCCCACAGGATAGGAGCCACAGGAGCCGCCACTGTAGGGTGAGTCACAGACACAAAAATCGTCACAGATAAACAGGAAAATTATGCTACCCATGATTTTTTCTTGACGTAAGAAACCTGCATCCTTAACTGCAAGGCATTTCTCCTAGAAACTAGTTGCTAGGGACACTCTGCAAAATTATGGGCCACCTCTACAGGTACAGAGCAGGTGTAGTGGGAATTGGACCATTTTCCCTTTCTCACGGCCAGCGTCAGGGGTGGTTAAAGTGCAGCCTGCCCGTGAGAAGGTGAGAACTGATTGGGAGAACTTAGCCTACTAAAACAACAAGGAGTCTGGTGGCACCTTAAAGACCAACAGATTTATCTGGGCATAAGCTTTCATGAGTAAAAAACCTCACTTCTTCAGATGCCTACTAGACATTCAAGACCCTAATATGAAACCACAGTGTAGGAGCCCGATTCTCCACACATTTACACACCATTAGCTTCAATGAGGTTACTCCTGATTAACTCCTTTGTAAGTTAATGGATGATCAGGCCATCTGTCATTTTATCATTGTACTACTATAAATTATAATACCAAATTTGTTGGGATTATAAAACTCCATTTCTTATTCAAAAGGCAAATGGCAGTGGTTATCCAGTTTCCACAAGACAGACAAATTACAGTTAGATTGTGAGATATGGGCTCTTCCTCCCATTGACTTCTTTCTCTCTGACCTCCAGAGATTATCTTTATAAATCATGTTTCATACTAAAATGTATAGGAACAGAAAAATACCTATGATTGGTACAGGTAAGCATTGATCATACACGTTCCTGGTTGTAAATTCAATGGATCCTTAATGATGTAACAGTTCTATGTTGCATTTCCAAACCATACCCAGGGCCATTTCATACTTTAGCCCTTTTCTTGTCACAAATATTCTTCTTTGCCACTACCCTAGTGACCTTTCACAAGACACTGATTTCTGTGAGTGTTCAATCAATCAATAACCCACTTTAAACAACGAGGCAATAAACTGAGGGAAAATGGTGTATATTAGAAATGATGGAGTAATCTGCCTCTAGAAACCTTACTATGCTGTTAAATCTAAAGCAAAGTGTAGTAGTTCAAACTGTGCTGAATTATGAGCATTTCCTCAAGACAAAATTTTGCAATGCAAGGGCATTATGGGAATTACTCTCTTCTGCTGAAGAATTCAATAAAATGCTTTGCTCTGCCAGCACAACGAGGCAAGAGGACTTGAGGATGGGTAATCAGGCTTAGTTAAAACAAAGTTCCCACTCTGGGGACCTGTTTCTGGAAGCTAAGCATTCTGTAGTTTGTACTCAGCTTATAAATTCTAAAGAAGTACCAAGAATGGATTTATGTGAGTATGGAAGCCAGTAACCATGAACGAGGCTAACAAAAAGTGATGCAGACTTTCAGAGCTGAAGGAAGGAAGGAAGGATGGCCCAGTGGTTAGGTTGCTAACCTAGGACTCAGGGGACTGGGGCTCAATTCCCTGCTCTGACATAGCCCTCTAGTATGAGCATGGACAAACCACCTAGCATCTCTATTCCTCAGTTGTCCATCTGGAAATCAGGGATAGCAGTACTTTCCTACCTGATAGGATGTTGTAAGGATGAATCCATTAAAGATTGTGAGGTGCTCAGATAGTACAGCAGGGATCAGCAATCTTTGGCATGCGGCCCCTCAGGGAAATCTGCTGGTGGACTGGGACGGTTTGATTACCTGCAGCGTCCACAGGTTCGGCTGATTGCAGCTCCCACTGGCCGAGGTTCGCTGTTCCAGGCCAATGGGGGCTGCGGGAAGCGGTGTCCAGCACATCCCTCAGCCCACGTCGCTTCCTGCAGCCCCCATATGTCCTGGAATGGCAAACCGCGGCCAGTGGGAGCTGCGATCCGCTGAACTTGCGGATGCTGCAGGTAAACAAACCGGCCCGCCAGCGGATTTCCCTGACGGGCCGCATGCCAAAGGTTGCTGATCCCTGCATTATAGCATGGGGGGCTGTAAAGTCCCATAGGTAGAACGTATTTTACTATAACTGCACTACAATTTTAAAATCAGGGCAGCAGAAATGGGATGGCAGGGGAGGCTAGCACCTCCACAATGGAAATACTGTGGGAGCTCTGACCTCATGTAAACTTGCATATACCTGGGGAGCAGGGGGGACGAGAGCAGAACTCAGAAGGGCTTGAGCAGCCACTGCGGGGGCTGGGAAGCAGGGAGCAGGATCCGGAGGGGCTGGAACAGGCCTGGAAGCAGGTAGGAACCCCCAGGACCCTCCTTCCCAGTCTGGAGCTGGCTGCCTCCTTCCCCCGCTGAGTCTCAGTGCCTCCTCTCACTCTCCCTCCTATCCCTCCACCCCCCATTTGTAGGGAGGTGCTGTGCTCCTCGCCCCTATTTAAAATTGTGGATTTGTTTAATGTGGCAAAAACCTTATTCTCTTGCTTTATATGTGGCTTGGATATTGCCATCATTGTGATGTGAATCTTTGCACTTCCAGCAGGCACCAAAATGTAGATGGAAGCAGGAGGATGCTGGCTGTATCCCCCTCCACCCGAGCTGGTGCTGCAGAATCCATTGGCAGCCCTCTTCGGGTCCACAGACTGCTCTTGGTCAGAAGCAGTGTCTCCATGAGGTATTGGGATTGATTGGTGAGTGGTAGGACACCAGCCATACTGGGTAGAAGAGAATTATTAATAATTATTAGTATTACCATAGTGCCTAGGAGCCACAGTTGTGGATCAGGACCCCGCTGTGCTAGGCGCTGTACAAACACAGAACAAAAGAGCTCACAATCTAAGTATGAGGCAAAAGACAACAGCTGGAAACAGACAGACAGATGTGGGAATGTAAGGAAACAATGAGACCATATTGGTCAGCAGGCTAGGCAGTGGTCTCAGCACAACAGTGGCCTGCCCACTGACCAGTTTTCTGTAAGCATCACAGCACAGGAGAGTTTTAAGGCTGGATTTGAAGAATCTGTGTTTTTTCCTCATTGGCAACTGCCCTTCACAATGCCAGTGAATTGATTTCTTTTGCTGGTATACCTACAGATTTTCCTGTCTTGTTTCCAGTAAAGAAGATGCCATTTAAAATTATATAGCTTTTCAACTGGGTGTCTCTTCTCTCTCATTTCATTATTTTACACTGCAACTCTCCCTCAGAAAAGAGAGAATCCTACAATAAAATGTGTTGTTCCTGGGCTTGGCACCCCGGATATTGACATGGAGGAAATCAGTGGTTTGATATCGTAATATGCTGGCTAGAGCATACTTGTGCCACTTCCCTCTACTGGATAGAATAAGTATCATTTAACGACATGTCATAGGCTCTTTACGTTCTTCTTTAGCTCAGGTGATAGTGGTCTGTGCTTCTGAATTGCACTGATTGAAAGCTAAGTCAAACCCAGCGGACAGTGATGTGATATGCAGGGTTTTTTTACTCCATCATAGGCGTTCATTTCTGTTTTATCACCACAAAAGAAATCATGTGTAACTGGCCATGTTCATACTTTTTCCTGAATCAGGACCAACTGATCTTGAAGTCACACAGTATAAGGTGTATAAGCAGCCATGGCCTCTACTTCTTAAGCAAATGGCTTTCTATATTGTCTTCCCCTCTCTAGCCTTTGGAATAGATCTGTCCTTCAGCCAGGGAAGAATTTAACTTTAATCTTCAAGCCATTACCCCTTTTAAGTCATCCATTGACTACCACAGGAAGAATCTACCTCCATGGAGGACTGTACACTGGTCCAGGTGCCATAAGTAATATGCTGTGGTTGTTCATGAGTATTAACATTTTGTGATTTCTCTTGAAGAGTCATAATTAGCCTATGTAAACGAAGAGTCCAGAGGGCCAAGGAGCCTCCAGTGTGGTTTCAGTCTCCTTACCCTACTATCAAATTCCACTATTTCAGAGACATGTTGGGGAGCACCTGGCATGCTGGAGGCCTTGCTGCCCTCAGAGTGAGCCTTTATCTATTCTCTTAGCCCTTATCGAGCACTGTACAGTACTGGATTACAAAACTACAGGGAGTGCTACCGCAGCTGTTGGGGCTGTGACTGAAGTAGTTTTTTATAAGAGATGTCGCAGGAGAGAATGAAGAAGAAAAAGCTGTAGTTTGTTTGGGCAAAGCATTACTCTAACTACTGAGAAAACAATTTCATTACCCACAATTTTCCAGTGGGGACATTATGTTGATTTTGAAGGTACCTGGCCAGACCCTCAGCTGATGCAAATTAATGTCATTCCAAGCCTTCAATGGAACTATACCCATTTATACCAGCTAAGCGTCTGGCCCAGAGTGGATAACAACCTTTGTTGCCTATGAACTGTGAGCAATCTGACATGTTTGCAAGGCAGTTTACTTCAGTCTCTTTTGGGTAATTTAGCAGACTTTCAATTTGTACAAAAGCTGGTCTGCCTTTTATTCCCTAAGCATCCACATTTCTCTAATGCTCTTTTCTCTCCCACTCTCTTATATTGGTGGCCATTCAGGGCGGCTTTTCTCCCATCGAAAGGCATGGCAGGACTGAGTGGACACTGCCTCCAGTACTTTCCTGCAAGGCTTGTTCATGCACTGGATTCAAATACTTCAGGGTTTTGTTGTTGTTGATAATTATGTTGCTTTTGCATCATATCATCATTGGTTGTCTTTATTAGTATTAAAAAGGCCCTTAAGTTCTCACTCTGCATATCTCTTCAGCAATAGCACATTTATATTTTAATGTAGTGCCTTATAGTAAAAGCTGTTGAATCATACACAGACTAGTCCCAGATCAGTTCTGGCACTGATCCAGAAATCTGACTGGGTTCAGATATGTTAAGTTACAAATTAGCCACCCAAAACAAAAGCAATGGCCCCCTGTTTACTATATAAATGCAAATTAGTGAATTAGGGGATTTTTCTTTTCATTGCTCTAGGTATACAAACCAAAGGGGAAAAAGTAAGAGTTTATATTAGGAGAAGCCAATGAGACTGCATTTTAGATACTAGTATATGAAGGTAAGATATTGTTACATTCTTTCTCTGTAATATTGTGGTTTGGTGCATTGAGAAAACCACGTTAGTGCTGTTCCATGAATTAACTGTCTAATTACACATGAATAGTTCATGATTGGGGAAACAGTGTAAAGAGCTGAGTTCAGAAATATGACATATGTCTTGATCTGTGTTTGAAAAGTGACTGTCCCAGCAGGGGTGTTGGAACAATTTGGGTGTTGGAAGCCATTGAACAAAACTGAAAACCCCATATGTGAGGGAAATCATGTATTTGGTTGTTTTTAATACTTCCAGCCAGGGAGTCCTGCCACACCCCCAGCACCCCTGTGGCCCACTGAAGGTGTGATAGGTGGTGTGCAGGGGCATGCACAAGGGAGGGCAAGCAGGGGCATCCTCCCCTCCCCCCTAATCAGTAGGGGCACAGAGCTCCTCCAGCTTGGGACCGCAGCAGGGAGATTGAGCTCCTCCAGCCCTGGGGCATGGGGGAGGAGGGAAGGGGGCACAGGATGTGTCCCTCAAAAAGCGGTCAAATGTTTATTCCTGCACACGCCCCTGGTGGTGGGTGTGGGTGTGTGAGAGAGAGACTAGAGCTGGTTAAACAGTGTCAATTGAATAATTAATTTGAAGAACTTCACAATAATTTTCAAGTATTTGTAATTTGTTGTCCATTTTCTCAGTTTACAGACTAATTCACACATATTCCCAAATATAGGTTCACTTGGGGGCTTCTTTTTTAGGTCAGTCATTTTTCTTATTATTTGCACCAGTTTGTGTGTAACATGGATTAATATTAAAGTCCTGATCCAGGCAAGTGTCCTTGCTCAAGACAGCATGTCAGCACATGATTATCTTAAAGCATGTACTTAAGTTCCATTTAAGGCTATTCTTTTAGGTTACACCATATGCTAGCAGAACACATTAAAACGAATGACTCTCTCACTAGTATATAATACTTTATTACTTCTTTGTTACTACTACTCAGAGAACAAGGGCAGGCACCTAAGCTCCTCTCTATGGGGCTGATCCTACACCCATGGCCGACTCCAGGCACCAGCAACGGAAGTAGGTGCCGGGGGCAGCCAATAGAAAGGGGCGGCACTTTGGCGGCAGCTCAAGCGCCCCGTTTTACTCTTTGGTGGAAATTCGGTGGCAAGTCCTTCACCCCATCTCTTCCTCTTCGGCGGCAGCTCAATCGGTTGCCTCCCCCCCTCCCCTTCGCCGCTTGGGGCGGCAAAACAGCTGGAGCCGGCTCTGCCTACACCCCAGTGAAATCAATGGAATTTTGCACAGGCTCAAGTCCAATGTGGGCACATATCTCCCTTTGGCACTGATTCAGGAAAGCACTTAAGCATGTGCTTAAGCCCCATTGAAGTTAACAGCAAAACTCCCATTGATTTCAATAGAGGATACCGGTGATATATTAGGCCCTTTTACTGTGCTTTACCTAATATCTAGTACAACTTCAAGGAGAACAGCATCCAAAGAGTAAGTCAAGCTAATTTATTTTAACAGGATTTTTTTTTTAAAAGCGGATATGTCTAAAATATTTCAGTATGATTTTTACAATGCTTTAAAATAGAATTAGACCAATAAGGGTACATGTTCCAATACCTTTATGGGATGACTGAGGCTGTGCAATGCCCACTGGTATCCATAAGAGTCACACAATTCAGACCTCCATGCACATGACTTGAAAAACAGACACCTGCCCCCCCCCCGACTATTCTTAACCAAATAAGGCCTCGATTCAACAAACATTCATGCATGTGCTTAACTATATTCATGAGAAGATTTCCACTGATGCCAGTGGGGCTACACATACAAATGAAGCTAAGTGCATAGGTGTTTGCAGGATTGAGGCCTACGTTAAAAACAAATGTGTTACCTGTAGCAGTTGTTGTTGTAGTTGTTGTAACTCCCCAGGGCTGTCAAGCATCCCAAGCAGATGGCATAAGAGAAAAATATTTGCGTGCCAGCATCCACCCAGACCTGCAGGCAGAAACCAAAGGCGTTATCAAAGGGAAAGAAAGAATCATCGTTGTTTGTGCTTTCAGCGTGTTTATTTTCTCACAGGCAACTACACGAGGTAACTGAAAATATCTGGCAAACTTTGTTTAAATTAGAAAAAACATGGATTTGATTCTCCTTTTATACCCAATGGTGCAAATCAGGAATAACTCAACTGAAGTCAAATGGATTTCACAAGTGTCCAACTTTGTAAGTAAGAGGATACTTTGGCTTTGTGTGGCAGATAGGGTGACCAGATAGAAAGAGTAAAAAATTGGGACAGGCGGTGGGGGGTAAGAAAAAGCCCCGAATATCAGGACTGTCCCTATAAAATTGGGACATCTGGTCACCCTAGTGGCAGATCCTCAGCAAGTGCAAATCCTCCTTGCTTCATTGAAGTCAACGGAGGTTTGACAACTTATATCAGCTGAGGGTCTGTCCCTGGCCTCCTCCCTATGGGATAACTAGAAACTTAAAAAAAAAAATCATTCGAGATTAATTAAATACATACCCACAATGCATGATGTCATTCACAGATTCATGCACATTGAACAATGAGTCAGGGGGAAAAGCAGGCAAATAATTATTATGTGTAATTTGTATTGAAGCTGCACCTGGAAACCCCAGTTATGGATTAGGACCCCACTTTGCTAGGCGCTGTACAATCACAGAACAGACAGACAGCCCCTGCTCCAAACGGCTCACAATCTAAGGAGCTTTAAATGGCTAGCCTGGCAACTCAGAAACTGAAGCATTTTCGAACACAGGAGGCTGTGTGTGATCCATTGGATAGGGCAATAGGCTAAGAGTTCAGAGAGCTGGGTTTATTCCTGAATCTGTGACCGGCTTGCTATGTAACCTTGGCAAATCATGCGATTTGGGCAACTCTATGCCTCAGTTTCACCATTTGGGGATAATGAGATTTGCTTGAGATTGATGGATGAATGAAAAGTGCTATATGCAAGATAAATATTATTATTATGCTTATTATTAGATTTTTAAAATCATTTCTATTACAAGTGTGGCACTGATTAGAGATAACTCATTTTCCATGTAACTTCTCAAGAATAATGTTACATCCCAAACTCAAGTAAGTCATTGCCATTTAATCACAAGACAACAATCTTAACTCTGACCCAAAGTGATGCCTATTCTTTCACTGATAATCTCAAAATATAAACACAACACAAAATCTTTTTTTGAAACAAAAATCATAAAAATTATGTATTCATACATACAGCCTTTGGTTGTATATGAACTTCTATAGTTGTAGATATACACATTACTTAATATCTGACAAGAGTAATTTCTTTATTATGTGGGCAGTGTAAGATTTATCATGTTCTGAACTATCCATTTCCTTCCTTCTGAGTGCTTGGGTTTTGTAAATGATGTAGACAGGTGAGAATATTTAGCCTTAACTGATTCTTGAAATGATTTTTACTTGTTGTTTATGGAACTTTCAATCCTTCATTCATCTTTTTCTTTTCATCACTATCCCCTTACTCCCCAGTGACAGCTACTCATTCCATGGGACAGAATGCTCAGGCTCAACACATGCAATAATCAGACTAGTCAGAAATTTGGATTGTGGATGGAGGGGTTTTCCCTTCATGTTTCTCTGTAAGGAAAAGTAAGCAGGCAATTCAACTTAAATTTATGTACAGATCTTGCTGAGCACAACCTTTTCACCTTGGGGAAACTCTGAGTATTTCAGATATTAATTAGATGCAGGAATTGTTCATATTCAAGGTAAGCAAGCTTGCCAAAAGAATAATTGTTAGGACTTGGAAATCAGCAAACAACATTAACATCACTGGATGGTGAGAGAAGAAGTTACATACAGGGTTAAAACTGTAGCCCGTGTGGGGCAGTATTGTTTAATCACTACCAATATGATCTGGATTTGCTCTGGTTACCTACAGATGAAAGCCTACCTATCCTGGGCCAGTTCCTTAACACAGCACAATTCTTGAGGGGAGTTAAGGTGGCCTTTACATTTCCCCTATTCTGGGCTGTACATACACGCTGGGCAGGCTGTCATAAATGATGCAGTCTTCAAATGGCCCCAGAGGCTGAAATGGCAGCCAGAGATTAGTGGCAGTTAGGGGAGTCCTGGTCATTTGTCACAGCTGTGGTGGAGCACTGCAGGCCCTGTTATTCTACCGGTAGTTCTCCGTCAGCAGGGGATCCTCCTGTGGCCAGCTGTAAGTCTAGAATTTGCCAGCAGAGCTACACAAAGGAGCCATACCAGCAGACCTGGGCTCCTGTGTCCAACCCAATGAAGTACGCTGCACACTTGGGAGTAAGTGTTTTATATGACTTTCGTGAGAACTTTTAATCACAACGATTGAAGTGTTTTGCAGAAAAGGAACCTGACTAAAACCAAGATAATATAATGTTGACTGTTATGTTTTGGGGGCTGTAAGTTCGAGGCAAGAAGGGATTCAAATTCCACTCAAAGATTTCATGTATGGACCAAGCCAATCACAATAACAGAGCCAGCGCTAGGTATAAGCAGACTAAACAATTCTTTAGGGCCCCGAGCAGCTCTCAGGGGCCCCCTATTAATTATTAGTATGTGTTGTGTGGAGGAGGATGACAAAAATATTCCCGCTTAGGGCCCCCAATGGGCTAGCACCTCCTCTGCATAGTAATCAAAGGCACAGAAATACATAAACATACAAGGGACATATTTATTTGACATGTGACTGCGGGAGGCTTTGGTTTCTGGAGTTGCTGGAAGTTGGAAGTGTTTCTGTTTAGGAACGGCATTAGGGTCACATTTGATTTGCATCAGTGGTTTAAATGGTTTCATTGCTGTCATGCTGAATAAGATACAGCTGATTACATCTCAACGTTTCACCACTTGGTAGGGAAAAAACTGCACGGGGAAAGCCTTTTGACAGACAGGCTATTTAATGAGATTGGAAGCTTCCAGAAAGCTGGAAGTAACATAGGTCAACTGAAAGAGAACGATTTTCTTAAGTCTAAACAAAACACAGGAAGCTGGATCAGTAGATGTAGAATCCGACCATTACCATTTTCCCCTGTTTTAGTTGTTGCACAATATTGCTCAGTAAAGGGTCAAATGCAGGCCCAGCATTACACAACACTGGATGCATATTAACCCTTCCTGAGGGCTCGTGTCAACACCACAGCAGCCTGACTGTTCCTGAGGAAGGCCAGTCCTCCTGTGAAAGAGGGACAAATACATATGTAATATGAAGTCAGGACCACAGAGCTGCTTGGGAAGTGGAGTAGGGAGAATATCCCTCTTGAGATAAAGTTAGGGCTCCAGGCCTGGTTAGAATATACAGCTCTGAGAGACATCACGCCACAGTCAAGACCTGGCCCTGAAATGGTGGTGGATTTTCTTTATAGCAGCTTCAGCCCTGTTTTCTATAATGGCACAATATAGACAGTGACAGCTAATATTGAGTCAACATCAAAATATTGGGGAACACTTTAAATGGGCTCTGTGAACTCTGCGGAAAGCTTGACCTAAATTCTACGGTAAGGCCCCTTGGCTGTTGCAGACCTCCGCTGTAAAACTGCAAATTCTATAGTGGCTCCAGGTAATTTTTTTTTAAATGAGCTTTTTATTTGCTTAAATATTAAATTGAATAACATAATCAATGCAAGTATCAGAGGGGTAGCCGTGTTAGTCTGAATCTGTAAAAAGCAACAGAGGGTCCTGTGGCACCTTTGAGACTAACAGAAGTATTGGGAGCATAAGCTTTCGTGGGTAAGAACCTCACTTCTTCAGATGCAATAATCAATGCAGTTTCCCTTCACTTATACAGTTTGATATTAAATTTAATTTAATTTATGCTGTGTATAAATCTGCTATGTTCAATGTGCTGCAGAATAGGGCACTGAAAATGCATAGCTGCATTGTAGACCTAGCCAATGGGGAAATGGGAGGCTTAGTAATGTAGCCAGGGCTTCTGACACCTAGGAATATGAGATAGGTAGGCTGGAGTTGTGTACTAAGGCTCAGACCAGCAGTGAAAGATTTAACAATGTCAGCATTGAAAATTGCCATAATTAGGTTTTAGAGCCAACAGCCTTTGAAATGAATGGGCACTCTCAGAGCACACTCAGGAAGGCAACACTACATCAGTTCACACTTGGTTCACATTTTAAGGTTATCTCTGTAACTGTAAAGTTAAAAACCTTAATTATTTTACATACAAGTGATGCAAGGGATGGATTCTGTGTCAGATTCAGTAGTCATAAAATCACAGAACACACAAGGCCTTGTCTAGAAGGAACTCATAAAGATTTCATAACAGTTAGCATGTAACTGGATACAAGTCTGTTATTAAAAAATCTACTCAACTGGTTTTATCAACTGGATAACAGATACCCTCACTGCATTCTTAACCCTCAAGAAACATGCTTTATTCTAAATACTGGTAATATTAGTACTTAAAAAAATGTATTGTAGCACCTACAGTAATGTGATAACAATGTATAATAATGAAGACCCTAAAAAGCTATTAAATGCGTGAACAAATTCCAGCAGCCTGCACTTTATACCATTAACCATTCAACAGTTGTATCACATGCCACAAACAGTAGCAGTCATTACAAAGTCAACATTTACCTACAGTTACTATGTAATTGTAAGCCAGTATTTTCCCCTTCCCTAAGAATAGCAAATACAGCAGCGTCTCAGAGATCACAGTGTGATAACTGTAAGAAAATATTAACAATCTGATGGCAAGCACGAGACATGGCTAACAAAGGCCCGTGGCTTTCATTAGCTGTAGCCTAATCCATTCCAGTACTCCTGTTAGTCTCTTCAATATCTCCCAAGCACATCTGGATTGTCCCTTTATTCCCAAATTGCTTTTCTGAACTTCACTGAAACTTCCCCAAATCTCTCAGAAGCTTCTTGTATTTTCTGAAATGTTTCTCAATCCTCTAAGGTAAAAATATTCCTCAGATTTTCCCATTCACTTTATCAGTTGACTCAAATCTCCTTCTTCTCATCTCTGATACTTCACCAGCCCACTGGCTGCTCCCCTGCGCAATTCTAGCTCTTCATAGCATTCCAACAGCTCTCTTGGCTTCTTCCATGGCTCTGCCATTCTTGGTGGCCTTTGAGCCTCTTCTCAGTCTTCTCGAGAACTCTTGAGGTTGTGTCTTCACAGCACATTATAGATTCATAGATTCTAAGACCAGAAGGGGATCACTGTGGTAATCTAGTCTGGTCTCTTGAATAACATAGGCAACAGAACTCCCCCAAAGTAATTTCTAGAGCAGATCTTTTAGAAAAACATCCACTTTTGATTTTAAAATGATCAGTGATGGAAAATCTACTATGACCCTTCATAAATTATTCCAATAGTTAATTACGCTCACCGTTAAAAAATATTTTCAGTCTGAATTTGTCTAGCTTCAACTTCTAGTCATTGATTATGTTCTACCTTTCTCTGCTAGACTGAAGAGCCCAATATTAAATATTCATTCTAATGTAGGTACTTACAGAATGTAATCAAGTCACCTCTTAACCTTCTCTTTGTTAAACTAAATAGATTGAGCTCCTTAGGTCTATCACTATGAGGCAGGCTCCGTGATTGTGGACACCAGAACTAGACACAGCAACAGTTGCACCTGTGCCAAATAAAGATGTAAAATAACCTCTTTACTCTTACTCAAGACACTCTCCTGTTTATGCATCCAAAGATTGCATTACCTTCTTTGGCCACAGCACTGCACAGGAAAGTCATGCTCAGCTGATTATCCACCACAACCCCCAAAACTTTTTCAGAGTTACTGCTTCCCAGGATAGAGACCACCATTGTGTTAGTATGGCCTACATTCTTTGTTTATAGATGTATACATTTACATCTAGCCATATTAAAATGCATATTGTTTGCATGTACCCCGCTTACCACTCTCCCCAGTTTTTGGCAGCCTGGTGTTTCATCTGCAAACTTTATCAGTGATGATTTTATGTTTTCTTCCAGGTCATTAAAATAAATGTTAAATAGCATAGGGCCAAGAATCAGTCCTTGCGGGACCCCCACTAGAAACACTCCCTTTTGATGATTCCCTGTTTACAGTTATGTTTTGAGACCTATCAGTTAGCTAGCTTTTAATCCACTTAACGTGTGCCATGTTAATTTTATATCATTCTATTTTTTTAATCAAAGCGTGCAGTACCTAGTCAAATATCTCACAGAAGTCTAAGTATATTTCACTAACACTATTACCTTTTATCAACCAAACTTGTAATCTCATCAGAAAAAGATATCCAGTTAATTTGACAGCATCTATTTTCCACAAACCACTCTGATTGTCATTAATTATATTAACCTCCTTTAATTCTTTATTAATCAAGTCCCTCATCAGCCACTCCATTATCTCACCCAGGATCAATGTCAGCCTGACAGACCTATAATTACCCAGGTCATTCTGTTTACTCTTTAAATTTTGGCAGAATTAACTCTAGTTATAACTCAAGTGTTACCCCTAATTTGACTCTCCACTACACAGACAAATCTTTAGCTCAAGTTAAGTGGTTCT
>NW_020664583.1:3867526-3900578 GCF_002925995.2 Terrapene triunguis
CCATTTCTAGTTAAACACAGAACTGGCTCTATACAACATAATGTTCCAAATGCTAAAAGTCATTTATTATCCATCTTCTTATCAGAGAATGAGTAATCTTTTTATAGTTTTCTTTTAATATAAATTATACATTATTCTGATGAGTCTTTGTATTATTTACATTTTAAAGAGCACTTTTCCTTTGACTAAAAATTCTGAATAATAAAAAAAAGTCTTTACTGTCAGGGTATGAGAAAGAAAAGTTCAAGGTGAAGGAACAAAGCAGCCACAGATTACTGGAATAGTAAGAGTGCCTGAATGAAACTACGTATTGTAAAAGGGGTGTTACAATTCTGCTGAAGCACAGCCAGTTTCAGTTCCATACACCTTGAAAGGTTTAGCTTTCATGCTTAACTAACTCATACAACACGGGGAGAGATTGGAAAGATGTGAAAAATTCCTTTCAATTGTAGAACTGTGTGAGATTTCAAGCTCTAGAATTATTAAGTCATCTTCTCAAAGTTGAGTGCTTTGCAGTAATAAGCATGGGGGCAGTGGTTTAATTCATTGGTGTTGTCAGGATCTATTGTAACCCTGCTAAACCACATCAGTATCAAAAGTATTGTATGTGATATAAACAAAAGAGAGGTAGTGCGGTTAAGTAGCGAGCACGGGAGGCAGCAATAATGTGATCTAAATGGCAGGTACAGGTCTGATAGGTAGGAAAAAGGATTTGGTACAGGGAAGGAGGATAACATACCTGAGACAAAAAGACAGAATCATGGACGATGGAAAAGGCAAGAGGAGGAGAAAGAGAATTACATAGTCCTACCCCTGTGCTTTTAGGGGGGAAAACAAACTACCCCGCTCCCAAAAAAACCCCAAAACAAATACAAGGGCCCAGAGAGTACAGAGACAGGATTATGGAAGTGGAGATAGAAAATGTGGAGAGTGAGAGCCAAGGCCCAAAATGCTGTCAGTAGAAGCTGTAACCTCAGATTAACCAACCTGCACATCTTTATGGCAATTTAGGTTTTGAACGTGGCTAATCCCAACCAGGTGGAAGCAAGGAGCCCACAAGCCTTTTGAAAAGGGTGTCACAGTCACCTCAAAGGGGCCAGGAGGGAGGTGGGACCTCCTTCTCCAATCAGAGGAGTGGAACCAAAGTAGCAGGAAGTGTATATTGCACCCGTTCAAAATGATGTTGCAGATACTGCCCTGGACGTGCTTCCCTCTCCTCCTCACCACCTCCACCCAGTATTCTGAGTCAGTCTGAGACTGGCCCTGGGCATGGGAGCCTGCAAACAATCCCAGTGCCCTTCTGCCCTCAGACAGAATAGAGTCCTCAGTGGTTTTGCATAGATACAAGTCTCTTCTTTAGAAGTCCTGAAATATGTGTTTCGGAAAAACATGATGAACTTTCTGCGGTTTCCTATATCTTTGGGAAACCGCTGAAATCTCCAGCTCTTTACATCCTTTAATTAAAGCCAGTTTGGGTATATTCTACTCTATCCACTGGGGATGCACCCAAAGCCTGCTGCTGCTTTCACTGCCATTTACCAGGTAGCATGTTTGACAAAATGGGAACTGAAGCTGAAAACCAAGGTGATCTTGCTGTTGTAACTCTGCAGAAAAACACCTGGTGCTCAGGCTGTCTGAACACCTGTAATTCAGTGGAGAGTCTGACAGAGAAGGAGAAATTACTGTGATATTTTTGGGCTACGTTTCAAGGTTTATTTTACACATATTCATACATGCATAAATATACACAGACTGTGAGTATGTCAGCTCTGCAATCACTGGGTGGGATTGCAGCTTGTATGGACACACTTGAGCTAACTTTAATCTAGCTAGAATGGATACTGAGCAGTGGAGCACCCGGAACCCTAGGTACTTACTCGGGCAGTTAGCTTGTGTTGAAGCCCGCTCTGCTGTGGCTTCACTGCTCTGGTACCCAAGCAAGCTAGGCTAAAGCTAGCTCAGGTATGTCTATATCAGCTGCACTCACACCCAGTGGTGCCTGGCTGGATCTCTAAGTAATTCACGAACATCGTTGTTTCTTACTACTCTTCTTTCGTGCTCTTTTTTTTTTTTCCATATTATACAATTAGTTTCCAACAGTCGGCTCTTTTCCACTCTAGTACCCTGGGTTGACCTCCACTAGACAAAAGCCATCCTGGCTAGTTTGTTTATAAGACCAGCTTTTCCAAGTCTCAGTGTTAGAACACAGGAAGTGAAAGCCTGGTGCATTGAAGATAAATGGCAGTACTCTTGTTTAACCCAACAGGTTCAAGAAAATTAACAAGCACTCTAGCAACAAAAGACTGTAATGCACAACTTAAGGTAACAAGCAGATATGCTGATCTTTCTCGGAGCCTTTTTAAAAATTTCCCCTTATTACCTTTATATCCTTTATCACCACCTTTATAGCCTGAGATTTTGTCTACATTTTTATCATCATGGTGGAAGGCAGATGGATAAAATATAAAATAATCATTAGTGCACAGTCAAGCATGCTACTGCAAATTTAATTCAAATTCAAGCAATTTTGGTGGGCTCATTCATGGAGAATATTTGTCCAAATGACAAAGCTACCCACACAGGTTGGCAAAACATGGCATAAATAGCAGTCTCTTCTCAAGGGACACCCAGGATTGGAAGTGGAGGGGTGTTCTAGGGCCAGATTGAAGTGTATTGGAATTGCTGGTTGTAAACTCCACCATTACCATGGTGTGTGTTGGATGTTTGTACAGATATTTCCAGCATTAGCTCACATTTCACCCAACAGTCTCATGCTTTCAAAAGTAGAGTCCTGGTGCTCATGACCAGAGAAAAGGTGGAAGTAATAAGAAATTAAAACTGGCCACATTTCCATCTTCAGACCTGACCCAAGCTGAGTTTCAGGTACTTTGGGATTCTATTTGCATAGGTCTCATAAAAATGCAGTGCTGCCATCAATTGAAATCCTATTTGCTGGTCTGAACATGAAAACGAAACCAGTTTTTATTTCTTCTTCATTCTTCTTCTTTGTACCTGGGACATCTCCAGTGAAATCAATTGACATTCTACCTTCAGTTACAGCCAAGCAATCCACTGAAATTATTTGAAATTCTGCCCTCAGCTGCACCTATGCAACCACATTGAATTAAAATTCATTTTAACTGAAAGCACAGTTCTGCTCTCAAAAATAACTATTTAAAAGTAGGGCCTTATTTCTCAAGAGAGGCACTCCCTATGCGTATTCTGAGTAATTGCTGCTTATTTCCTGAGTACATAAGTTTGTTGAGTATTTCTTCAGAGAAAACACAGCTACAGGACAGCAAGCTTTATTCTTTTCAGCTTCATGCCTCATCAACACAATTGTTGCGATTGCAGAATCTTTACTGTTGGTGAGACACGAGCTAGAAAGAGCAAAGGCCGACTTTCAGAATCCAGGATGAGTTTCCAGGGTGGCAGCTATGGGGAAACCCTCCTACCCCAATCTTTCTACCAGTAAACTAAGTAGATTTTATTTGGAAGTCATTGGGAGACAAAATGAGCCCATAATGCAATTTTTCATATCACTTTTCAGAGTACAACGGTACTTTAATTAAAGGCTCCTATCTAAAATTCTAGGAACTTACACATCATAATAAAACACCACTGCACAGACATGTACAAGTAACCCCCCAGCCTACTACAACAACAAAAATTCTTCTGCTTCGATCCACTCATGCCCCATTGAACAGACCAGTTTAAGGCAAGCCTGGGAACCAGGCCTTGAAATGTGCTCCAAGGTCATCAAATCAAATCTGTTGGGCCTATGGTGGAAGAGTGGCGCATGTGGTGTAAATCAAAGGCCCTTCATTGAAACTGCCCTGCCACCACCAAACCCTCTTTGCAGGGCTATCAGCTCAAAGCACTTCAGCACCATGCAAGAGAGTTTAGCAAGGACCCAAATGACTTTATAGGTGGAAAGTAACACTTTAAGCTTCACCCAGAAGCTGGGGATGGAATTAACACTGGGCCCTCAGTAGCAGCCATGCAATCACAGTCAAATCAATGGAATTGTGAAGGAGTAGCTCAGGGCGAAGTTTGGCTCATCAGCTTCAAACAGAGTAATTAAATTATCAGATCCAAATGCGCTTCCACCAATCATGTTTCCAAACATAAATAAATTCATTTAATCCCCCCACCAAAACAATTCATGGCTTTTTAAAAACATATATTGTCTTGTTACCCTTTTAACTTGCCAGGAGGACTCACTAAATTGGAAAATAAAACAAGACAAAATATGAACTGTGTATTGTCGATAAACGGCAGGAAAAGTGCTGAGTTTTGGATACAGGACTGAGTTTACTTCCTAAGTTTACTACCCAGAGGTTTTTAACAACACAGCTTCTGTAAGCAGAGCCTTCATTAGAAAGCAAAACAGAACTTAAATGGCCAGGCATAAAATGGCTGAATTAAGCTCTTTCTTTTCTCCCTCTTTAATGGGAGTGATTGTCAAAAGATTAAAAGTAGGTTAGGAGAATAATAAAACAGCTATGTTTCTAATGTCTACCTGACAACAGCTTTTGTACAAGTGAATAATTACATGAAAATCACTTCCTTTCCACCTCTCTTTGGGATTTCTGTGGGTTGCTAGGCAGTCACTCTCCTACCTTCTGCTAATGTTACTTGCAGACGCTGATGAATACAGTATATTCATTCTGAGAAAGGGGAGCTCAGGGGGAGAAAGACCTAAATACTCAAGGTTTTGTTTATTCATTGCTGCCTTCAGAGGCCAACACTATAGTTCAGATTACTTTACACATATTTAAATGCTAATTTGCCTAGGCATGATTGGTGGCAAAGTACCTCCCCTTAAATGGAGCAGACTCTTTTTTTGGTATAGAAGTCATCGTGGTAGTATGTTTTTGTGGTGCCAACCAGTGTTGAAAGTCAGCTGCTGGAGCTCAGAACACCAAAGTTATTTCTGGAACTAATAGGAAGGACTCTTTCATTTACTCTGACTGCCTCTCATGACCAAGGCCCTGGGCACCTGGAGAAATTACCACCCATCGTGAAATGTATCGAGATTTCTACTTGAACTACCCAGGTCACGTCTCAGTGGGCCTTGACTTAATTCCAAAGCTGCCCCCATCAATGCTATCCTACTGGTCAGCCTGTAAAAATAGGGTGCAGAAGGGTTTATGGGGCAGAAATCAACTTTCTTGTCATGATACTCATTGGGATCACTAGGGTTACAGAGATTTCATTTTGGACTGATAGTGTGGCTGTTTAAGGGGTTGTAAACCAAGGGTGGATACACTGATCTCAAGAGTGCTGGCTCTGCACACTTTGAAATGCAGGTCTTTGGTCTCCAAGCCCTGATTGCAGGTTTCAGTGCTTGAAGTTCATTTTATTTGATTATGGACCTGCTGGTTGGCATCCTCCACTTCCAGTTATCTCATCAGGACACAACAGGAGCCGGCAGAAAACCTCAAGGCTTTGAATTCTATAATCAGATCAAGCATACCCTGAACACAAGATTAAAGTTTGCAGAACTGGCATCCCCAGTTAAAAGATCCTCCAATGATCTGAAGGTTTAATTTAGGGCATCCTCCAGTTGTAGCCAATGATTTTAGTTTATTGTTCATTTATTGTGTGGTTATGATTAACTAATATGTTATGTTATATGTAATCATTGTATGCTAAATAGAGTTAAGTTGTAGGATTACAGACAGAGCCATCCCTTGGGTACGGCGAATTGGGGCGACCGCTCTGGGCCCAGTGCTTCGGGGAGCCCTGCAGGCCAGTGCAATTGGCTATTGCGGTCGGTCCTGGAAGTGACGGGTTGGTCTTGGAAGTGATGGATTAGTCACTTCTGCCCCGAGCCCCGCACCTCCTTAGGGACAGCCCTGATTATAGAAGTATAGGATTGATCAGTATGGAGAGGGAATAATCATGCATTAGGTATCTAAGTAGGGTTGAAATGCAAGGCCTGTAGGGTGAGACCTGCAAGATTTTAGCTTAGCTATTTTAGGCCTTGGAACTAAGATATGCTGACATAAGTAAGTGACAGAAGAATAATCCGATGCCCTAAGATTATGGGGAAAGAGGTACGAAGGGGTAATATTGCAAAAAATTAGCCAGAAGATTAATTTTAAATCATAAAAATGCTGTAAAGGCACATCTGTTTCTAACATGTGCCTTAACCACATGATACAGGCTGTGCGTCAATGCTAATGAGAATAAAGAGAGCCTACACAACCTATAGAAATCGGGGTCCCTTAAGTTTCTAGGGGACATCAGACCAAGAAGGAAAAAAGAGGGTTGACACTTTTATGGATATGCGCAGAATGTAGGTATAGACAGAATCACATTATAAAAAGAGGGTGCCCAGAGCGGGAAAATTGAGCTCCCTATGGGAAACTCTGGCAGGAACCATCCCTCTACTGATGTTCAGTCCATGAGAGACCCATCAGACCCTAACACTATTGTTAAGGACGTGAGTATAACTATATTTACAACTTGTGCATAGGTCTGTATAGAATTTCTATATGCTTGGGTAATCATAACTTTAATTAAACTTGTAAAATAGACTAGATTTTGTACTTGTGAACGTATGTGTGGTCACTACCCTTGGTCTTTGTGTGTTCCTAGAGACTCTAAATCTAAAGCAAGTAGCAGAGGTGACTTTCATTCTGTTAAGCTTGAAACTGTAGCAGCCAAAGCCGAACCCAGGGGTGTAATACCACATTACAAAATTCACTTTAAATAAAATAAAAGGCTACACAGTCCTGCAGATAAGTAGGTATTTTGCAACAGATCATGCTGTTGCCAGTTTCTTGTGCTGCTAGCCCCACACAGGACAACCCCCACATTCGTCCAGTTACTCAACTGCACAACTCCACACCACTAAAAAAAACCCTCCCTTCATCTGTGTAATTTCTTAAAGTTAGTGATGGGCGAATTGGCTATTTAAGTAAGATTATCCTGAATTAATTTTCACCCACACTTTGAAGCATACAAAATGCAAACATTTTTAGAGCTGCAGGGAAGTTCATTTATCTACCTCCAATCTCCCACCCACTATTGGGAAGTTGAAAAGCCCAGAGGTTTGGGGATCCATCCCAAGGTCTGTTCACCAACTCCTATTGTGGAGCCTGGCATTTCTGAAAGCCTCTCTGTTGCGCTGCAATTGCTGCCCAATCCAAACAACATAGCACACGGTGCACTGTGTGATTATAGCCCACCTGTGTAGTCAATGCTAGTTTACTACCAGCGGGTTTAATACAGAAACAACCATATGTGCAAGGCCCTTCTGTTTCTAACAGGGGAAATGCACACTGAGCTTCCTCCCTCCACCAACAATAAGGAATATATGCTCTCAGGGGCCAGGCTCTGACTAGGTTATTCCATAGATCAGGGGTTTCTTGCACCTTCTCCTGAAACAGTTGGTTCTGACCAGTGTCAGACACAGAACACTGGAGTAGATGGGTCATTGGTCGATCCAGTATGGCAGCCCCTTTATTCCTAAAGTGACTTGTTGGTGTTGTAGTGTGGAATCCCCATGGAGGAAGCCAAGATATAGTGGAAGGGTGTCACAAACTATTGGGTGCTTATCCGAACAGAACCAAATTCTCGACCTTTGGCTGCCCATCCACCAAAACTTAAATTATCTACGAACTGATTCCATGACCATGTCAATGCTTGGAGCTAGGGGTGAGATTCCCGGCTTGCATAGACACACTCACACTAGCTCTCATCCAGCTAGTGCCCTAAAACAGTAGTGTAGCCAGGATAGCATGAGCAGCAGTGAGTGGCAGCATGGGCTAGCCATGCCAAGTACAAACCCACATGAACCCCACCGGCACACACTATGAAAGGCTAGCCCATGCTACCCCAGCTACCCTACTATTTTAGCCTGCTACCTCACAGAGTTAGCACAAGTATGTCTACGCAAGCGAGGAATCAAACCCCAGCTTCAACTGTGGACATACCTCAAATCAATACACTAGCTTTTCAACTTCCTTGCCATTTTATGTTTCCAAACACCTCCCAGGGAAAACATCCTTCTCAGAAATGGTAAACTGATCTCAATACAAGGCTTCATCGTCATACACAGTATTGATAGACAATGGTCATATAATTGGCTACAATGCATGTGGAGGTAAGTTGCCTCATATACAACGTGGATGCAGATTTTCCCAGTAAATATATATATTTTAAAATCAGGGGCTGGCTCCGACCCTGCATTGTTTGATTTTGCTTTTTCTGGAGCATGAGCTCATTAGATGGGAGCCATGGCTGATCATATGGTCTCTGGGGGAACCTTTAAGACACATGATTTTCTCTTATTAAAATATTTACACTCTTATGTTAAATGAACTGAAAATGCAAGAGTCATTGAGTGGCTGTAGCAGAACTTAGAAAGGTATCACAGTGAAGTGAAACAAAAATCCATTTCTTCTCTTTGGAAAGAAACGTTCTAGACTTTCAGTAAATGAGGAATGTTGTTAGAAGAGAGTGTGTTGATGACAGGGGGATATATCATTGGTCCCAAACCCTTGTGCAGCAGCTGGCCTTTACTGAGAATCAGTTCCTTTCACTGCATCATCCAAAACTTTATAGCTTTGTTCAGTTCAGATCACCAGAAACAATCTGATTAATTCCTCTGGGATAAGAATGAGACTAGTTTAGCTCTACATCCATTTATGGCAACTATTCAACTATCTGCTTTGAAAGGCAACTGACCTTCATGGGACATTTTCTAGCTGCCTGAAGAAACCTTAAAGAAATACTGTAAGAAAGACAAAGCCCTTACTTATTCAGTAGCGGCTTTCTAATGTTTGCTTATTTGGTTTATTTCAGTAAATGCACTATTTGGGCTGGCAAAGGTTAAGGAGACTGACGGGTGCATGAAATTGAAAGCCAGCTGCATCGTAGACTTTTCCACCAATCATCTTCAAAGCAGAGCTGTTGGACAGATAGCAACAGTGCCCGAGGTCAGCCCTCCTTTGACTTCCTCTGCCTGAGCACTTTCAGCTGATTAACAATTGTTCATCTTACAGCATTACAGCCAAGCTGCTAGATTCCTCTTCTAGAGCACCCATCCATCCTGCCTGTGATGTTGGTGTACCTTTGTGGAAGTGTGCCCCAATGCCATCATGCACAGGGGAGAGGGGTTGCCTTGTACAATTGAATGATGTAACACTTCAGACACATGCTGTTGGCAGATATCGAATCCTCTTGGCTCTGTACATGATGTGAAAACACTCCAAAGATTGCAGCTGACCTTTCCTCTTCCTCCTCTCCATTTGAGGAGTGTCTTCAGTGCCCTTTAGATGTTGCCTTTATGCTGATCTTTAACTTTTGGATTATTGACGTTTGGGCAGAGAGAGGGTAACACAACTTCCTGTGAACAACTGGTATTCGTTTTAGAAAGAAATGTAGGACCTGTTCTTAACATGGATTTGTTGTGTAGCATTCCTCTTCTAGAGAAAAGGCCCATAGCTCCAATGTTTTTCTTGTGGAGGAGACAGTTATCAGGAAGTATGTCATAGGAGGGCTGGACCTTTAATGGGAGTTAGGCCCAGCCTCACTGATCAGCTACCTCCAAGCTGAGACTGATTAAGTGATTACAAAAAACAGTGAGTGGAAAGGAGAGTTGCAGGAGGAAGGTTGGCTCCTGAGGCCGGCTCTGGAGCAGGGGGAGAAATGCAAGGGGAAAGGTCTTTGGGCCCTGGCAGACTATCCCAGGTCAGAAAAAAGACTGGGTTTCCATGTGGAATTTATGTTGAACTGTTTTGTGTTTGAAGAATAAACTATGCTCTGAAGGAAGGGCTTGAAAAGACTCTGGGTGCGGCATGAGTCTTCCAGAGCTGAGGAAACAGGCCAGCAGATGAACAAAGACCATTTAAATTAAAATGGTACAGAGTTGAGAACCTCAGACAGCTGAGAAACAAGGTTTAGTTTCCAGGATGGGTAATTTCTTATCTTGGCTATGCTGGACAACTTCAAGGTTTGCATTTACTGATCTGGAAATGTACTTTTTATATGCAAGATATTCCTCAGTTCCTGTGTATACTGTGAGGCCTATGACCAACCACTGGACTTTCAGTATCCTTACGCTCAGTGTCTCGAATGTATTACCCTGACTGAACACTAGGCTGACTCCTAACCAAAATTAGTTGTACAGCCTTTCGTACGTGACAACATGCAAACCTAGCCTATTTTATTTTATATGCTAGAAGGTTTCTTTCAGGCCAATGTGGTGGAAATCTCAGAGTTAGAGTATCTTCCCTTCCTCAGCTTGTCCCTTTCAAAGGCCATGTGATCAAATACACAGATGCCAGTTGTGATGTAATACTGATGAAACAGATCCTTCTTTGCTGATAGGGACGTCCCAGTGGCATTTTGATTATGCTAAAGAAGCCTGGCCTCCTTGGCCATTATGACTGGTGCCTTTTCTTGAAGGTTCTTCATCAATATCCTTGCTGTTACAGGGGATTGTGGAAATAGATAAAGGAGCACATCCAGCCATGGCTGCAAATCATTTTAAAAATGCAAGTATATAACTCATGCATTATAATTCAAATGAAAAAAATAAAAATCATTAGTCCCAGAAATTAAGTAGGCCTTTTACATAAAAAACTTGCTAATTAACCCAAACACTTAAACACTCCTGTTTAGTTTAGGAAGTTTTCATCTTTAGGGTGCCTAAAATCTCCAGAATTCAAAACAGCAATAAAGCAGAGCTACAATAGCACAAAGGTCTGATTTATAGATCACAAATTTTTAATATAGTCCTGTGCACAGACTGAATACAGTTTTCCACAAAAAGGTTTTTATAAATTTCTTCAGTTAGGCATTACCCAAGCACCAATCATGAATGACAACATAACATAGGAACTTTGACTAAAACAAAACGTAGGAAGACATATGGTACTTACTGATGTTACTAGAGCATTACAGAAGTACTTGCACTGGAAACCTATTTCTAAGAATCACACTTACTGAATCAGGTAACTAACAATATCATATGCAGTATGTTTCCACCAAAAATTTACACACAGTAGTGTGTTACTTTCTGGCAAATAATTTTGAACAACAAATTATTTGCTCCTCTCTGAAAATTATATTAATGGAAAATAAGACTTTGCTCCTTGTTTCACCCAACAATGAAAAACTAAAATTGTGTACACTTGACCAGAAAGGGCATGTCTATGTTGGAATAAAAAATCTGCGAGGGGGAGGATCTCAGAGCCCTGGCTCCAGCCCACGACCGAATGTCTACACTGCAATTTTATAGCCCTACAGCCCAAGCCTGGTGAGCCCAAGTCAGCAAATCCAGGCCAGCTGTGGCTGTGTTGCGGGTCTTTTATCACAATGTAGATATACCCAAAGACAATATCCAAACTAAACTATTTGTATTTAGTCAGATGTGAATTATCAGGGCAGCAACATGGTAGGTACTAAGAAGACTTGTTCCATTTGTAATGTTCAGATGATAAACTCTTAGGTTCGTTAGAAATGTTGCACACTATATTAACCTTTTTGGTTAGTTGTTTGTAACCACATAATTGCCTAAAATTTAGGGTAACATTTTCAAACCCTCCTAAATGACTTAGGAGCCAAGCCCCATTTTCAAAAGCGAGTTTGGCGCTTATGCTTTTAAGTCACTTTGGCTTTCAATAGGACCTATGTCCTAAGGCCCAGATTTGCAAAGGCTTTTAGGTGTTGCTCCACTCAGTATCGCAACACCTACCTGACTAAGGAGGCAACAGCTAACTCTCATTAAGACTCACTGAAAGTCAATGAATTCCTATGTGCCTAAGTCACTTTTGAAAATGAGTGTTAGGTGTTGCAATACTGAGTGGAGCAACATCTACAGATCTTTAAAACCTGGGCCTTAGTGCCTAAATCACTTTGAAAAGGGGACAATTGTTCCTAATTCACTTAGGCCTCTTTGAAAATTCTACCCAAGTCACCTCCAAAATCCTTAATGTACTATATCGGTTACAATGTGAAAGCTCTTCTGTGTGCCTCCCGCTCCAATTAAGGGCACAACCCTGAAGCCCTAACATGACTAAACCTAAATCATGTGACTAGTTCCACTGAAGTCAACACTAACATTAGTCAATGGGACTCCTTGTGCGAGGAAGGCTTACTGGGAGTAAGTGTTGCAGGATAAGCCCTAAAGCTGTAATACCTCTTTTAAAGAAATCATAGCTAAAAGATTAAGGAGGACAAAGGAAACAATTCAGAGCCAGATCCAAAGCCCATTTAAGTCAATGGAAAGGCTCCCATTGATTTCAATGAGTTTTGGATCAGGCCCTTTGAAAGATGGGTGTGCTGTCCCTATCAGTGAGCTTTTAAAATATCATTTTAAATTTTGTTTTAAGTAATGCAGCATTTTACAGGAATGGCTAAAAACACTACCATCCTTTTACTGCCACGTTTGGGGCTATTAACTGATGAGCTACAGTCGGGACAAAATTCTGGACCCTTGGAGTCAATGGAAATTTTGCCATTGTCTTTAATGGGGCTAGGATCTCACCTGAGTAGTTTTGACAGGGTTAGAATTTTTGAAAGGAGAATACAGTTAAGAAGCTTGCTCACGTTTTCCCCTTTTCCCCACCAGAGAATGTCAGCTTCCTGAAACGGAGACTCATAGACTCATAGACTTAAAGGTCAGAAGGGACCATTATGGTCATCTAGTCTGACCTCCCGCATCATGCAGGCCACAAAAGCTGACCCACCCACTTTCCCTTAACTCAGCTGTTGAAGTCTCCAGATCGTGATTTAAAGACTTCAAGTCGCAGAGAATCCTCCAGCTTGCGACCCCTACCCAATGCTGCGGAGGAAGGCGAAAAACCTCCAGGGCCTCTGCCAATCTACCCTGGAGGAAAATTCCTTCCCGACCCCAAATATGGCGATCAGTAGAACCCCGAGCATACAGGCAAGATTCTCTAGCCAGACCCACATTTTACCAGCGATGGCACTTTATTACCTAATTGACTAAAATCACGTTATCCCATTAAACCATTCCCTCCATAAACTTATCTAGCCTAATCTTGAAGCCAGAGAGGTCTTTCACCCCCACCGTTTCCCTCGGAAGGCTGTTCCAAAATTTCACCCCTCTGACGGTTAGAAACCTTCGTCGAATTTCAAGCCTAAACTTCCCCACGGCCAGTTTATATCCATTCGTTCTCGTGTCCACATTAGTGCTGAGCTGAAATAATTCCTCTCCCTCCCTGGTATTTAATGAGGAGCTTTTCGGCTTTTTACAGCCTTCTAGCGAGTTGTAGCAAAGTCAGCATTGGAATTCTTTCTGGGCTAGGATCTTCGTTGCAATATGACTCAGCATTGAGGACAGCTGGACTTTGGGCAATCCAGGGCTCAGATTGGTGTGTAAAAAATATTTGAAAGGGGAAATATACAAATTAATGTGGCACTTGGTAAATTATGTGCTGGACTACATCCCTATGCAAAGTACAATACATCAGTAATTCCCCAGAGAATCAATCATTTTGGAATTAGAGCACATCAGATGAATCTTGGCATCACAACTAAGAAGGAATATCATTCTGTCTTTGGTAGGTGTATTTTCCAAATTCCAATTCCACGCAGTGAGTGAAAATCAGAGCAGGTCATGCACATGCTCACACAAATTTACTATATCCTGGCTCATTTCAGAATCCAGTATAAAATCTTCTTCCTAACTTAAAATCTTCCAAGATGTAATGAACTGGCAGGAGGTGTGACACACTCTTAACAGTAGCACGTGTACTGGCATAATCCTACCAAACGTAACACCCTGTAATGGAAAGAGATAGAAGGCCAGATTCTGATCTCCCCTACCTTGGTGTAAATCTGGAGAAACTCTACTGAAATCAGAGTTAATTCCATATTTACATCACTGTAACTGATGCCAGAATCTGGCCTAGACAGCCTGTTTGTAACTCAGACTTTCAGGCCTGAGAGAATAGGTATAATAAATCTAATCCAAGCATACCTAGGATCAGAAGTCTGCCTTTGGATGCATACAGAGAAAACCTGTTGACTTCTTAGGGAAGAATATTGCCCTTAGGTGGAGTACTTGTGTCAAAGGACACATGGTCATTCTCTCTCTCTCTACATGTGCAATAGTTTGATGTTCCTAAAACGGAGGGGTCACTACTGCCTTAGCTGATGCATGCACCATTTTTGTGTCTAAATTCATCCACCCATAAACCATGTCTTATTTGGGGGAGTAATAAAGGGAGAAGTTGACAGACACACAAACAAAGAGAGAAATGATGGACAGGGGACGAAACAGCTCTCTTAGAAAGGGCTCTCCTCGATCATTTCTTGTTTGTTGCTGTTTTTCCTACAGTCAGAAAACTACGTAGAATACTGATAAGGAAATAACTAGACCAGCCTGAGATGATTGTTTTTGGGTTAAATACTAGATTCACATTTTCTCAGATTAGGGCACATGAGATTACCCACCTACCTGCAGCTATTTTGGGGAGTACAGTCTACTGGAAAATAGAAACCACTCCCTTTTCTCAGTGATGGTTACCTATGGCTTCAGTTTCTAGTCACACAGCCTTCCTTTCCAATGACTACCGTCTTCTTAGCAAGTGATTATAAGTAAGCTAGTGTCGGTCTCTATTGACTATGCATGGAAAGAATGGCAGTTATCAGAGCATGGTTTTCTAACTCACAGCTCGGCCATTCTCTAGTAATTGCCAAAGGCATAAAAGCCCAAAGGCAAATTAAGCAGAAGCCTAGAGTGCTGACTCCCCCAGAAGTAATGAACAGATTTCCCCTTTTAGACTACACAGGCTTACTGCGAAGGGGGGGCACCTCGCAACTGGGTTCGAGCCCAGCTGCTGGAATTAGGCCATCGGCAGCTGCAGTTCAAAAATTCTGAAACCACTTGAGTTTATTGTAGAATGAACAGAGTACAGTTCAGCTCTTTCATTTCAGTTCCATCTCCTTGAAAACTCCCGCACCAGCTGTATTTGAAGAAAATAAGTAGTACGTATGTGGATAGTTTTGGACCCAATCCTGCCTCCTTGATTTCAGTAGGAGCACACCTTGAATTTTACATATGCTCTATCTGGAGGGTGTAAGTGGTACTTCGGCCTTGAGCTGACCCATTGCACAGAGGTGTATTTCCCATGATAAGTGACTATTTCAGCTTAGAGAGAACAAAAGGACCAGTCTATATTTCATCCTTTACATATAGTGCAAGAGGCCAGTGTTTCTGGAGCTGTGGGACCAAGGTTTATCCTGGCTCCATAAGTGTATGTGGTTTATTATGGAGAGATGGTGGTCTCTCCCTATTTAAAGCTGCAACCATTGCAAGGCTGATTCTGCTACCTTCTGTACTTCTCAGTTCTCAGACTTTCACATGTTCAGAGCTGTCTCATTGGCAACTCGATTTTCTGTATATTTGGATTAAATTCATAGATTCATAGATTCTAGGACTGGAAGGGACCTCGAGAGGTCATCGAGTCCAGTCCCCTGCCCACATGGCAGGACCAAATACTGTCTAGACCATCCCTGATAGACATTTATCTAACCTACTCTTAAATATCTCCAGAGATGGAGATTCCACAACCTCCCTAGGCAATTTATTCCAGTGTTTAACCACCCTGACAGTTAGGAACATTTTCCTAATGTCCAACCTAGACCTCCCTTGCTGCAGTTTAAGCCCATTGCTTCTTGTTCTATCCTTAGAGGCTAAGGTGAACAAGTTTTCTCCCTCCTCCTTATGACACCCTTTTAGATACCTGAAAACTGCTATGTCTCCTCTCAGTCTTCTCTTTTCCAAACTAAACAAACCCAATTCTTTCAGTCTTCCTTCATAGGTCATGTTCTCAAGACCTTTAATCATTCTTGTTGCTCTTCTCTGGACCCTTTCCAATTTCTCCATATCTTTCTTGAAATGCGGTGCCCAAAACTGGACACAATACTCCAGCTGAGGCCTAACCAGAGCAGAGTAGAGCGGAAGAATGACTTCTCGTGTCTTGCTCACAACACACCTGTTAATACATCCCAGAATCATGTTTGCTTTTTTTGCAACAGCATCACACTGTTGACTCATATTTAGCTTGTGGTCCACTATAACCCCTAGATCCCTTTCTGCCGTACTCCTTCCTAGACAGTCTCTTCCCATTCTGTATGTGTGAAACTGATTTTTTCTTCCTAAGTGGAGCACTTTGCATTTGTCTTTGTTAAACTTCATCCTGTTTAACTCAGACCATTTCTCCAATTTGTCTAGATCATTTTGAATTATGACCCTGTCCTCCAAAGCAGTTGCAATCCCTCCCAGTTTGGTATCATCCGCAAACTTAATAAGCGTACTTTCTATGCCAATATCTAAGTCGGCAAAATTCAGCGAGTACTATTTGAAATGAAAATACTTTAAAGTATCTTTGCTAAAATAAGTATTGCAAAGCACCCAGTGCTGTTTCATGTCACTCTGTCTGTTCAATGAAATCACTGTGTTCAAAATATCAGGAGATTTTGCTATTAGCTCATGGAAGAGGTAGTTTTTAAATGTTTAAGAAGTTGCCATTATTTGAAAACTAGCTATAACTTGTGTTCAGTTAAGCCCCTTGAGACAAAAATAGGGCTAAGGAGCTTATTGTTAGCTGTGAGCTCTGGATCAGCCTGTTGAAAGGAAATTCCAGACTCTGGTGAATGACGACTCCTCCTGTATTCACCCCAGAGTGCCCCTTTGACCTAGATCAAAGCTGTTAACCAAACCCTGAGATGCTAAACCCATGTTTTATCCACTAGACCACAGTGTCTCCAGTGAAACTGCCTCAAGTCTTGGCACTTAGGCGAACTGTAAAATCGGGCTAACAATGCTTACCTATCTTTGTAAAGTGCTTTGAGATCCACAGATGTAAAAAGCACTCTAACTGCAAAGCATTATGATTAGCCATGATTTTCAGATAAAATATGCCTCAGTTACTCTAAGTTGAGTGTCTGGCCCAGGTTTACTTGTTTGGCCTGGGCTGTAAAACCCAGAAATCTGTGTTCCAGTTTTGGGTCTAGTACTGTACTTATTTCGCTATGACTTGTTGGTACCTGTTAATAACAATCAGAGTGAAGGTAGGCTTTGCATATGCCAGCTAATTTAGCTATGGAATGAACATGTGCATCTTATCAGGTGTGCATTGAATGGGGCATGATTTTGAGGACCCATTATGAGCTTGGCCAATGCCTCTCACTCCTATTTAATAAAATGTTTACCTACCCATCCTTTTGATTCAAAGTTAAAAACTGTGGGTCATACCTTAGCTAGTGTAAACTGACATAGTTCCACTAAAGTTATTGGATTTACACCAGCTGAGGATCTGGCCCAGTGTCAAAAGAAAATATGAAAGATGTAAAACAAGCAAGCAAACAAACAAAATTAGAAATTCCAAAAACCAAAACTTGTTTCATAAACCAATCAAGGACAAGTAACAACTTATTTACATATCACAATTACAGAAGCAAGGAAGCTGATAGTTAAAGAAATTATAAATTTTTACACTGACCACATAATAAACCCAAACATAATACTTATCAGTTATAATACAAACACCTTAAATCAGACCCAAAATAAATACTCGTCTTTCAAGAGTAATCTCAAAATATAAACACAACACAGAACCCTTGTGAAAAACAAATGCTAAAAGTTACATTGCTATATAGGCATTGCTATCACATGTTAATACCCCAAAATGGAAGTCCACATAGATATGTAATTTATTATAATGTAATAATGTTTAAGGCCCTTCATTCAGCAAAGCACTTAGGCACATGAATAATCACATCTGTATTCAGCAAAGTACATAAGCACATGCTTAGCTTTAAGCATGTGATTAACTCTACTGATTTCAATTGGGACTACCCCTATGTGCTTAATGTTTGAAAGATTGATCCTGCAAAGTACACTGGACCCCCACTAGAATGCGGGGTTTTGGATCCATGCGTGGTCCTGCGTTAACGCGGGTACCGCACTACCAAGGATTCCAATGAAGGTAATTAAATTTGGGATCCATGCGCGGTCCCACGCTATAACCGAATTTGCGCTATAAAGACGCGCGTTCTAGCGAGGGTCTGCTGTACCGAGCACTCTGGCTCCAAACCAGAAAACACTTAAACAGCTGTTTAACTTTAAGCACATGAGCAGTACCAATAAGTCCTCTAGTCAACTGGACAACTTGTGTGCCTAAAGTTAAACATATGTAAAGTCCTTGCAGATTGTGGCCATATACTTTTCCTATTACACTGCTTATTATTATTCTTTTCATCATTTAATATTTATACTACCCTTCAGAGGCCCCATTAGGAATGGGCCAGGTGCTGTGCAAATACATAAAGATACAGTCTTTCTCCCAGAGAACTAATAATCCTTATAACATTATTCTCCAGAAACAGCATTTAATTATTTTACCAAAAAATCCTATTTTCAATTGATAAATATATTAACTGAGATTTCCCATTTAACATAACTGAGCTAATACAACAAAAATCATGGAGGCAAATTTACATTAGGACATGGTAATGGAATCAATTTAGCACTCTACCTACATATATAAAAAGGCTTTAAAATCATAACTATAATTTTAGCTATAATATACATTACACCTTTATGTTGTATAGATGAACTATATCATTAACTAATGAAATAGGTTAAATAATAAACTAGGACTCCTGGCTTCTCCACGGCATATCAGATTCATTTCTAATCCTCGCACATTGCAAAACACCAGTCTTTCCAATCACCTCCTTCTGATTACCATCTTGCCTTTTCCCCTTCGGTTTGGAGCCAGTTTTTCTACATAGCCCAGAAAAGTTCTCTCAGGGAACATGCACTTTGAGCAGCTGTTCCCTGGTTCCTCACCATCTGGTGTCCATCAGCTGCATGGACATGTGCACAGTGGAGTGAGATGGCTGTGCAGAAGGAAGGGAACATCCCTTCCAGTTGCCTTCCCCCATTGCAGCTTTTTATTGACGTTTTGTACTATCCACATTACATAGAACAGCAGAAAACAAACAGGGTTAGTTTATGAGATATCATCAGGGTCAAAAGACGGGTGACTCACATTTAGCAGCTAAAATAATCATATTCTCATTGACAGGGTGGGTGAAATTGCTCCCTCTCCCTTCATTTTAAGAGATTTCTTGTAGCATGTGTTAACCCTTTGCGCTTTACAATCTGTCTCCCTTTGAATTTAGCTGTGACACTCTGGCTACCTTTTCCAGACCTGAAGAAGAGCTCAGTGAAGCTCAAAAGCTTGTTTTGCCCACCAGCAGACGTTGGTCCAGTAAAAGATGTTGTCTCATCCTCCCTGTCTCTCACATATCCTGGGACCAACACAGCTACAACAACACGGCAAACAACATATTGTCATAGGATAGTAAATTGTATATCTGGTTCTTCATCATAGAATCAGGGATTGCTGCTGTTAGAAGACTTTTGTCTTGTCATCTAGACTGCATACCAGCAAAGCACTTAAGCATGTGTTTAAAGTTAAGCAATTCCCTTAAATTCCATCGAATGCAATGCAATTTAAGCACATGCTTAGAGTTAAGCACATAGTCATGTGCTTTGCTGAATAGGAATGGATTTAATTAAGTGCTTTGCTGAACTGGGGCCATAATTCCTAAGAATTTTCTTCTTCCTGATGCTTGATTTAAAGGCATTTCGTACACTGCACTCTAGTATCAGGAAAGGAACTTTACATATAACTCCTTAGAAACTTACTAGGCTATAGCGAAAAGAGTTAGAAGATACAGTGGATTTTCAGCAAATATTAAATAAAGTTCCACGTCTGAGATTTTAATAACTTGGAGCTTTTGAGCCATGGAAATGTATGACATTGGGATCTTTTGAAAACTGTGAAAATAAAGTCAAGTCTATTTGTGAATGGCGTGTTTTGGAATTGGCTAACACAACTTGCAAGGTACTACAGGAATTAGTGCCTGGTACTCTGATTTTTGTGATTTATACACTTGACTTTGTTGATGATGGTCAAAGAGTTCAGTCAATTTTTTTCCATGCATTATAAATATAGGAGCTAATCTAACAGAACAAGTCAGTGATACAAGAAGCATCCGTGAGTTGAAAGGAACCATTGGGATTACAATCAAGGAGAAGACAAGAAATGAAAGGCAAATAAAGCCTCTTCTGCATAGTTTAAGCATCCCCAGTCCAAACCTCTGTGGATGCCTCTTCACTATACAAAGCACACACAAAATGTGTTTAAACAACACTGCATTTGTACTTCCCATGTACAAATTAGCAGAATAGGTTGCATCTTACTTGTCTTTCTCAGACACAATGCTTTAAAATGAATCATCAAGCCTGGGAAGTACATGTAAGAATCCCTTTAAGCTGCTTTGCACTATAGCCTGGGAACACCAACACGGCTAGTAGATCAGTCAATAATGAATAGTTTCAGGTTATGGAGCATATACACATAGCAGATCTACTAATTAGACAACTGCATACAATACCCCTTTACTCTGTTCAGCTACAACCTGCTCTTACCTCGTCAGAGTACATCTCAGAACTGTACAGTTATTTCCAGATATGTCCAGATGCCTAAGCCCCAAAGCGATGTATGAACCAGGGAAAGATAGGCATTCCTCCACCCAACTTGCCTGCGGGGCCTGATCTGGCAAGTATGCTCAGATCATGCCTTCTGGATTGGGTCACTACAGATACGTTTACACAAAATGGCTGGGAGGAGGCGGTCGAGAGAGGGAGGAGGAGCTCCCTCAGAACTTTTAGCCCAGTGGTTAGGGTACTCACCTGGGATGTGGGAGACCCCTGATACAATTCTTCCCTCCACCTGAGGGAGAAAAGGGATTTGAACAGGTGAGTGTCATAACAACTGGGCTATGGGGTATTCTGATTGTGTGTGGGGGGGCTACCTTAGTCTCTCCTGTTGAAGATGTTCCACTCTGTATAAATAATAAACAAAATTCATTAGAGCGGGGGGACTGGATCCTGGGTCTCCCACATGAGTGCTCTAATCACCAGGTTACAGAGTCATTCTTATGCTTGCTTATGCTCTCCTCCCCACCCTTCCCCCTGGTCCAATCTTGAAGCTATGGATAAATAATGAAAGATAATAATAATGAATGTGATTGGGCAAAAAAATGGCAGATGAAATTCAATGTTGATAAATGCAAAGTAATGCACATTCAAAAACATAATCCCAACTACACATATAAAATGATGGGGTCTAAATTAGCTGTTACCACTCAAAAAAGAGATCTTGGAGTCATTGTGGATAGTTCTCTGAAAACATCAACTCAATGTGCAGCGGAAGTCAAAAAAGTGAACAGAATGCTAGGAATCATTAAGAAGGAGATAGATAAGACAGAAAATATCATATTGCCTCTATATACATCCATGGTACACCCACATCTTGAATACTGCGTGCAGATGCGGTTACCCCATATCAAAAAAGATATATTGGAATTGGGAAAGGTTCAAAAAAGGGCAAAACAAAAATGTAGGGGTATGGAACAGCTTCCATATGAGGAGAGATTAAAAAGACTTGGACTTTTCAGCTTGAAAACAGATGACGAAGGGGGGATATGATAGAGGTCTATGAAATTATGACTGGTGCGGAGAAATTAAATAAGGATGTGTTATTTACTCCTTATAACACAAGAACTAGGGGTCACCACATGAAATTAATAGGCAGCAGGTTTAAAACAAACAAAAGGAAGTATTTCTTCACACATCACAGTGTCAACCTGTGGAACTCTTTGTCAGAGTATGTTGTGAAGACCAAGACTATAACAGGGTTCAAAGAAAAACTAGATAAATTCATGGAGGATAGGACCATCAGTGGCTATTATGGTCTCCCTAGCCTCTGTTTGCCAGAAGCTGGGAATAGGCGACAGATCACTTGGTGATTACCAGTTCTGTTCATTTCCTCTGAAGCACCTGGCATTGGCCACTGTCAAAAGACAGGATACTGGGCTAGATGGACCTTTGGTCTGACCCATTCTGGCCATTCCTATGTTCTAAGTAATCACACTATTAATCCTGGCTATTTTATTATTAAAGAAAGAAAAAAAATTAAAAAACCAGCAAAAATGACAGAGTGCAAGTGATAAACTGGTGACTTCCATTATAATCTCTTCTGTATGTCTCTCTGCAGAGAGCTTTTAACTGAGATTACACCCTGGAGAGTGAAATGCCTTGGGGGAGGAGGGGACACTTTTCACATAGGCCTTGGCTACACTTGTGAGTTACAGCGCAATAAAGCTGCCCAGAGCACTGTACCTCACTCCCCATCCACACTGGCAAGGCACGTACAGCGCTGTGTCTCCACGGCTACAGCGCTGCTGGTACTCCACCTCACAGAGAAGAATAACATTTGCTGCACCTTGGCTACAACTCCCAGGTGTCAGTGTGAACGAGGAGTTAATTTACTGCGCTGTGATAATCCCCTTATCAAGTGGCCACTCTTCTCATTGTTGTGATCGGCTGCAGGAATGCGGAAGCTCCGTTTCAGAGAGAAAAAGCAAACAGTTTGCTGTTTGCTTTGAGTGAGTGAGTGAGGGAGTAGCAGGGGGGGCAGGGGCATCTGAATTTACAAGACAGCATGCTGACACACTCTCAGCACCCCAAAAACCCACTCTCTCTCCCCCGACATACACACAACACACTCCCTGTCACACTCCACCACCATCCCCCATTTGAAAAGCACGTTGCAGCCACTTGAACGCTGGGATAGCTGCCCATAATGCACCGCTCCCAATGCAGCTGCAAGTGCCACAAATGTGGCCACGTCACTGCGCTGTCAGCTGTCAGTGTGGACAGATTGCAACGCTTTCCCTACTCCACTGTACGAAGGCGGGTTTAACTCACAGTGCTGTACATCTGCAAGTGTAGCCATACCCTTAGTAAATTAAGATCAGAGGAGATTATTTCCCAAAATTATTGTGAATTCAGTGTTAGCATTGTATTGGATACTCAAAACTGTTTATGTATGGGCAAAATAATTTAAGGGCAAATGAAGCCTGTCTAGTTATTAATAACCTAAACTGTTTTATAATTGGGCAAAGTAAACAATCTTATCTAAACCCTATGAAATTGAAGAAAATATTTAAATTAGTTACTAAAAGAAGCCATGTAAGGAGCTTTCTTAAAACAGACCAATTATGAGTATTTAGAATCTTAAATCTAATTAAATCATGCTATTTCTCTGTTTACCAATGTTTAGTCCCAGTCTCCTCACCAGGAATACATGGTCTAACCCATTTGATGATTCACAGGAGGAACGGGGGTTAGTAATTTAAGTTACAACAGCATTTTCATATCCCAATAAAACCATTACCAACGTGTAAATCTAATCCCTTGTCAGCAACTTAGTTAACTGTCTCTCACCAATCCATGCTGGAATTTTGGGAATGTTTTGCTTAGGTTAGTTTCTTCCTGTTTTTCTTATCTGTCTATGGCAGCTTGCTTGTAGATGTGGACTGGATGCATTGTGGAGTGCTTGCTGTCCAAGTAGAGTAGCAGGGAATGTGTGTGTGTGTGTGTGTGTGTGTAGTACTCACTTCAGAATCTTTTATACACTTGTCATTCCTGTTTTCATTAAATTATAGGAAAATATACCTCTCTCAGGCTTGTTTAGATTCAAGCTAGTTGCAGTCACTCTCATTGACTCCATGCCTTCATGGGTAGTCCTTACGAGCCTCTTCATCTCATGAATATGTAGTTTATTAATGAATAAGCAACATTTCTTTTATCACCTTTGATCTTCTTGTGGCAGGAAAGCTGAATTAGATAGAGTTAAAACTAGCTTTGAAATTTTTTTCTTCTTCTTCAGTTTATTCTTGGAAATATTCTTTCAATTTTATTGGAGTTTGACAGGAAATGAAATTCTGTTTTCAAAAAGACCAAGCACTCCTGTTCTTTATTTTTTTTATATATATATATATATATATATATATATATATATATATATATATATAGTAGTTCTCAAGACAGTTTTTTAAAATTAAATAACTTTTAGAAAGTCTTGTAGTTTAAGTTGCTGACATGACAATATTTGGAACAACAATTTTTCTTGTCTTCCTGAATTGGGCGAGGGTTTGCTTGCGCACTGCCAGTAATTAATTCCCCATTAATATAAATATTATATACTTAAATGGCTTCATATATTAATAATTAGATTAGCAAGGTAATTAGATTCCATGTTGGTAGATAAAGCTTTTTACATCTACATAGAAATGATTTTTATTAGTAGCTTTGCATTTAGCTAACATATTTGCAAATATGCATTTCACAAAGGTGTTTGTAGTTTCAACACTGAAGAAATCAACAAAATTTTAAAACATTTCCAACTATACATTCTTCTTGGAGTTTCAAAAACACAAGCAGAGATTTTCCTTTAAAAAAAGGGGGTTGGTATGGCCACTTGACAACCTACTTTTATGGCTCTGATAACACACCCTACATTCCTTTTTACAGTTAGAGCTCAACCTAAAACATGAATGTTTTACATGGTTTGTCTTCTTGATGTTTGCTTGTCCTTGGCAAGGAGCAGAAACCTCCTGGTACATCTTTGAATAGTTTTAATATTTTGTAACCTAACTAGCTAAACATATATATTGTTGAATTTCCAAGCAGCCTGACTATCACATACTTATAAAAATAAGTCCTAATAATTGTATTAATATAATTTTTCATCAATATTGAGGTGTCTCCCTAAAGGCCAGCGAGCAAGCATGACTCTGTCACCTGGTAGTTAGACCACTCACCAGAGAAGTGGGAGACCCAGGATCCAGTCTCCCTGCTCCAATGCATTTAATTATTTATTCGGAGTGGAACAACTTCAACAGGAAAAACAGAGAGCCCTGACATCAGAACATCCTATAGCCTAGTGTCTAGCACATGCATCTGAGAAGTGACAGATCCCTGTTTAAACACTTTCTTCCTCTCAGATGGAGGGGAGATTTGAATTGGGTATCTCCCACATCCCAGTGAGTACCCTAACCACTGGGCTAAAAGTTATGGAGCTCCTCTCCCTCCTGCAAAAATGGTGGGTGCTTACCACCAAGAGAGGGTTGCAGCTGAGAACCCCAAGCCATGGGAGGAGCCTCCCTGCAGCCTGGATTTAGGGGCTGGGTTTAGGACACACCCCTTGTCTTGGCACCTCCCACTGTCTAGTTTAGGCAGGGAGCCTCCTAGCTTGCTGGCTTTTGTGAATCCCATTCTAAGGCTCCTAACTCTCCCCATTCACTGTATAGGGAGCTGAAGTGCCGAACTCAGGCTTTGTGAATCCCAGGGATCTTCTAGGTGCCTGAAAGTTAGGTGTGGTGATGCTGAGCATCACCTCGCCCTAGTTTCTTTGGGAATCTATCCCCCGTCCACAGGTCTGCAACCACCATGGCTTCTTCAGATCCTTTCCACCCCTCACCTTCCAACCAACTCCCTGACCCTCCTTGCTCTTCCCAATGGATTAGTGAATGGGTGATTGCTGTATTCATTGAATTATGCTTTCCAGGTACTCGTGCAGTTTTCATCCCTCCCTCTCCTCTCGTCCGATCTGCTAAGCCTCAAATCATAAATCGGTGTTTGGATTGTTATTTCATTTCCAGTGGTGGGCAAGAGGACACGTGGGATTCTGGAGCAGCAAGGCTGGGCTTTCTAGGGAAAAACTGACACTGAAAGTCCCATTTTTAGAGAACTCTACAATGACGCTGTGGAGTCTGGGATCTGAATTCTATTAGCCGCTCTGCAAACTGAATCACTCTGTGTTCTGGGGTGAGTCCAATCCATGGGGTAAATTAGTGTAGCTTGAGGATGCACCATTTTTACAGCTGGTTTTGTGCTACCAGAGTGATGCAAAGAGGCTAGCATGGATCTGACCCACCATCTCAGAAAAAGTCAAGGGAGGCACTGCTCACTTGCTCCCCTTGCAGTGAAGAGGGTCTAGTAATTTGCTGTGGCCTTATACCATCGGCAGTGCCAGGGGACAAGCAAGCAGTGTCTCTGAGGCACAGTGCCTCCCACGGCTTTTTCTGGGTTGATGCAGCCTATGGCCGTGTCAAGAATGCCACAATCTTGCCCTATGGTTCTTAGGATATTATAGATGAGAATTTAAAACAATCCCTAGATATCAGTGGTACAATATTTGTTTTCCAAATTAACTTCTCAAAAGCTAATATATTACAGTGAAGAGACAAGCTTCCCCTGCAGCTATAAAACTCATTTGCTTGATGACTTTTTTAAATGCATTTATTTATGAGAGTCATCCTGGGAACTGATGCTGCTATCTATTGTATCAGGTGAGCCTTTTCTGGAACTGGATTTCAGTGTTAGAATTTATAGCTTCTCACCAAGTAATCTGGGAACTGTCAGGCAGATTCTCAATCACTTGCTGTGACTGAGCATAATTCCAGATAACCCAGAATACGTGATTCTTAAAAAAAATTACATTCAAGAGCTGGGACAGATTGCATAAGCCATTGCTCTGGGCTTAACTGTGACAACATCCCAGATTCCTGGCTCATAACTTGGTTTTAGAGGACAGTGTTCATTAGTGATCAAGTACAGTCTTAGCTGCACTGGTATAGCCAAGGCTCTGCTCATGCTATGCCCCTCTCCTCTCACTCCCTGTCCACCTCCTGCCCTACCTACTTACTCCTACATGCCTGAACCCAAGATCTGAGCCGACCACACAAGGGTCTTATTCCTCTTTGCATCTCTGCGTGGGCCTATAGTACAAGTTACAATCTAAACCACTGATAGAAGGGTCAAAAATAGAGGACACTTGAGTCTTTCAGCCTACCCATGGCATCACTTCCATTAGTGAGTTAAACAGCTGGAGCAATGGTATTGCTATCTTGCTATCTTGTAAATCTATTCTGCTATTCAGTTGTTACAACTACAGTACTAAGTATCAGAGGGGTAGCCGTGTTAGTCTGGATCTGTAAAAAGTGACAAAGAGTCCTGTGGCACCTTATAGACTAACAGACTATTGGAGCATAAGCTTTCGTGGGTGAATACCAATACGTCTGTTAGTCTATAAGGTGCCACAAGACTCTTTGTTGCTTTTTACAACTACACCTCTACCTTGATATAACGCGACCTGATATAACACGAATTCGGATATAACGTGGTAAAGCAGTGCTCCGGGGGGGCGGGGCTGCGCACGCCGGTGGATCAAAGCAAGTTCGATATAACGTGGTTTCACCTATAACGCGGTAAGATTTTTTGGCTCCCGAGGACAGTGTTATATTGGGGTAGAGGTGTACTAAGAATTTCTTCTTTCTATCTAGCCTAATTTGTCCCTTCCTCCCTGTTAGGCCACTGCACTTTGTCTAACCAGCCGCTGGGTCTAAGAATGTTGATTTACAGTATTTGTATTAGTTTACTCAAGGGATAGTCATAGTTCCAAAAGAAAAAAAGGCATTAGCGTATTACTACTTGGGATGAGTGAACAGATTGAAATGAGGTAATACCTGACCCAAACCTTCACTCCAAACACACACTAAGCCATTATGGTGGGGTACAAAGTATACCATTTTTATTGTTCACATGCCTCTTCACAACTGGTTCTGAACATAACTGGAAGTATCAAAATACTCAGCTGAGGGTTGCTGTCATACTCATTTCCAAACTGGAATCAGGAAGTATCTTGCAAGATTTTCTGCCCCTGTTTTGCAGACTCAAGGGGTAGCTAGATAGTTTGGAGACGTTCAAATTAGCATCTAAACGTCTGTATGCACAACTCTTTTGAATTAATCTGTCCCTGATTATTTCACCGGTTAGTACATCAGGCACCTTTCAAGAGCCAGTGCTGCCTGCTACTGTCATTTAAAAGAATAGTCAATGACAGAGTATGCTGTGAAAAAATACTTAAAATAATCATTATTGGACTGGTTATTGGATCAGTGCAGCTGTGGTCTAATGGATCAAGCAACGAGCTAACAGTCAGATGACCTAGCTTCTATGCATGGCTTTGCCACTGACTAACTCTATGACCTTGGGCAAGTCACCTTGACTTCTCTGTGACTTGGTTCCCTCATCTGCAAAATGGATGATTTACACAGGCAGATAAGTATGGTTAAGATCTACAGGTGAGTTGAGCTATGTAAATGCAAAGTATCAGCATTATTATTATTAGTGGTCTATCAGCATTGCAAAGGGATGTGCTGCGCACCTCAAAACATTCAGGAAAATAAATATCGGCTAATTTTGCCTATGTTTATTTATATAGTACCGAGACTGTGGTGAAGATCAAAATATAGCAGAGATCATTTTAGCTTGTAATTCCCAGTCGACTATTAAAAAAAAAATCATATTACCTCTCTTCTATTTCTCCTTCCTTGTTCCAAGAGGTGTTGTGTGTAATGCACTGCAGGTGTATGGCAGAAGTAAATTACTAAGCTTGTGGGGCAGAGCCAAGACTCCACCCCTTCCCATCCATGCCCTCACCACCCAACGGGAGGCAGGGGCTGTGGAAATAAGCAGGTTCACAAAGCCCCTCACTTCCTCATCCCTGCACTCAAATGCAGGCGTGCAGCTTCCCTCATAATCTAGCTCTGTGTGAATTTCCCAGGATGACACTCTAGCATTTAACACAAAGGGATTTACAGTATTTTAAAAGCATGAGCTGGTTTTAGAGACATAGTAACACTTTACCAGAGAGGCTAACTTTAGGAAACAGGCAACTCAATGCTCAGTAACATTCTGCTCTGTGCACAGCGTAATCTCACTTTTCATCATGAACTGTGAAACAAAAAACCCTCCACTGATGCAACAAAGCTGGCAGGAAAAACAAACAGCTCCATGCAGAGGAGACAATAAAAAAGCACTAGAATGAAAATTAAGCAATTGGTATTTGTATTGCAGCACCTGGATTTCTTGGTGCCAAACAGAGTGGTATGAATCTTGTATGAATTCACCTGGATTGGGGCCAATATTTCCTTTTGTGTTGATGTGTAATGCAATGGTGAGTGTGTTACAGGTCCCCCTCCGTGCCAATCCATGGAATATATGAGTTGTTACAGCCCACAGCCATGGCTCGTGGTTTTAGCTCTGAGGGCTCCCAGCTCAATCCCTGGTATGTCAGCCAAGAGAGTGGCGGTCACATATACATTCTCCAATTTTTTATTTGAAATTCCAGGTTTAAATTGGCAGAGAAATATACAGGCAAAGCCCAGTCAATTCATCAGGGACTCGATTCTGCCAATTCTTACAGATTAAGCTGCTGCTCCTTGGTCCCAAGGCTAGTTTTGCTTCATAATAGTGTGGCAATATGAGTTTCACATGGTTTCAATATAAAAATAAATAATTGATCAGATCAGTTTCCCTCTGAACTCAGGTCAGGTTCCTTGGAATGGTTCATGAACATTTAGAGCAGGGGTTCTTGAACTGGGGATCTCCCTCAGGGAGTTGTGAGATTATTACATGGGGGCTGTCAGCCTCCACCCCAAACCCCGCTTTTCCTCCAGCATTTATAATGGTGTTAAATATATAAAAATGTGTTTTTAATGTATAAGGGGGGTTGCACTCAGAGGCTTGCTATGTGAAAGGGGTCACCAGTACAAAAGTTTGAGAACCACTGATTTAGATGATCTCCTGCAAATTTCACATGGATTTTTAGTATCAGATAGGCTACTTTCAGATACCCTAATTTACACAGAGCAGCATCTTCCTCCACAAGTAGTTCCACGTACTTCAGTGGATTCACTGCTGATTAGAGAACCACTCAATAAGGATATCTGAATTTGGCCCATAATGATCATTTCACGCAGCTTTAGTGGTAATCATCAGTGCATTTTTGCACTCATTGCTTAGTATATCATGGGCTCATGGTTTATAAGCCAGAAATACAGTTGGCAAGCCAGTCTGCTTCAATTATTTAAATAAGAGACTCCAGAATAATGAAACTACATTATCAGATAAATGGCCAGCAAATGAAAGTAAGTATTCAAGATAACTAGCATTGAAACGTGCTCAATTGCAAGTATAAAAATCTGTCTTGCCCCTTCCAATTTGCTCTTTCAGATCTAGATGCTCAGATCTGGATGAAGACTGACAATTGCTGCCATATTTGGTGATGGAAGGGGCAGCCTGTTTTCACACACACACAAGGGCTGACTGTCAGTGACCTAATGCTCCCCATATCCTGCTCCCCATTTGCCTTTCCTCCTCTCTCTCTTTTCCAGCCTTTACAATCAAAACACACATATGTGCATGAATATTTATATCTATCTATCTTTATAGATAAATAGATATATAAACTGGGTAAGAAAAGGATGGGGTGGGGAAGTAACCGCATTCTGCATGCACCCCTGCTTCTATGTTCCCATTAGCAAAGAGGGCGGCAGCAAAGTATGCAACCGCAGAGAGGTTGTTGCACCAGTGGAACGCAGCGACCATAGTATGTATAGTTAAATACTTGTTTTGTTACTTGGTTAGATCTGGTCTGGAATTTTCTGATGAAACGTGTTTTTGTCAGAATATGCAGATTTGTCACAACTGAAACTCTTTGTGGGAAAGGGGCATATTTAAAAATAGCTCTGATTTAAAAAATAGTTTTGAAATTGTCTAAAAGTCCCGTTTTGACATTTTCAGAAATGAAGCCTTTTGCGTTCCAGTTTGAAATTACTTTTTATTTTGAAATTTTAATTTATCAAATAAAAAGTTTAATTTTTAATTTATGCTATAAAGAGTTTAAACATTTTGAAATCAAAACAAAATATTCATTCCTAAATTCTCCAAATAAAATATTTTTATTATTATTATTATTATTGGTTCAAGGAATTTTTTTTTGAGATTTTAATTTTAATTTTTCATCCAAATTTGGGACAGGAAAAAATGTTTAAAACTATTTCCCACCCAGCTCTAGAGAGGTGAATGATATAACCCTTCGTCCTTCACAAATAAGGCTCCGATTTTCTGCACACCATGAACCATTCATCTAGCACAGTAATCTTTTCATTTCTTTCTGTGGCATTTCCTGAAGCATTAACAAAAAAACTATCAGCAAATTCTTATGTACCTATTCATCTCCTGTGTTTCTCTTTTCTTCTTTAACACCTATATGCCGGCTGACAGGCTGCATCCCCTATTCTTACTCCCCTTATTCTCAATGTGCTCAAGAGTTTCCAACTTTTTTAACTTCCCCACCTCACCTGACATTACTTTGTATCCACTCTGACTGGTTTTGGAAGTAAGTTTCATTTTATCTACAGCTTTTCACTTGATAAATCCAGGTCCAAAAGAGTTTCTATTTTCAGAGAAACTGAAAAACTGGACTCTTGACAGTGACAGCAATTCTTTATATCTCCCTGACAGTGCTTGTTTATCTATGCACATTTTGTGCATAGATATTTCTCATTTTTTTTCAGGTGCAACCATTTTGAAAAATCTCTCACTGTCACTGCAATATAATGACCCAATTCAGGTTTCATGTCTCCCTCTAGTGGCTGGTCCCATTGACTACACAGCCTATTACTACCTCCAACTTTTGAAGCTTCTTGTTAGCTCAAATAATAGATGCCTGTGGTTTTGTTGCTGCAGCTTCAGGGTTCAGTCCCTGCTTTCAACTGTGGGACCTACACTTTGTGTGAATGAGGCCACGGTTCATTATATTATGTTTTGCATGAAGAAGAATCAGATTTGTACATTGGAAGAAAAATCAATGTCAGTCATTCATGCAAATGTATACAACAGTAATAATAAGTTAGCTTTATAGAGTGCCTTTATCCCATAAACTCTCAAATACACTTAAAAATTCTTTACAGTTGGATGTAATAATTAATACCATATACCAATTCTAAACTGTAATAAACATGTACATTAAAACACAAGGGTATTTAATTTGCAAAAGAATTCTACTTCAGCACTAACTGGGTATTAGAGGGACCATAAATCTGCTCACAGGCCTGCTGTGGGGGCTTCTTCCTTAGGGCAGCTGGGAACAATCTGCCCCAGGTCTATTTGTTCTATGGCCTGTCCTTTGAGCATGAAAGTTCTGTAGCACTCACATCACAGTTTGTTCTGTTGTGTAATTTAAAGCACAACTAATTTGTAATACTAGGGATAAAACACAGGAGAATGAATGGTTTTGCATTACCCAGATTATGCACAAATGTAGTGTAGGACAAACCGCACCATAAACTTCATAACAGACTGGTCAGTTCTTATCTCATAGTAAAAGTCTGACATCAATGGAGTGGCATATGTATAACCGAGAGCAGAATTTGGTTCAATAACGTCAATTCTTTCATAATTTGGATTTTTTAAAGAGCAGTTCCATGTAAAGTAATATTGAGCAGCCTATATATTTGCATCAGCATTTTTTTTCTTCACACAAATGGGGTGGGGAGGGGGAAGAGATTTAGTTTCCAGGTTAACATGAAGCAATGTTGTTTTGCAGGGGTGTTGAAGCTGTGATGGTCCCAGAATGTTAGAGAGACAGGGTGGGTAAGGTAATAGCTTTTATTGGAAGCTCAAAAGCTTGTCTCTTTCACCAACAGAAGTTACTCCAATAAAAGATATTACTTCACTCACCTTGTCTCTCAGGAACAAGTGTTTGTTTGGACAAAGATAAGCGTTTTCATGGGCAAATTTGGAGATACATATTTAGGAATTTAGCGGAGGCCCCCTGTGACGGGGCAGCCCCGCCCCGCAGTAGCCCCAGTGACGTCAGACCAGCAGCTCTGACAGAGGAAGTCCCGCCCCGTTCGTACTGGGCATGCTCCAGATGCTCACTGAGTATAAAAGGAGGGACCTCAGCTCAGTCGGGGCTGGCGGCCACAGGGGAAGGACCTAACTGGGAAGCTCCTGCAGAGGACCAGCCGACGCTTTTGAAGCTGCCAGGAACAGAGGCTTTTACAGGCCGGCACGAACCCCTACTGCAGGAGGAACCAGAGGAGGCGACGGATCCGGAGACCCCAACTCCCAAGCCGGTAGGGAGCGACCCAGGGGAGGTGACGGACTGGTACCTTGAACCCGGTAAGCCTCAGCGTGTTTTGGTAGGACCACCTCACTGAGCCAGTAGTAAGGTCCTACGGCCCTGCAACCAGGGGCGGTTACATGGACTTGGGCCATTAGGCCGTG
>NW_020664583.1:3900588-3903836 GCF_002925995.2 Terrapene triunguis
AGGCCGTGCTGCCCTGCAACCAGGGGCGGTTACATGGACTTGGGCCACTAGGCCGTGCTGCCCTGCGACAAGGGTTTATCCTATGGACTCTGGCCTCTAGGCCGTGCTGCCCTGTAAGGGTCCACACTTTGAGATATGGCAAAATTACCTGTACCGGGTAGTACAGGAACCGCAGGCCCAGGAGACATTCTGTCAGCTATTGGTCCCTCGAAGGCTGCGACAAAGCCTCCTCCGTCTAGCCCACGCTAACCCGTGGGCTGGGCATCTGGAGCGGGAGAAGACCCTCCAGAGGATAGCTCGTCGGTTCTTCTGGCCTGGCATACACCGGGAGGTGCGAGACTACTGCGCGTCTTGCCCAGAATGCCAACTGGCGGGACCAAAAGGTGTGGCCCGGGTACCCCTGATCCCTATGCCAGTCGTCGGCATACCCTTTGATGGACCTGGTTGGACCCCTGGACAGAAGTAAGACAGGAAATCGCTTCATCCTAGTGGTAGTGGATTACGCGACGCGTTACCCTGAAGCCATACCCCTGAGGATGGCCACAGCACCGGCGATCACTACCGAACTAGTGAAGATTTTTGCTAGAGTCGGGATACCGGTGGAAATCCTGACGGATCAGGGCACGAACGTGTCCTCTAAACTGATAGCGGAATTGTGCCGCCTCCTCCATATACGAACCCTCCGGACGTTTGTCTATCATCCCCAGACAGACGGCCTGGTGGAACGTTTCAACGGTACACTCAAATCCATGTTAAGGAAGTTCGTGGAGGAGGACCCTACGCACTGGGACACCCTGTTGCCAGCCCTGCTGTTCGCCATCAGGGAGGTACCCCAGGCATCGACGGGATTTTCACCCTTTGAACTCCTGTATGGCAGGCAGCCCCAGGGGATCCTGGACCTCCTGAAGGAGGAATGGGAAGCCCAGGAGACCCGAGTCCTCGGGACCACCCAATACGTGTTGCAACTCCAAGAACGGCTTCGAACGCTAGGTGCGTTCGCCCGGGAGAACCTCCTACAGGCACAAGCGAACCAAGAACGCCTCTACAACTGAGGAACTAGGGGACGGAGTTTCAGTCCCGGGGATCGGGTGTTGCTTTTGTTGCCATCGGCAGAATCAAAACTGCTAGCCAAATGGTGGGGACCCTACGAGGTAATCTGGAGGATTGGACCAGTAGACTACGAGGTCTGGCTACCGGGGCAACGGAGGGAGACGTGCATATACCACGTAAATCTTCTGAAGGCCTGGAAGACCAGGGAAGCCCTGCTCATCGGCCCATCCACCCCGGAATCAGAACTCGGACCCCTAGTAGGGGACCCCCCGGACCCGAGGCCGGTGACATTAGGGGTGGGCCTCGCCCCTATACAGAGAGAGCAAATACAGCAATTGACAGGGGAGTTCCCTGATGTTTTATCTGCCCACCCTGGGCGAACTGCTCTGACGAGCCATCATATAGCAACCACTCCAGGTCAGAAGGTAAGAGACCACCACCGGCCGTTACCCCGGAAGATGTGGGACACCGTCCGAAAGGAGCTGGAGACAATGCAGGAGATGGGGGTTGTGGAGGAATCAAAGAGTGAGTGGCGCAGCCCCATCGTCTTAGTCCCAAAGCCTGACGGGACTACCCGTTTTTGTATTGACTTCCGAAAAGTCAACGTTATCTCCCGCTTCGACGCATATCCGATGCCGCGGGTGGATGAATTGTTGGAGCGGCTCGGGGGAGTGAGGTACTTATCAACCTTAGACCTAACCAAGGGATACTGGAAGATCCCCCTCACCCCAAACTCCCGGGAGAAGACTGCCTTCTCAACCCTGTTCAGCCTCTTCCAATTTATAACTATGCCATTCGGGCTACACGGAGCCGCGGCTACATTCCAACGGTTGATGAATAAGGTCTTACAACCCCACGACCAGTATGCGGCGGCGTATATAAACGACATCGTATTCTATAGCGACAACTGGGAGGACCACCTACGCCATCTGGCTGGGGTGTTGCAGGCCCTTCGATCAGCCAGTCTTACAGCCAACCCGGCGAAGTGTCACCTCGGGAAAGAGGAGGTAACCTACCTCGGATATACGGTAGGGGGTGGGAAATTGACGCCTCTAATCAGCAAAGTGCAAGCCCTCAGAGACGTACCCGTCCCCAAGACGAAGAAGCAAGTGCGCCAGTTTTTGGGCCTAGCTAGATATTACCATCGTTTCGTGCCAGACTTTGCATCCATAGCCGCCCCCCTGTCGGACCTTACAAAGAACTCGCAGCCTCGACAAGTGCAGTGGTCGAAGAGTGTAATAAAGCTTTCGAAGCTCTGAAAGAATGACTCACTCATGAACCGGTCCTGCGACACCCAGATTTTTCAAAAGAATTTATACTTCAGACAGATGCCTCGGAAGTAGGCCTGGAGGCCGTACTCTCCCAGGAGTTGGATGGGGAAGAACACACGATACTGTAGTTAAGCCGTAAACTGTTCCCCCGGGAACAATGGTACTCCACAATAGAGAAAGAGGCCCTGGCAGTGAGATGGGCCATCGACGCCCTACGTTATTATCTGTTGGGGAATAACTTCAGGCTGATCACAGACCACGCCCCCTTATGATGGGTAAATAATATGAAGGACGCGAACCCCCGGATACTACGTTGGTACCTCTCGCTGCAACCCTATGACTTCCGCGTATTTCATCGCCCAGGTAAGGCACACGCTAACGCGGACTTCTTTTCCAGACAGGGGGAGCAGGGGGCGGACCAACCAGAGGGGTCCCTCTTAAGGGGGAGGGTGTGTGACGGGGCAGCCCCAACCCGCACTAGCCCCAGCGACGTCAGACCAGTAGCTCTGACAGAGGAAGTCCCGCCCCGTTCGTACTGGGCATGCTCCAGATGCTCACTGAGTATAAAAGGAGGGACCTCAGCTCAGTCGGCCACAGGGGAAGGACCTAACTGGGAAGCTCCTGCAGAGGACCAGCCGACGCTCTTGAAGCTGCCAGGAACAGAGGCTTCTACAGGCCGGCACAAACCCCTACTGCGGGAGGAACCAGAGGAGGCGACGGATCCGGAGACTCACGGAGAACCCTGGGATCCATAGGAGACCCCAACTCCCAAGCTGGTAGGGAGTGACCCGGGGGAGGTGATGGACTGGTACCTTGACCCCGGTAAGCCTCGGTGTGTTTCGGTAGGACCACCTCGCTGAGCCAGTAGTAAGGTCCTACAGCCCTGCAACCCGGGGCGGTTACATGGACTTTGGCCACTAGGCCGTG
>NW_020664583.1:3903846-3955807 GCF_002925995.2 Terrapene triunguis
CCCGGGGCGGTTACATGGACTTGGGCCACTAGGCCGTGCTGCCCTGCGACAAGGGTTTATCCTATGGACTCTGGCCACTAGGCCATGCTGCCCTGTAAGGAGGGGCGTAAACCCTCACACACCCCTCTGAAGCTCTTACTGCTTGTGTCCTTGCACAAGTTTCCAACATTTCTATTCTCCCTCCTAGAATTTACCATGTCTCAAAATTTGCTCGGATGTAAATCATGCTGCTAGAGCAGCCCTGCCTAGGATGCTCTCCTTCTGAGCCAGCATGCAATTCAAGAGATGTGCCTGCCTCATTCCCCTTCTGCTGGCCCAAGAAAGGAACCGTCTCTCAGTGTTTGACACAAAGCCCGCCTCCGGGCATAATTTGTTCATCTATACCAGTCCATTAGTTCACCCCAAACCCTCAGAATAAAACCATTCTTGACAAAGCCACAGTAAACATATAAAGGTACAATAGGTTTTTCCCATTCCCATCTCCAGGGACATCACCCCCAGCTCACCCATCCTGGAATCAACAGCAGCACTGTGTTGTCAGGTCCTTTGGCTCCTAATCCAGGGCCTCACTCTCTAGGACTCCCTGCCTGACAGTGACCAGTCTTCTTACAGCCCTTTACTGGAGTCTTTGCCCTGAGGGCTCCGCCCCTACCACTTTCATTCCTCTAGGTCCCTGCCTGGGAATCCTACCCCTGCTGAGGGGGATTTGCCCTCTGCAACAACCCTCTTGCTTCTAGGCTCAGCTTGCCCTGCCGAAGCCAGACCATCCCTTTTTCCAAGGGGCCCCTGCCTGAGATTCCCACTTGCCAGGGGTCCCCAGCTTTGGTCAGCTCTGACCAACAGCTTTCCTCCAAGCGCCTCTCGGGTGGTGCACAGTTACTGCTCTCCTTCCAAACTCAGCTCTCTCCCCAGCAACTCCTGCCAGCTCTTCTTTGCTGCTTTCCTGCCTCTCTCCAAGTTCCCCCCAGGCACTGACTCTCCGGGTATCAGGCAGCTTTCACCTACCCATCTCCTGCTTCTCACAGGCTTTGACTCACCCAGTCACCTCCTCTCTGTGGCCCAGGTGCCATCTCTTAAGCCCAATTGGGAGTCAACTGACTAGTCATAAGTACACTGGCCTCTTCCCTCTTATTTGTCAAATAGAGTAGAACCTCAGAGTTATGAACCCCGGAGTTACAAACTGATCAGTCAGCCATACACCTCATCAGGAACTGGAAGTACACAATCAGGCAGCAGCAGAGACAAAAGAAAAAAGAAAAAGCAACTATGGTATAGTACTGTGTTAACTACTAAAAAAATAAAGGGAAAGTTTAAAAAAAAGATTTGACAAGATAAGGAAACTTTCTGTGCTTGTTTCATTTAAATTAAGATGGTTAAAATCAGCATTTTTCTTCCACATATTGAAGATTTGAAGCTGTATTTAGTTAATGTCACTTGTGAACTTTTGAAAGAACAAATGTTTGGTAATGTTTGGTTCAGAGTTATGAACATTTCAGAGTTATGAACAACCTCCATTCCCAATGTGTTGGTAACTTTGAGGTTCTACTGTAAGCAAAACATACATGTTTAGTGGGAAATCTGATCCAATACGGCTGCAGGAGTATAACTGAGAGCAGAATATTGTCCTCTTCTCTTCACTATTTTTTTCCATTTAAGTCTTTGAAAAATTGGCTGCATAAACGTATGCAATCAGCATCAAGGCAGTAAATCAGCAAAGGTGTAGCTGACTCTGTCAGTGTTAGAAGGCTCATACATTTTCAGGTGGGTGACCTCTTTTCAAACCAGGCTTCCAAGGAGTTATGTCCACCCTTTTCTTCAGAACTAAGGATCTTTTCTTACCACTTCAAAGGATGTGTTCAGTAAAAGGTTGATCAATTTCTTCTTTATTGTGCAAGTTTCTCTCTTAATATTCTGGATGATTAAGCACTGCAGCAACTGGATATTTCGGAGGGGATCTCCCCTTTAAAATCTTAATTTTAAAGCATAGAGGATTTTGAGTCCTTCCCATCAGTACTCTCTCTTTGTAGGCAAGGAGAGGGTTGAGAATACATTCCAATCAATTGTTCTTCACTTGTCAAGTTAGGATCCACTCATGCCCCATTGCTAACCCCGGCAGCATATGGTGAGTGCTCAGAGATAGGAAATTTGTAGGCATAGAGGTGCCATCATCAAGAGCATCAGCATGGGTAAATATATACAAATGCAGTTTTACAGTCTGCTGCCCATGAATCCAAGCAGTTGCCATACAAATAGAGACTCTTTTTCTTTCTGGTAAACATTATATAAAAGGTGCATGACCTTTCTTACACTGTTTCTTGCTAAAACCAAACAGAGCCATTCCTATAGTCATCTGGAAATACATATTAAAATGTAACATTATTCATTTACTCCCACCTTTAAAGCTAGAAGAGAATTCTGTTATTTGCTTCTATCATTAAAACATATCTCACATTCAGCCTCAAGATGGCAATGCAATTGTAATAGTTGCTTGCTTCCAATGCTGAGAGTTGAATCTCATCAGGTATTTTTCCACTGCTAGAGATAAATATCAAGAATGGTGTTATTGCTGTAGATATTGTAGCTAAAAACATGGAAGCATTTAAAAATCTGGAAGTTAACATCTAAAGGAAGGTAGATAAATACTAAACTATTCTCCCAGTTTGCACAATACATGATTTATTCCAATAGCATAATAGCTCTGTACATCTACACAAGATCCTAAAACCTGTCATATACCCTCACTATAACAAGTATAATTAGATAACAAGCACTAACAACTTTGCTGTGTCATCTTTTCTTTTAAGCATTGCTTGTGCAGAAGTTTTTAGCTATATGGACGCTTGAAGAAGTAATGATATGCTATTTTTGATAGAGGGAGAGGATAAAGTTTTTTATCAGGATAATAAGATAATAACCTGAAACTCAAAAACAATTGGACCAATTTCTGAATGAAGCACTGGAGTTTTAAAGTAAAAACATCATGCTTATCTTTCACATATATTTATGCCAAATGTGCTGCCACTTGAACATTTGCTTTGCCTGAAGAGTAAGGTATTATTCTTATTTATGACTGTTCACTGAGCACCAAGACATATAGCTAAATAAAGACATGGTCCCAGCTCTGAACAGTAGGGACACGGGCGACAAATGGGACAAACATGAGATCATGAGTTATCTTTGTACTACATCACACATCTGGTCGCAGGTTTAGTTAAGGTTGTGTGTGCACGTGCATGTTATGGTTACTTTGGTATTAGTTAATTGCTGTGAACTCGTATCTTGGTGGTTACATTTTATATACCACGTGGTTGTGTGTGCCCATATGAATATACGTGTACACATGTAGATATATACAGCAGAACCTCAGAGTTACGAACAACAGAATTACAAACTGACCAGTCAACCACACACCTCATTTGGAACCAAAAGTATGCAATCAGGCAGCAGATACAAAAAAAAAAAAAAAAAAGAAGCAGCAGCAAATACTGTATAGTACATTTCTGTGTTAAACATAAACTACTACTAAAAATATAAGGGGAAAGTTTAAAAAAGATTTGACAAGATAAGGAAACTGCTTCTGTGAATGTTTCATTTAAATTAAGATGATTAAAAGCACCATTTTTCTTCTGCATAGTAAAGTTTGAAAGCTGCATTAAGTGATTGTTCAATTGTAAACTTTTGAAAGAACCACCATAACGTTCTGTTCAGAGTTACGAAAAACCTCCATTCCCATGGGGGTTCATAACTCTGAGGTTCTGCTGTATTCACTTACATATACATACACACATGTTGTGAATAATATTTTTAACTTGTGAATATATTTTTATATATTCCCTCCAACCCACCCAAATATTTATTGTGATTTTTTTTTTAAATTTCCGGACTAAGTGAATTTCCCCTTCTCTTTCCTTCCTGTTACTGCCTCCCTCCATACTCTGGACTTTTCTGTCAATCTCATCTTCTGATATCGCCAAGTACAGTCCTTCTGGGTCAGCCCCACCACTAGGCTCCCAGACACACTTTACAACAAATAATCCACTTGCTATTCACTGTCGTTGTACCATCCATCAGTTTTACCTGTCTGCTTTGCATTCCTATGTCTTCCTTGTTCATTCTGCTGCTCTTTACAGAGTATGAGAAGGTGTGGAGGCTTTGATGCTCTGCTCTTCAGAAGGTCCATGGAGCAGAGCAGCAGTGAGGCAGGGAGAAATACCAATGGAAGTCAACTGGGGCGTTGGGAGCTATTGGCCCCCTTCTCCTCACCACATGCCCCCCTCCTATCAAACAAGAGACTGAGCTGATGGCCGTTCATTCTATAAACACCCTCTGTTTTATTGCAAGATCTATAACTTCCCACCACTCAAGAAGCATCAGATGAATTTTAAAATTCATTCTAGCTGCACTGAGACAGTTCAGGTGCTGTAGATGTATCTAAGCTGACACCTGTCCTCTTCCTAAAGACTTTGCCTTGCCATTCATTTATTTTCATATGCATGACATTTACATGTATTTAAATGCGAGGGAGATTACAAACTGCATTCCCTTCTCATGGACAAGTATAGTAATGCACAATACACTCCCAAATCAAGGGTTAATTAAAGTTGTTCAGCGTTGTAGGACGCATTTATTGTTCAGAGACGGTTATGTGACTCTAGATATGCTGACATATTCCTTCCTAAAGATACTGTTCTCAGCTAATTTCTATAATGAATATTTTCATTAAAAATAATAATAGCAATTAGAATGAATAAAACAGCAGGTGGACAGCCCGTAATTAACATACAAGCATACAGTAAACAAGTGGTGTTTGTTTTTCTCTGCCTCTCTTATTTTAGGAATCATCAGCTTTAATGCTAATGTAAATTGCTAGTGTAAGATGTGTGTCATAAGATAAAGGACCAAATGGAGCCAGGAAATCGTGAGTTCTAATCCCAGCACTGACACTAATGCCCGCCATGGCCTAATTTTTCAAAAGTGGCTAGTGATTTTCAGTGGCCAAACTGAGATTATTTAAAGGGACCTGATTCTCAGAGGGTGGGTGTTGAGCTTCAGACTTCAAGGGGACTACTCCTACACTTAAAGTTAAGTGCATAAGTGCCAGAGTGCTCAGTATCATGTTGGCCTGCACCCTACACCCTTTTCTACTTCATCTAGAACTCCTCCTTGCAATTCTTGTCCATAACAGATATAGAGTCAGAACACATGTGGATGGTCACCAATACACATTTTGTTACTGATGCCTTTATATATAGGAGATACAGAGTTTTTAAAAAAAGTTTTAGACTCTGATCTACTGCTTCTCAAAACAAAGGCTTCACTGAAGTACCAATTCTTGTTCAATATAGCAGGGCCTACACTTTCATTTAATTACACATACCCTGCCCATGAAGCACATCTTACTATATAACTGAAAGAAAAATTAATGGAAAGAGTATTATTTTGTGCCTATTAAGGCATTCAGTCTATCATTATTGTCAGTGATCACTGTCCAAATATAACAGTACATGTTTGGCAAATTAATGGCTCTTGGGATCTGTAATGGACTGCAAAAATTTTGCCCAGGGTTGCCAGCCACTACTAGAAGCAGTAACCAAAGTTGTCTGACAGCTGGTGGAATGAGCTGGTGGTCTCAGTCCAGTTCCCAGTGTCCGTGTCTATAGCCTCTACCACAGTTGTCACCTTTTCTGGCAGATTCAGCAGAGAGTTTTTGGACCTAATCAATAAAACAGACCAAACTACCCCCTTCTTTCCTAGAAGCAACCCCTCCAACACAAGAATTAAGGGCTTGTCTACAGTTAAAACGCTATAGTGGCACCACTGTAGCGCTTCAGCGTAGACACTAATTACACTGACAGGAGGGGGTTCTAGCATCGGCAAAGGTAATCCACCTCCCCGAGAGGCAGCAGCTAGGTCGACAGAAGAATTCTTCTGTCAACCTAGCGCTATCTACATGGGGATTTAGGCTGATCTAATTACGCTGTTCAGGGTGTGGATTTTTCATACCCTTGACCACTGTAGTTAAACCAACCTAATTTTCTAGTGTAAGCCAGGTCTCAGACACATTAGCAGGAGAGTGTGAAGCAGTTCGTACTCCTGCTACCTAGGCTGTTAATAGAGAACTGACATCCCCAGGGCTTTCACCGCAGCTCTTCGCATTGGCACTCAAAATTCATCTTACAGGTGTTTATTTAATCAGAAGCTGAAGCTATTTGAAACCTGAGATAGAGACCTCCCCTCCCACACCCTTACTACAGCCATTTAGATCAAGCCCCAGCACTATTCCATGGGACAGAGAACCCATATTTTGGATCTGTTACAAGCTATGCTGTATACATCCGCTTCTCTCTTTCTAAAGAGAGCTGGACAACAAAGCCAAGGAATGCTCAGGTACAACTGATAATTAAATGCCCATAAATTTCATTAATGAAGAGTTAACATTGCCCCGTGGTGGCTAGTGGCCTTCCGGGATGTGGAGAGTGGCTAAACTTACACCTCTGAAAACCAGGAAATACAGAGTTAAGCTACATGCCACCCTCCCCACAACGCAACCTGGCAATAGCCACTGGGAATGGTTCAGTAAGGGGGAGGAGATGCCATAATAAATAGACAGGAGGAAGTTCAGAGGGTATGTGCTGTTGCTTGAGTCGTGCTCCACAGATTTGAATTCCATCATTTATCTGCATGCACTCCAGCTGTGCTCACTGTGTTAGGTCCAGCTGTACTGAATGCAGGGCCGGCTCTAGGCACCAGCAAACCAAGCACGTGCTTGGGGCGGCACAATTTCAGGGGTGACATTCCGGACACTTCAGCAGTTGTGCTCCCGGAGGTTTTTTTTTTGCTTGGGGCAGCAAAAAACCTAGAGCCGGCCCTGACTGAATGGTGGAGGGATTAGATGAAGCAGCTTGGCAGAGCAGTGAGTGTAATACGAGGCAAGATGCATTTGTACCTTGAGGGATCAAGTGTGTGTCATTTCAGCACTGAGTTTTGTAGGTCATCTCCACAGAGGTGTAGACAAGTGTTCTCTCGCCATGGGGATTGTCAGCCGTCAGGTGGCACACAGGACAGTGGTCTCCAGGGCTTAGTGAAGGCAATGTCTCAGAAGGCATCTGTAAGGGTAGAGTGCCTGTGTGTGTATAACTGGCATACTGGGGATTGCTCAAAGAGGACAGAGTTAAGGTTGCGATGTGGGGGTGGCTTGTACCTTAACGTGTCATTTCCTGGTTTTCAGCAATGTAAGTTTAGCCACTCTACATCCTGGAAGACCACTAGCCACCACTGGGCAACCTTCACTCTGTGTTAATTAAGTTTCTGAGCCCTTGAGGTTCTTACCCACGAAAGCTTATGCTCCCAATACTTCTGTTAGTCTTAAAGGTGCCACAGGACCCTCTGTTGCTTAATTTCCTTGTTATTTAAAAAAAGAATTCTCAGGACCCCCATTTTCCACAGCCCAACTCTCCCACTCTTCTAGCTGCAGAATGCACTGGCTGCACATTATCCTGCCCCTTCATCATCTCCTCATCTCCCATCTCTCTGTCTGTGCAGCACAGCCTGCTTCTCCCTCCCCAACCATCCTCTGCACAGAGAGGCAGGCATCAGCATGAGACCTGCAGGTGGAGGAGCAGGGTAGAGGATGCAGGAACAGTGCAGGGATTAGCATGGAGACAGTAAGGACATTTTGTGAAGTGGGGGACAGATGTGGGAGCAGGCATGAGAGGAAGGATGGCTTAGTGGTTAGTGCCTGGGACTTGGGAGACCTGGGTTCAATTCCCTGCTCCATGACTGACTTCCTGTGTGACTTTGGACAAGTCACTTAGCCCTTCTTGCCCCAGTTTCCCATCTGTAAAATGGGAATGGACCGTCCTAATTTCCTAGCACAGACCAGGCCTCAGAGAGATGTAAAGTGGTCCATTCATTTGTTTCAATAAGATGCTCTCAGCTAAATGAGAACACCCCATGGAAATGAATGCTGCCTGAAGCAATACCTCTGAGAGGTGTAACCTGCTTCATTAATCTCAGTGGATAGTCTCATCCTTCCCTTCCCAGTGCCCTGTGATATACGTCAGACATGCCCATTCTCAGCTCCTCAGCACAGTGTTCTTGGAGTATGCGCCAAGCATATCTGTTCTCAGCTCCCCATCCTGATTGGCAGGACTCCCCAGATAATGGCACACAGGACCCAGGAAGAGGGACCTAGACTACTCTCCTCCAAGGGTCAGCCCTTCCTGCAAGATTCCAGCTCACATGGGGGATAGAGAGAGGGGCTCAGACCGCCCCTCCAAGAGAAGCAGAGCTCCCAAGATCTTGACACACACTCAAGGGTCAGGGAGAAGGGCTCATCAGAGCCCCCAGTATCCTAGCACAAATGTGGGAGGCGATAATGTGGGGCTGATAGGCCCTTGTGCTCCCCAACTCAGCCAGCCATTCACCCCATATTCCCCTGCTCAGTATCTCACCCTTCCTCCCTCCCCGTAATCTCCCCTTGCCACAGCGGCAAACCTCTTCTTCTATTTCTCCCACTTCTCCACCCCTAATCCTCCCTCCCCTCTCTGCACCCTCATAACCCCCACACTCCCAGCACTGCTCCCACCTACCTCCCACCTGGCCCCTCACTGCTCCCATCCCCACATATTCCCTAGCTCTGCACCAAACAAGTTATAAGAATCTAAAAAAGTTCTGAGCCCCTCACGGTAGGGGGCTGCCTATCAGGAATGCCTTGCCTATAAGCACACTCAGGTCCATTGTTCAGGAAACACAATTACATTACCCTAATTTTTTCATCTTCCCTCTAGTTAATCAATGCTAGTTGATTAATCCATGTTTTGCGCTTGTCTTTACTAAATTTAATCCTTTAGACCAATTCTTCAATTTATCAAGATCATTCTGAATTCTAATCCTATCCTCCAAAGTGCTTGCAACTCCTGCCAGCTTCATGTCCTCTGCAAATTTTACAAGCATACCCTCCGCTCTCTCATCCAAGTAATTAATGAGTTCAATGTAGAGTGACTGAGATCAGTTGGGGGACAATCAGAGCCAGAGTTTGAGTCCCAGGTGTGCACGCAGAAAAAGTGATTTAATAAAATGCTGGATTCTTTTCAGGGGGACAGTATCCCAGGAACTCCTTGCTCAAATGACCTCAAATTGGGCCCACAAACAATACCCAGCACCTTGATGAGGCAAATTGGAATGAGGAAATTTCAGGACAATCCAAATAAGTATTTAGAACATTTAGAGTCATCCTTTAAACTGAAAGTGCATCTGAACCTTAACTAAAGCAGAGTTGGCACTCTGCTATGACAATGTAAAAGTGATTGGTATAAGCTTTACAGATAGAAGGAACAAAAGCTGGCATTTTCAGAGCATGAGGACCCAGCCATACTGAAAAGATAGAATATAAAAATGAGGTACAGAACTCAGCACTTGAAAGCTCAGAGGAACTGAAAAGACAGATGAATAGCTGCTTAGAAAGCTATAACAAACCATGGAATGCAAATCACACAAAGACAAAAGATGCAAGAACTTCACACTAAACTGTGCCTTGAAGAGAAACTTAATTTATTTAATCCACAGTAAACATACTTGGCACTGTGGTTCAAATACTGCTCTCCTAACACAGAAACACAGTAGTCTCCCTGGAACGGTATTTAAACAGACCTCCAGCTGAAGAGGAAAACAACCTTTACAAGCACACATGAATTATACTTGAAAATTGTGCAGTAAATCCAAATAAACAAGAGTAAAGACAAAAACTGGAAGCATGAATGTGAAGTTTAGTCCCATTGATTTCCTCTTGGTTCTTTTGGAAAAGATTCCATAATTATCCAGTTTATGGCACTTTAGTTTCACAATGCAAGAATTTCATATGTTGCAAACATTCAATATTTATACATTAATACACATAGTGTCAGCATCTCTCCTATTCTTTGACTACTAAAAAGACTGCAACAAAGCAGCACTTCCAAACTGGATGACACTCCAAATTCCATTTTAAACACTCCATCCTAGAACTGACTGGAGGACAATAATTCCATCCCATGACAACTTTCAGGTTTCTGTTTTTGTTCCGCATTAGAAAGGAAACAAAACCTTTCAAATGCTTTTGTGAAATGCAATTATGTCAAAACATCTGGGTTTGGCTTGAAAGTTGGGCTTTCCCTTTGGGTCCCTTTCTTGGGAAGTGGCCAGAGAATTCAACAAGGACCCCAGAAACCTTCCCCATCCCAGTCGATATTTCTCTGGGAAATGTTCTGGCTTTGACAAAATTGCATGTTTCATCAAAAAACTGTGTTGTCAAAAACTTCCAACCCGCTCCACTCCATTACACCATCTTGACATATTTCTCATTAGATCTCAGTCTCAACTTCACTCTTTTCTCCTAATCTATAAGGAGGGGTGGGGGCTGCATTTTTTTTAAATAATGCAGGATGAAGCATAGATATAGATTGATTGCAATCACTTTGCAATGGGGGGAAAGTTCACCTGTGAAAGTGTAACACTGAATACTCCCCTCCCAAGACATTCTAAACTTAGCCTAGATACAACAGCAGAGTGGGAGGCACACTACTGGGCCACACGTGTCTTTTAAGAAGGTTCCCTGTGTTTCAAAGGCTGCCTAAGAACCATAACACGATGTGTGCTCGGCAATCACCATGGCAACAGTGGATTTCTTTACAAATGGAAATGGTATAGCAAATAGGCATGTAAAAACCCCTTGTAAACTGACAAACAAGCTACTGCTGCCCTGGGTTAAAAGAGCTTGCATACCCTCTTTCTATTAATTTTTTCCATGAATAAACAAGGGATGGGGGACGTGTGTTCACAGTGGCATGTGAGAAATCCACGTACATGCACAAATCCTGTTAACAGGCCTCCCATGCACCCCTTGGAAAACAGAAGCAGCAATGTTTAAGCAGCATGCCTGCCCCCTCTCCTCATTAGATTTGTGCAGCCCTGGAGGTTGGTAACTCTCACTCCCTTAGGAATTCGACACGGGGGGAAAGTCATTGTGATGTATTGCAGGAGAAGAATGCAAAATGTGCACTCATTATTAAGACTCTCTGAATAACATCAGTTGTCAAAAATATGCAGGAAGGCAGAACAATCCTAATCAAAGCTGGACAAAGCAAACTTTTCAAGTTCTCAGATAAACATTTGACAGTCAGATTTGTGAACTGACTTTCAATTGAGCAAGCTTACTAAAGTCATTGCAGTATATGGGTCTATTATACGTGGCGGAGAACAACTCAAAGAACAAGGAGACCAGAACTTCATGGAATCCTAATAGTATTCTCAGTTAGTCCACCCTACTTCATCAGACAAATAGGGGTGTCAGATTTTATTTCCATTGCTCTCCCTTCACTTCCCAATCACTTGTGTTTATTATACAAGTATCTACATTTCAGTAACAAGAAGTTCAAAATCAGCAACTTGATCTATTTTTCCAAATGTCTTTAAACGTGACTGTCCCCTTCCAGTTGTTAGTTATTACCTAGTCATACTATTTCATTAGGGTGATCTTTACATGATTCAATAGCTTCAGAAGCTACAGGGAAGTAACTTGAAGGCTCACTGTGTTGTCATGTCAAAATATACTTTTGCTGAAAATGTTTTACAGTTCACCGGACAGAGGGGAGTACTTCAAAAAACGAATGTTGACAAATAGTCCCAAACCTCTTTTTCAACTCCATTACATCTTTGGGTCCATCTAATGTCATAACCGCCTCCAGGAGTAACATAGTCTAATGTTTATTATGCTGTCAACCCTGGTAAGTGAAGCGCTGTCTGCAACCTGTCAGCTATGTAGAGCTGTGTCATTTTCTCTCTTAGATACCAGGCAAATGACAGTCATAATTGTTATGTTCCGCTAATCTGTCATCAAGGTCTCAGTTTAACCCAGCATTTATATGATGATCTCTTCTACAGAAGTGACTAAAAAGGCACATTCTCTTCTTTTAAGAATTTATTGCTGCTTTAAAATGTTTAGAGATTTTTCATTCTTCTATGCTGTTTTATTTGCAAAGATACCAAATATGTCAACCCATTTTTATTGTTTTTTTATTTTAAAAAAGGAGAAGCAGATTATCTGAACCATTCCACTGAGATTTATTATTGGGAATACACTCTAAGGGTGCACAATGTCAAAAATGTTCATTCTTTGTCAAACTCTGCTCCTGTTGAAATCAATGGTAAACTCCCATTGATTTCAATGGGGGCAGAATCAGGCCAGTGCTGAACACTTTTGAAAATCCAACTGTGACATGCTAAGGTGTCTCTAAAATATACATAAACAAACAACCCTTCCCCCCCCCCCCAACTACGGTATACTACAACTACTATTAATGATTATTTTTAAGAATTTTAAGGAATTTCAAATCTATATACAATCTGCTACATTTTAGTGTATTCCAACTTTGAATGTAATGAAAAATTGGAAGCACCAAAGATTTCCACCTCAGAGATACAATGAACACGGAGCAAGTTTTGAACATTAGTTATTTGGTCCTACCTGTGGGTCAGACAATCGGGATAGGTCAGGATACAAGTAGAATTTTATTCCTTCAGAAGCCCCTGGTAATGTTACTCCTCGAACCAGAAGAATCAGTAGCATGACATACGGGAATGTAGCTGTTACATATACCACCTAGCGAGAAGAAGTAAAACATCAGAAAATGTTTTTTTTCCCCAACAAAAACAACAAGAAGATGGTGTTGTTTCTCTGGTAGTAATCCAGATATAAATACACACACAATCTTATGCACCCGTTGAATGCTACTTTGAGACCTAATATCCATGCTGGTCTTCTGCAGAGGGATGAATTTCATCCCGAAGCATATTCCTTCTTAAAGAATTTAGCCCTGGTAGGAAAATGGGCAAACACTTCATCACAAATAGAGCTGGGTGAATAATGGATTTTTCAGTTCACTGGCAATTCTGGGTGGGCGGGGGGGGGGAGACAGAAAAAAAAATCATTTGGGGTCAAACCGAATTTTTTTTTTTTTTTTAATTTTGGGGAAATCAAAGAGTTGAAAAAAGTATTTCAGGTCAAACAAAATGTTTTGTTTCAATTTTGCCATTTTAAAACTATTGATTTTTTAAAAATACTATTAAATGACATTTTGAAACAGAAAGTGAATTTTTGCATTGACACTATTGAAATGAAACATTTCAATTTTTAAAAATTTTTTTTTAGTGTTTTTGTTTGTTTGTTTGTTTGACTGAAATATTTGGTGAATTTGCAAGCTGTTGCTGAATCTGCCTTTTTCGGGGGAAAAAAATGGTCAACAAATTTCACCCAACTCCAATCACAAACATATTGGGACATTCTCTCCAAGTAAGTTACTATGGCTCACTGCATAACAGTTAAACCAGATATGGTTCAGTAGAGAAATTATTTGACTTGCCAGAAAATAATGTGCTGTATTACATGTTAACTATGCAGCAACCTATATTGGAAACAATGGTACTCTTATTACTGGTACTAAATGTGTTTGGAAAAGTCAGAACAATAGAAAGTATAACCAAGGGAAGAAAATGTGGATTTCCCCCACACCTCTCCATTCAAGAGTCTTATACAGTCTGGTTTTTTTGCAATTACTGAACACAGATTATTAGAAATCACACACCATACAAGTAGTTGATTAATAGGTAAAACAGGCATACAATTTTCCTGTGAACTATCAAGTCTCTAAAACCCACTTCTTCAAACAAACCCAGTGTGGTAGGAATATGTCTACCCCAAAGCAACCCTCCCTCCCCCGGCTAACTGGGGCTCTCCAAGCATTCTCTGCCTCAGTCTCCTTCCCAAAGGTGCGTCTCCTCAGCTCTCCACAAACTGGTCTGTGTGAGAGATGTGGCTCGCCCTCTGGCCAAGTTACAAACAAAATTTGACACTCTCTTCCTCCTCAATAAACCCACACCCTCTCTCTGCTAACCTGCCATGATGGGCAGTATTTTGGCTTGTATTTGTTTGTTTTGTTCCATTTAGATGATAAGATCTTTGGGCATGGAAAGTATCTTGTGTCTGTAAAGTACTATGTATATTTGTACCACAACACATGTTTTATAACACAATATCATGCCAAGCTTTTGCTTTGAGATTTGAAGTATTCTGTGTAATCCTCCTACAAAAGGTAAAGTTAAGAACGAGTTTATAAATAAAGCTGCCAGGACACAGAAATACCTCCAGTCCTGAGCTCTAAGGCGATGCAGTAAGCTATACAATGAGACGAGCTCAGCATCACTTTCTGTGATGTGCACGAGGCAGCCCCAGCACCATCATAGAAATGTAGAAATATATGGCTGGAAGGGACCTTGAGAAGTCATCGATTCCAGCCCCCTGCGCTGAAGCAGGACCAAGTAAACCTAGATCAGCCCTGACAGGTGTTTGTCCAATCTGTTTTTAAAAAACCTCCAATGACCAGAGATTCCACAACCTTACTGGGAAGCCTGTCCCAGAGCTTAACTACCCTTAGTTAGAAAGTTTTTCCTAATATCTAACCTAAATCTCCCTTGCTGCAGATTAAGCCCATTACTTCTTATCTGACCTCCAGCGGACATGGAGAACAAGTGATCCCTGTCCTCTTTATAATAGCCCTTAACATATTTGAAGACTGTTATCAGGTCCCCACCTCAGTCTTCTCCTTTCTCAAAACAAGACTAAACATGCACAGTTTTTTTTACAAACTTTTCCTCATAGGTCAGGTTATCTAAACCTTTTATTATTTTTGTTGCTCTCTTTTGGACTCTCTCCAATTTATCCACCTCTTTCCTAAAGTCTGGCCCCCAGAACTGGACACAGTCCTCCAGCTGAGGCCATCTTCCTGCCCTCTCATCCATCTTCCTTTAGACTCCTCTCCATGGCTCCAGGGTCTGCACTGAGACACAGGATGGAGGCTGAGCAAGCCAAAGAGAAGGAATGGGAAGAGCAGCATTGGGCACACATGTTGCCTGTCTCTAGTCCCATGGATAACTGTATTATCTTCTCCATGGAGTCACCCTTAGAGGTCTTGGGGGCGATGGCTGGAGGGTGTCCAACAGAGCCACACTGCCAGATGGGAGAAGGCAACGAGGGCCAGAGCCTACGTGGAGGCACAGGGCCTCTGCTCGAATAGTCTAGGCCTTCTGAGGATTGCCTAGGATCTATCAGGTTTGAGAGAGAGAACTGAAGCCTTTTCAATGGGAATTTGGGAGTGGGTTCTCCAAGAGGGGATGATTCCCTCTGCAGGAGGGGACGATCTGGGCCAACGATGGCTGTTTAATTGTTTAATCAGGATGTCAGGGTAATAAATTCCTCTCAAACAGGCATGGCCCAAGGTCTGATGAAAGAACTAGGAGACAGGGAATCCTGCGTTCTAATCCCAGCATTGACACTAACTCGCTCTGTAGCAGTAAATCACTTAGGCATAAATTTTGAGATGCGACTAGTGATTTTGTTGTCGCAGTCTCGGGGTGCTCACACCGAGACAGAATGGGCTTAGTTTTCAGAAAGTGCTGAGCATCCAACCCCTAAAAATCAGTCTGCTTCTTTGTGTCTCAGATTGCACCCAAAAACAGAGTTACTTAAAATCACTAATCTCCTTTGAAAATGTAGGCCATGTCTTCTGCCTCAGTTTCCTCTCTGTAAAATGGAGATGACACTAATACCCCCCTGCCCTTCAGAGGACTGCGTGGATTAATTAAGGATTCAATAAAAATGGAAAGCCTTGTTCATGTGCTAAGTATGGTTACTGTTCACTATTGATGGAGAAGCCATCTCCTAGGACCAAGTGATTCAACGCTCACTAACCCAGTGCTTCAAAGGGACAAAATTCCATACAGCTGGTTTTTCATAATGAGGCTGACAAATAAAAAAATGTGAATAAAAGGAAATAAGGATGAAATGCAGTGAATGAGACTGATCCTGCAGCTCTCTCCTGGCTTCAATGACAGCTCAGTGCATGGAGAGGCTACAGGATCTAGCCCAACAAGATTTCTGTGCTTTTTTGTTCATTCATTTCTGCAATTTCAGTCTCTGTGCGTTGCATTCCCTTCCCTCCCCTCCCCTAAAATTAATGGCTGCTGTTAATTCCAATAGTCACGTAATCGGGTCAAATGGCTGACGCTGGGGTCACCGTACCTGAATTGAAAGAGTAACATTTTCTTGGATCCTCCTTCATTATGTCATATTACTTCACAATCTGTCATCTCGTGCAACCTGCCATTGCACCATGTCATTTTACATTAGCATGCAGACTGCCCTTTCAGACACAGAGATATTCTTCCCAGGGTGCACCAGTCAAACTTCGCTATACACACAGTTTTCTACTGAGGGTGCAATTACAGCTCCTATAAGACTGAGCTTCAAAGAGGAGGAGGAGGAACCTTAGAAATTCATACTTCCACAGGCAAGGAAGGAGAGAAGAGAAGATCAGCCAAGGATACCTCTGCATAACAGCAGTGCAGTTATCACTCCCCCATACAGCCATCCTGGCATGGAGGGTAAATGCCCTCACTGGGACCTTTGGCATTGCTGAAGGTATTGGAAACGTCACCCCCAGCTCCTTGATTTTCAGTCTGTAAGAGCCAAAATACAGCTGGTACCTGTGCAGCAGCATTAAGGGAGGGGGGGAGGTCTCTCCTCCCTCTACCACTGCCTTGCAGGGAGAGAGGTACCATAGCACATCACTTCTACCACACGCCTATGAATCCAATCCAAATCACAGGTAAGAGGATAAACAAGAGGAGTGGCTGATAAGAGAGAGGCCTGTGGACAGGTGGGAAGGATCTGGAGTGTTTACAGGCTGTGGCAGCCCTTTGGGCCAGTTGGCATTGCTATTAAAATAAAAACAAGGGCGACTTTTCAGCACTCATAAAGCGATGGAGCTGCTGGAGTTCCATGCTCTTCTTGAGCTGAAATGGCCAATGAAAGATGCTGGATTTGTGATGTGCTGAAATGGGGGCTGGGATAGGAACCCCCCAAACTTAGTTCCATTATCGGCTATCGTCCAATTTTCAGCTTGCATCTCCAGGCCTGCTGAGCCCCCGGATCCCTCGGGGTTCCTGTTTTGGAATTCTCATTGTTTGTGTTTATCATGCTGTACAGCACCCAGGGACGTGACGGGTGGCTGTAGAAGTCAAAGTGTTGTTATTATTATCACCACATCTGCAGGCATTAAAAGTTTGCCTGAAATTGTTTTCTTTTCTTTCAACACGTCAAACTTCTCTGAATATAAATGTGAACACAACTGTTTCTAATTACATTGAATCCTGTTTTAATTGACTTTAATTGCTTGGTGTGTTAATTAGCATGCCGATGCTCGGAATGCTTTTTCCAGCTCTCAGCGATGTCGGAGCCATGCTGGTGTCTGAGCACTTGGGAACAAAATAAATGTTTCGGACACACCCGTGTCAGCACCAAGTTCTTTTATTGCAATATGACAAAGGGCCAGATTGACAAAGGTATTGAGGTACCCAAAGATGCAGTTAGGCACCTACTGGGATTTTTAAAAGCTCTTATGCAGGTTGGGCACCTAATTCCCATAGAAAGTCAGTGGGACTCAGGCTGCGTCTACACAGTTCCACAGTGCAGACTAGTGTGTGTGTATGTGTGTGTGTATGTGAAGTGTGTGCTGTAACTCCCCTGCGTGTAGGGCCGGATTTATACCTGATGCGCCCCTAGGCACAGCACTTTCAGCACTCTCCCGCCCACAGCTGACCTTCATGTTTTCTGTAAAAAATGAAACTTTTAACCCACTTTTAAATTGTAGGCATCCCTAGGCACTGTGCCTAATTGGAAATCCGGCCCTGCCTGTGTGGGCACTGCTGGTACAAACTAAAAAGTACCTCATCACGTTAACATAGCCCTCTGGACTAGCTACCTTGTTGCACCAGCAGCGTGCACATGGGGCATGCGCTGCAATTCACGCCATATAGACAAGCCCTTAGGCTCTTAAGTGACTATATCTCATTTGAAAATGGATCTTGGGTTCCTAAATCGCGTAGGGCTAGATTTTCAAAGGTATTTAGGCAGCTAAAGACTTCAATGGTAGTTAGATACACAGCGCCACATTTTTAAAGGTGTGTAGGTGCCTACTGGAATTTTCAAAAGCACACCCATTGAACTCAATGCCTTTTAGGCACGTACGAGCTTTTGAAAATCCCACAAGGCACCTATCTGCCCCTTTGAGTGCCTAAATACCTTTGAAAATCTGGTCCTCAGCTACTCTGAAAATTTTACCCTAAGTGAAAAGCTAGTCTTTGGGATGGCCAGACCAACAACCACCACACACAGATTGTGATGCAGCAGGCTCAACTTGTGAGAGATGGCAATAGGTAAAACTAACCCCAGGAGGAAACATAGATTACATCATTAACCTGTTGAGAGAGCGGAAGAAGCACTTAGCACAATGAATTTAGCCACACAGCCAGAAAAGTTAAAAATAGACTGCTCAGGCCGCAGCTACAACAGAACATGTCAGCTTGATGTTCACAGGCTACATCACGGCAACTTTTATCAGGATGAATCTTAAATAGGGAACTGGCTGCAGTGAACTTTAATCCTTTGCTTCGCTCTTGCTGTGACCACAGCTGAACTGCCCTTTGGTACGGAACGAAGAATTTTCATACACTGGTGAGTTTCATTACCTCCTGTCACCACAAGATAATACAATTACGTTGCTATGATGTCAATGACATTAAAACTTCAGATGGTTCCAATTGCTTCCTGTGTAAATACTTACTGGCCATCACCACAGGTTGGATGGTACAGAACACAAAACAATATGCCAGATCATGGGAAATGAGATTGTCTGAACTGCATTCTGTGTTTTATCTATACTGTAATACAAGGTTTTTTACAAAATGAAAGTGTTCAAGTTCACTTAGGCCCAGATTTTTAAACCTATTTAGGTGTTGCTGCCCGCAGCATTGCATTACCTAACTGATTTAGGTGCCTACAGCTCATTGTCAGGGCAAGCACCCCCATTAATATGCCTGAACCGTGCTTTTGAGAGATGCACCTTTACGGTAATGGTTCAGTCTCGTTGTCTACTGCGTCCTTCACCTCTCCTGAGAATGCCAAAAAGGGATGCCAGTTAGTGCTCTTTGTGGTGTACTGTAGACACCTCTCCTCTTATACTTGGATTGACACTACTAACGTATTTCAGACCGACTACTGAACAGTCGGCAACTGGTGATGACCTTCAGCGCTTGTCTACACAGGGAAATGGACCAGCAGAACTACAGTGGTACAATTATACCCCTAGAATTATACCCAGTATAAATCCCTGTGTGGACACACTATTCCAGAATGAAAGTGATTTTCATTTAATTATTTTTGCATATCTTATGTTGCACAAAAATAGTCACTTTTATTCCAGAATAAAGAGTCCATACAAGGAGTTATACCAGCATAACTCTAGGGGTATAAAGAACGACGAGTACTTGTGGCACCTTAGAGACTAACAAATGTATTTAAGCATAAGCTTTCGTGGGCTAAAACCCACTTCATCGGATGCATGCAGTGGAAAATACAGTAGGAAGATATATATATACACACAGAGAACATAAAAAAATGTGTGTTGCCATACCAACTATAACGAGAGTAATCAGTTAAGGTGGGCTATTGTCAGCAGGAGAAAAAAAAACTTTCATAATGATAATCAGGATGGCCCATTTCCAACAATTGACAAGAAGGTGTGAGTAACAGTAGGAGGAATAGTTCTACTTTGTGTAATGACCCATCCACTCCCAGTCTTTATTCAAGCCTAATTTAATGTTGTCTAGTTTGCAAATTAATTCCAATTCAGCTGGTCAATTTCCCCACGTGGACAAGCCCTAAGGCACTACCCAGTCTGGGCTAGATTTATACTAAGAACCAGCGGCGGCTCCAGGCACCAGTGCTCCTGCGGGACCGGGGACCTCCTGCAGGCATGCCGCCGAAAGCCGCCTGCCTGCCGCGCTCGGGGTGGCAAAAAAGCTAGAGCCGCCCCTGCTAAGAACCTACAAGAGAAAGGTCCAGATCCCATTATCAACTCTTGCACCATCCTGCCCACCCCCCATGTATTTATTTTATAAATTCAAACTCCCTTCCAAACTGTTGCAGATAATCATACCATACTGTGACATTGTACAAGGTTTTCCCTTTCCAATATCAATGTATGCAGCAAAACTGCCAGTTTTGAATATGACAACATGTGAAAGGGTTTTTTTTTTTTTGCTTATAGGGAAGCGACACACAAAAATGGAGAGAACCAGCCGAACATCTAACTTCACTATTTGCGCTCTCTGTGTTGCAGTTTTATTCACCATCATCTGCTTTTATCCTGGTATGTTTATCCACAGAGAGCAATCTGCTCCAGAATTGTGTTGCAAACCATTCTTAACCAGACTGCTTACAAATGTAGATTTTTTTCTTCCTAAACTCTGATGAGTCATACATGATTGCAAACAGTTTCTCTTGGAGTAGAAAGCAGTACAAATACCAAGCAGGTAAGAAAAGTGACAGTAATAGGCTCAGAGAGAGGAAGATTATGCATCAGAGATAGGGAAAATTCACTATGAGTTCAATATGGTGAGCTAGAAAATAAAGGTCAGCAAAGGACATTCACTGAAATTACATGAGAAACTTGTTAACTGTGCAGTGTTCAGAGAAAGCAAAAACTTTCTACATCTGCCATGACATCATCAGAGAAAGATGCACAGATTCTAACACTGCACTATGCATGGATTATTGGCTGTGAGGCCACAGTGTCACAGGAGGTGAACAGGGAAATCACGGTGGGAGATTTGGTTCAGTGCTGCTAACCAGGAGAGGGCAAGAGTGGCGGTCACCCTGGGCATTAACTTCCAGTAACTAACTGTAAGTATTTGATATTCAAGCTATGGTGGTCAGTCTTGATTGACCACATAGATCACATAGTGTATTCCTAACTGGAAGAATCAATTGTCCATAGCAAAAACTTGCATTTACAAATTCAGACTTAATTTTGTATGTATATTCTTCAACAGTTGCTTAAAATTCACTGTTTTGGCAAAGATTCCTGACACCAAACTTGTTCGCTAGAATAGAAAGCAAACATAAAAAAGGACACACACATGGTTAGAGAGATTTCCCTGAAAAACTTGAACAAACATATCTGATTTTTTTTTGCAGTGTTTGCCTCACCTTCTAATCATAGCATTTCCTCCCTAATAAAGAAAAACGTTGAAAGGAGATGAGATTCTAATGAGAATCATTTCATGCATTATTCATACCTTGATAATATCCAATATACTACATGTTCTACTATGGATTTTCCATATCCAAAAGGAAGGAAAGCTATGAACGTTTTTGCTATTATGTCATGGTAACATGAAAAAAAAATCCATGACATAAGAAAACAGAAATGTTGGCAAAATGAGACACAAATGCATCGGCATAAACTACATGAACAATTAATCCCATGCACAACTGTGACAATTGTGATAATTGTGCAGGTAACTAGCCAATTATATATCTAACTGGCCATTTGCATGCACAATTACCATAATAAATGAACAACCACAACAAATGTGCACTCAGATTACACTTATGCATTTTGCACATGCAATTTTGAGCATGCAGTTCTAAAAAAACTGGGCTGAAAAATGCAGCTCAACCGGAGCCTTGAAGCTCAGATCTGAATCTATTGTAGTTTCAAACTTTCCTCTAGTTCTGGGGTGTTCATAGGTCACATTACAATTTGGGTTCAATAAAGAAACAGATGTCTGTCAAACTCAGAGTAACCAGAAAGCAGATCCAGGGCTCTTCTGTGGGCTCAATTCTAATTAAACAGCCACCTAAGTGAGGGTGCTGACTATAAGCGGAGTAGGTTCCACAGGAGACAGGTAACTACACAAAACTGCTTTACCTAGAGGTCAATGTCATAGGCCAGCACTAACTCCTGGGGAATTTGTTCCCCAATTTTACATAGGGGTTAGCCAGTGGATCTACATAGTAACAGGCCTACTAGCCATATCCTCAAAACACCCATGTAGTCGTATGGATGGAGACTGCTCTGAAAGACTTCGGACCTCCCAGTGCTGGATCCGGTATACTGTCTCACCTGTACAGTGGTATCACACTGCTTCGGCTTCCTACTAGGCCGTACATACCCACAGAGGAGAATTGGCAGATTATCCCCTAGACGATAAATATTTTGGGAGGTAACTCAGGAACAAAATATGTTGCCCTTCATCCCTTACCCAACCATTGTCATTGACCCTGCATATATCTTGTATATTATTAGCATAAGGGCTTCAGTCTTTATTGACTTACATGTCTTCATTGGCTTCTGCTGGCGCAGGCCCTAGCTGAAGACCGGTGGTGAAAGGTCTGCCCAGGGAAAGTCAAAACAGTGCAAGTTCCCCAGAACGCATGGTTGACCTAGGATCATGCCAGCACAGCACCAAAATGGCCAGGAGGGTGCTTGGCTGAGGAATTAAGGGATATGTGCTGACCCAGAGCGTGCCCCAGGCAATCTCCTCTGCTTCAGTGAAACCCCAACAGTGACATAAATCTGTCAGAATCTCTGGGGAGGGCATCAGGCCATACACCAGTTGTGAGCTTCCCCGCAACACAAGTCTTCAGTACTGCACAGGGCACAACTTCCATCCCCGCACATATGCCAACAGGAATCAATGAAGTGCTCCCTCCTCCCCAGTCCTGAAAATGATATTTTGAAAAAGTGGCATTTAGTGTACACCTACCTCAGGAACCACTGTAGTCAAAGAGAGCCAATGAATACAAAAGGCATGCGTGCAGCTGATTGCAAACAGTAATCTGCCCCAGAGGGAATTACTAATTTGTTAAGCTATTGTACTCTCGCAAATGGCATGTGTTCTTAATACAAAACCTGTGGTGCAAAAGAACATCTGTGGTGTAATGTTTCTAATTTCAAAATGGGAAGGTGGATGTGGCCTCTAGCAAGAGGAGCCATCACACCTCAGCAAGCAGGTACAGATCTATCAGTGTAAATAAAAAATAAATCACACCACTGTAAGCTCATTAGTAGCCCTGGCACCCACAGAGGTTTTAACCTGGAAGGGCTGGTCACTTAAATTAAAAATGATCTCCCCCATAAATGAGAGTGTGGAAGTTTTACTGTAGAGTGGCACGTGAAATGCTATTCATAGGTGTCCTACAGATGCAAATATTCTGAAAGAAGAATGCAAATTTATTGCATTTTGTAAAATCTACTGTACAAAGAGGAGGAAATGCCAACTACTGTAGTTATGGGCAAGAAAGAGGAGGATGGGTATGAACGGAGATGCAACAACAGCAAGTTTCATCTGCTATCTTGGAAAAGCTCAATAAATCAAGCAAAGCTGAAATGTTTAAATATGAAGAACCCCCATCAAGCAGGAAATCATCACAGCTCCAAATACCTCAAAATCAAATGCTGCTACTTAATCAAGTAAAAGTCAACTTGAAATCTAAGGGATGAATTTTAAATATCAATTGGGACTAATAAATCAGCTGACTGTTATTTTTGAAATGGTCTTTAAGGGTCTTTAAAAAGTACAAGCTCTTCTAAACCAAAGCTCTTACTAGGCAAAAGCTTCCAGGATTTCCAGATGCTGAGTGCAGTTACACCTATGCAGAGAGACCAGTATCTAGCCTAGACAGCTTTTAACAGGGGTTGTGGTTCTGGATAGGGCTGGTAAAGAACAACCCCAGGTTATCTCCACTAGTTTGACTTTCAGCTAGAATTTACAATGGGCCAAACTCATCCCTCAATATCACCGAGTAAATTTTCAGTCTTCGGTGGAGTTACACAGGTGAATATGAGGGACGAATTAGGCACTATGTGAGTTTGCTTTCTAGAGGCCAATTTTACCACTGGATGTGCACATGCAGCCCTCACTGAACTCCCCTGAAGGCAGAGCTCTGCCCTGGCTGTCCTAGCTGGAAGGGGGTTTAACACGCCTGAACGGATTCTCTCTCGCGCGCCTTTTCCTTTGATCAGGCAGCATTAAAGGGAACTGCTTGCATCTCCTGAACCGGCATAGAGCACTTCCCCCCACCCCCAGCATGGGGATGTTTGTGGAGGTATCACAACCAGAGCTGCTGTTCTCTGGCTATTCCCAAAAGGTGGAGGGTCTCTGGGGGGCCACTGCCAACTGGCATAGGTTAGTTTAAGCCGCAGGCTATGCTAACCTATTCAGGGGCTTAAACTACTGTGGAGCCAGCAAGCCACAATCAGTTTCCTGACAGTCTTCCCCTTCACCCCACCTCTATGCCAAGCGGGTGTTGGCTACAGCATAGGACGTAGCCAGTTTATTTTTGAATGAGAGTGATACTTATTTAGTAGAACACATACATATGTTTTTGTCCCAGTATATTATTTTCATATTTTTGGTCTAACTATAAATATTAAAAGCCTGAACCATCAACATTTAAAGGGAATTTTCTTTGCAATTCTGCATCAGCCACAATCCCATGTTCAGCCTCTCTCTATGTAGTCCATCAATCTTCTAAGCAATCAGACTGACATCCAGTGGTCAGTGTTAAAGTTTCAGCACTCACCAGCCATTACCACTGTTCTGGGAGATACCACAGCGTTTCTTAATACTTTAGAATAGGAAATATCTCAGAAGCTGCTGTGCAGTGAGTGTTGGTAAAGGGTAATATTTTAATGTCACCCTCCGTAGATAACACAGACATCACTGCAGTATCTCATAAATCCACTCCCTCTTTGCATTTTCTGTGATCATGAAATGGGGTTGTGTGTTGAGATGATTCATGCTTTTACATCATAATATACAATCTATCTTTTATTATTTAAAGAAAAGGCATTCACTTGTCTACCCAAAAGAGGAAATAAAATTGGGCTTTTTTCTTCCCCTTAGGAATCCAGGTCCTTATCATCTGTTCATTGTTGTTAGATGTATTTATTGTAAAATGTTTGCAATCACAAGTGTATCTTCAATAGCTTCACCACTTAAAATATAAACAAACATCCTCTGTCTCCATCCTTCCTTTGCATTTCAACTCCCTGCACCTATTACATTAACCATAGTATTCTTGCGGATCACACCTTTATTATATCAATGGACTGCCTGAAAAGTACCTCCACTAGTACAGCAGCTGTTCCCAACCGCTAAACCACCCATGCCCTGGTTACTGAACTTCCCAACCTGAGCGAAGGGCTAGTAAGATGCAGAGTAAATATGAGGGAAAGGAAGGTCTTGTGGTTAAGACATTGGGCTAGAATTCAATCTGGTTTCAGCTCCCAGCTCTGCCAAAGATTTTCTGTTCACCCTTGAGCAATTTACTTAATCTCTTTGTGCCTCAGTTCCCCTGGAAATGACACTACTCCCACCTTCTGTCTGTTTGGCTTATTTAGAATGTAAGCTCTTTGGGTCATACGCAGTCTCATACTACATGTCTACATAGCAGCTTGCATGACAGGGCTCTCTCTGATCTTGGCTGGAGGCTCTAGGCAGTAGAAGCATAATAAATAATAACACTGTATAGCAATGAATGTCTGCTACTTCAGATAACAATGCACATATCTGCCACCCACAGGAAATGTGGACATTTTATCCCGACTTCAAGTAGTATTAAGTTATTTCTCACTTTGTGTGATCCATTGTAACAGCAGAGCCATGTGTGCCCCTGTAAAGTGCCATATGACATGATCATATATGCTTAGGACCTGCTATCAATTTTACAACTTAGGTATTTTCCAAGTGTTCAGTAGTAGAAGTGAGTAGCAGGTGTTTTGTGGCCACCACATCACTCTGGGAGTGCCAAATATTTAGAGTAACCAATGTAGCAATGGAAGCTCCAGCACTGAAGCTGTCTTTGTCGCTCAGGTAGAAAGGTATGTCATTATGCTTTTGCAGCTCTTTACACTGGTTTTGTATTGCATCCATTGTAGCTGACTTCAGTGAGATATACAGAATTAAGGTTTGTAAATCTCACAAGAGCAACACTGTAGACAAAATAACCAATACAAAGAAATCCAGTACTTTGCAAAAAAAAAGCTAATGGATTGGCCTGTAGGACTAAAGGAATTGAGCATCGTTCCCACCAGGGAACTTTGATGTATTTCTAATCCATGTACTCAGGGTACTCAGATACTATGAGAATGGATATCACAGAAATCCCTGTAATAATGGTCCACATCTTCAGCAAATGGAGTTATGCCAATTTACACCGGGTGAGGCGCTGACCACCCTATATATTCAGAGGCTCATTCTAAGTAATTTATTTCACCTGATCAAAGGAAAAATCAAATGGAAGTATCTTTAAGAGAATTCAAACAACAAATGGCATGCTGATGTGAGTATTCCTGAGGTTTATATTCCAATCTTGGTACATAACATTTTACGTTCAGAACTTCTAGGGGGAATTCTTACTGCTTCTATTAAAAATGGGTTTAATATTCCTAATATGTAAACTAAAGGCTATAGGAAGCACTATACTCAAGGGTGCTGCATGTGCGGAACGAGGGCTGTCTATTGGCCTAACTCTGCAATCTTTGTTTTAACAACATTGGCTTCATAGAACCTAACAGAGAGTTACCCAGCAGAAATACAAGTTGTACTTCACCCGCCAAGCCCCCCAAAATAACTACCAACAATAATACTTTAGCACCTGAAATCCCATGCTACCTACAGATCACACATGCCCCCTCAGAGACCTATTTTCTTGTTTTATTGCTTGGCTCCGATCTTCCGTCTGACATTTTTCTGTTCAGTTTTCTGTTTGCTTGTGTTTATTTGTGGGGGAGGCGTGTGGAGTGATTGATTGGGGAGGAACATGATAACTGCAAAGAAATAATATGAGGAAGAAATGGACGGAGGTGATTCAGACATTAAAATCTTGTTTGCTGACTTGATGTCTATTTTTTAAACAAATGTTAAAGTGTCTGAAAGTTTTATAGAATGTCCGGTCCAGGCACAAGTCCATTTACGGTACCTTTACTAAAACAATATGCTTTTCCTTCAGACAGACGTCTGATTTTATTTCACTACGTTTGTCTACATCCTGATATTTTCAGAAAATACTTTTCATTTTGTTTGAACAGTTGGGTTGTTTCTATTTCATGCCCTGGCTTGGTAAATTGAATTACACCTTTCCTCCAGCCTTCTTACATGGCCCTGGACCCCAAGCTATCCTCCTGTCACATTTAGGGCATAATACACCCTGACTGACTGACGTCAGTTAACTTGGAGTAGGCTCTTATCTCGTATAAGACTATCTACACACTGCAGCTTATGTCGATATAAGTTATGTCGCTCAGGGATGTGAATTAGCCACCCCCAAGTGACATAACTTATGCCGACTTAAGTGCCAGTATGGACAGCGCCATGTCAGTGGTAGAAGCTACCACTGCTCACCAGGGCTGGATTACTTAAGCTGACGGGAGAGCTCTCTCTTGTTGGCTTAGAGCAGTTCCAGTAGAGAGCTTACAGCGGCGCAGCTACATTGGTGCAGCTGTGCCACTGTAAGCTCTCTAGTGTAGCCATAGCCTTAGGCTTGGTCCACACTTAAAAGTTAGGTTGACATAGGTTCCTTGGGTCAGGGCTGTGAAAAAACCACACTGCTGACTGACACAGCTATGCTGACCTAACCCCCAGTGTAGATGTAGCTACGTTGGTAGAAAAATGAATTCTTCCATCCATACAGCCGCTGTATTTCTACACCAATGAAAAAAAACTCTTCCATCTGTGTAGGCTGCATCTACACTTCAGGACCAAGCTGGCATAGCTACAGAGAAGTAGCTATGCTGGTACAGTCTCTGAAGTGTTGACATACTCTAAGCCACAGTTCCTAGTAAAGGTGGACCTCTGCTACTGAAAGCTAATGGCAAACAAATGAAACAGATATTGCATTATTTTGATTTAATATTACAATTTAAAGCTGTCCACAATCACCAATCACAATTTGTGAAAAATGCTCGCCAGCACTGCATACAGATCTCCTTAGCTAACAGCTTAGAGATGTCCTTAAATGCTCAGAGTTGCACAGGGGAGGGGGGAAAAAAATCTCAGTAGCTGTTTTAAAACTTCACGCGGAGGAGGCTGGAAAGCAGAAACTCTGCATGCATCTCATGAACGTTCTACTTTCCTCCTTTGAATACAGAGATCAATCTTGGACTGAGTGCTAAAGCCTCACCATGAAGGGCTATTCTTTGCTACTACTTCAGGCTGAAACAAAAGACACTTCAGGAGATATAATCATTGCTGCCTAGTTCCTTTTCCTGGGCCCTTACAATGGGCCCCAGTTCTTTTTTTTTTTTCCACACATCTTTCTCTTTTATTTTCTTCTTCTGTCCTTTTACTTTCTTTCTGCCTCATTGAATCCATTAGAGTCTTTATATAGTCTGCTATTGAAAAATACATTTTCTGTGTGGGACTACTGACTGAGTTTTAACTGCTGGCAAGCAGAGTTTAACTCCTTCTGATGGGAGGGCAGCTGACTGACGGGCAAAAGGTATGGAGAGCTATTTCTGAACTTTATGTTTTGGCACACACGAGATATGTTGCTTGGAGTCTTCAGGGAGAGCCTAGTGGATATTAGACTCAGTGGAAGGCAGTGCACAGAGTTTAGTTAAATACTTTGCTCCAATCCCTAGCAAATTTGTATCAACTTTTCAATTTTCTTCTTGCTTTGGCTGTATTCTGGTCTCTCTTACACAATTATAAATCAGCAGTCACTCCACTGAAGTCAATGGAGTCAGAGCAGTGTAAAGCTGATGTGAGATCAGAACTGGGTCACTGTAGTCTCAAAACGAAAGCCTTTCTGCACAGTAGGATATCATAGTCAACAATTTCAAAGACACTAAAATATGGGGCAGAGTAAAGTCACCGCAGTCTGCCACCAACCTTTCTAATGGGACCCATATAGCCCTGTGCCCAATTTAAGAGGATTCATTCCCCTGCAGTAAATTAGGGGCCAGATCATGGCCTTATAAAGGTATACATACAGTTGGGGAGAAGGTAAAAAGGCACCTTCCTTTCCTTGCACAGCCCACTCCAAGCATAGCACCCAGACGAGGTGCGGACATGATGGAGCTATGGCCCTAACTGGCACATAGAATGAGATCAGCATGCAAATAGGGAGCATGCTGGACAACATAAAGGGATGTAATAGTGGGCGTTCTCCCATGTGTGGTGGGAAGCTGCATGAGGGCTGTTCCTTAAAAGAACACTAATACAGAGCTAGATTCTGCCCAGGGAGATTCATTTCAAGATCTGAGCCCTAGCGAATAGCAGGTGGAAATTATGTGAAAGCTAAGCTTTCAGATCCTCCAGTGCTGAATGCCTAGTACAAGAAATGAAAAATGTCACATTTGCCTCTGAAAATAATGTCACTTCTTTGAAAAAGTAAAGCAAAAGGAGAGACAAAAGAAAATTATTTTTCTTTCTCTGCCAATGTGTCCTCTGTTCTACTCGTCCAACATGGATAATCAAATAATTTGACAGGAGGAATAGAAAGACGCCCATAAATCACCTCACACTACCCAGCTGCGCTTGTGAGTAAGGAAGGGGAGAGGTTGTGGACAGGACTGGAAGGAATTTGTTGAATTCTGTAGCTAAGGACGGCTTTATACTCAGCCAGTGCTGAGTTTGACAGCTTAAATATTGTCTTTGAAAGTTGACAGGTACTGATAAACTGCTTGTCTAAATTCATGGATTTCCCTTGACAAAAAAATAAAACTTTAACCAGATCTAGTGGAGTTTCAACTTCATTTTTCTAGTGATCTTTAAAGGTTTGGAGTTTAACTTATTGGGATAAGCACTTGAAAGCTCAGATGCTCATCAAGTATGGATCTTAACTATCTAGGTCTGTTGGGTCTGTTACCCTGGACTGAAAATCTAGCTAGGACCAGATCATATTAATCAGTGGGACTTCTTGAGGAGTAAGGTATTATTCAGCCTGAGTAAAGTGCAACAATCTGGCTGCTAGAAAGTGTGAATTTCACCAAGTCTGACCTGAAACCATTAATCCAAACAAGCCCACTTAAGGGATCCATGAATCTTTACCCTTATCTGAGCTTCATGTTGTGACAAACCCCCCAAACCAGGTGCCATTAGGAAGTTTTATTGACTCAAACCAAGTTTGCCAAACCCAGTCAAGCAGAACACGACAAGCTTCAGTCACAGCCATTAATCTGAGGAGCTGCTCCAGGAGACCTGAGCGGAATGCCACAGGTTTAGACATTTATGCATATAGAAAGCAGTAGGAAAAGCCTGCACTTTAAGGAAAAAATGCCAAATTCTGCCCTCACTTACACCTATGCAATCCAATAACCAATTTTCTGAATGTAGGTAAAATTGTAACATAGTTCCTTTAGAGACAAGGAAATCTTTTGCCCTGTTAAGGTTTCTATACCTTTTTCAGTAATGCCATGGTAGGAAGTAGAATACAAGAATGGCTAATAAAGGTCAAAAATATACAATTCAGCAGTTCTCCTGTCCTTAAGTTTTTGTGTGGTAAGTACACTGCCGAGTAACCCTCTAAGGGATCTTATTAAAATGAGTTGCAAACAATTATGTTAACCAAGCAGGATCCTATTTAGAACTGCAATGCAAAATAGGAAGGTAACTAATGATAATTAGGAAAAAGTGTCATAAATATTTAATGAGAAGATATTTGTGTAATAATTATCTATTCTATTATTCCATGTTTTGACTCATGGGACTTTCTTAATCAATCCACTCACACATTCCATGGTAATGTGAAGATCTTATCTACCTAGCTGTTATCTGGCTCCCATCACTAAGTATCTGAGTGCATCAATTGTATACAGTAACACCAGAGAATCTCACAGGAAGCATTATGTTTCACCAGTGTTGATGATAAAGGTTTTTCTTGTAGACATTTGCTGCCTGCTGAAGAGCTGATTTTCCCTGCCCATTTCTGTTTTTATTTAGTTTAGTCCCTCAGAGTCAGCCCCCCCGATTTTTGTAATCTACCGCCTCTTTCTTCTATTTGTTATGGAGGATGATCGCACCACTGCATTGATTAAGGTAGTGTTTAACATCAGGGAACTCAAAACAAGTGGTGGGAGAACCTCAAAAGGTTCTCAGGTTAAGTTCTGTCTGGATAAGCAGCTAAATGTTAAGATGGTTATTCAAACCACTCCAATATATAAAATAGGGCTGATGAACTCATAGGAACAAGCTTTTTGGGGAGATTTCTATATCTTCCAGTTGGTCCCTGAAATTCCATAAGAGGTTTTCACAAAGTACTACACTTTGCCAGTTCCAGTCCTGATCAGAACCTAGAGGTGCAGGGGAATTGCAAACCAAAGGAGGATAACTTTCCATTTGGGTTTGACTCAAGTTTTGGGCAAAGGAATGGGAGAGGTGGTATCTTAAATTTGTTAGTCTCTAAGGTGCCACAAGTACTCCTGTTCTTTTTGCGGATACAGACTAACACGGCTGCTACTCTGAAACCTCTTATTTGATTTGAATCATTTCATCCATCCAAACTCATGGGTCATAATCCCGGTGGTTATGTGGGTATTGTGATACTCAGAGCATTAATTCACCCTCTGATCTCAGTGTTACACGATAATACATTTTTACTGTAACACTTAACATTGGAAATTTTGACTCTTTGCTAAATCATATGTGGCAAAAATACAACCCATAATTTTGCAGACAGATATCATGTGTTTTTGTTCTTTTAAAACTCATTAAAAAAGGTTTCTCCACCCAAAAGCAGTTTTCCACCCACCATCAAGATTTCTCCAGACAAGTACCATTAATACATATCATAATGGACTGTGTCAATCATATCCCAATTTGCTCTATGAAGCACATCAAGAGATCACATTGGAATGAATACTAGATTTTAATGCATTTATTTACTGCTTTGTAGAGGGCAGGGGCGTGTTGGTTGTTTGCTTTTAGCAATTTAGTATTTATCTGATCACGTGGTTTATTGCCTTTTCATTGATGAGTCCAATAATTAAAATGATCAATCACAAACCAAAAGCAAAGACTGAGCCATTAGCCAACCCAAGAACAAGAAAATTGATATGGTATTAATATCTGCAACAAAGATCCTCCATGATCAAAGCCTTGTCTTCTGGGATAAGTAGCTACAGTACTGCCTGATCTGAAGGCCATTGATATCAGTGGGAGCCTTCAATGGACTTTGGATCAGGCCATCAGGTTTCATCAGAAGTATTCCAAGGACTAGCTGCTAGAGATGAAATGGCTCATCTATCTTGGCTCCTTGCTGCAAGCAGGAAAGATTCTACAAGATTCCATAAACTGATCTTGTATGTGACTGAGGGATGCTTATTGCATTAATTACTTGAAGAGCTAAATTGTGTCTAATCCTCACCATCTAAACAGAGTCCTTTTATCCAAGCCTACTGCTCCTTGTTGTACTAGATTTGCTTTTAAATAGTCCTTTTACTCCTGGTCTATTATTGCTTTTCAAATATTAGGACAGGGTATTATACATAAGAATGCAAAGCTGGAGGGGTATCTCAGTGCTCTACGGTTCAGGCTTGAACCACCAATAATCCCTGGAACCACAGATTAATTTTTGAAGCACTGCTTCAGCCCTTTCTTATTACAAGCTCACATATAATGTAGAGAAGAGGGGCTCTTTATAGGGCATTAAAAACGGTGGCATATTTTAGAAGACGATGGGTATGTCCAAATGTCTTTGCCCAAATCTTCTCACTTCCCACGTGGTTATGCAGCAGGCTGCACACTAGCTGGCTATTGCTCCCCCCGCCACTCCCCCCCGCCCCGCCCCACCCCAAGTGAGCGTATCTCAGCGATGCTGTATGATGAATAAACACTAGAGCAATGCAATATATTATTACTAATGTGTCTTATTAATGGTAAGGTTCCTTGAAGTTTCTCCAGCTGCATTCACAGAATCCTATATGTTAGGGATAGGAAGCACTATTCTAATAATCAACTCCTTGCCTAAAGCAGGAAGGACAAAGCCTTGCTCTCACAAAGGGTACGTCTACACTTAAAATGCTACAGCACCACAGCTGTAGTGCTTCAGTGTAGACACTACTTACGTCAACGGGAGGGACTCTCTGGTCACTGTACATAATCCATCTCCCCGAGAGTCAAAAGCTAGGTTGACGAAAGAATTCTGCCATCAACCTAGTGCTGTCTACACCAGGGGTTAGGTCAGTATAGTTACGTCTCTCAGGAGTGTGGATTTTTCACATCTCTGTGAGATGTACCTATACCAATGTAACTGCCTAGTGTAGACCAGCCCTAAGAGATTAAGTTAGGACTCAAGTGAGAAACATGGTTCTCTCACATCTCTCTACATCGCAAAAATTGCAGATGACAAACTTATTTAGGATAGTTAGGACCAGAAAGGAGACAAATAAAAGGGACACGATAAAAGTACATAAAATATTGAATGCTGTAGAGAAGATAGATTGGAAGCTTCGGATCTCCTTGCCTGATAATACAAGAGCAAGGAAACATCCAATTAAATTAAAAGGTGGGAAACTCAAAACTGATTAAAGTGGGTATTTTTTCTCATAACATGTAATTAGACTGTGGAACTCACCACCACAAGAAGCCACTGAGGACAAGAATTTAGCAAGATTCAAAAAGGAATGTATAGGGATAACAAGAATATCCAGAATTATCATCATTAATGACAACAAACATTTTGGATAAAATACTACACCAATCTCTAACTACTAGAGACTAGAGGAAGACCTAATTTGGAAGGCAGATTACCCCACATTTACCTACTGCAGGTTCTTTCACCTGGTGGTGGACGCTGTTGAATACAGATTACTGGACTAGATGGATCTCAGATCTGACCCAGTGTGGCAATTCTTATGTTTCTATGTCTCGTTATATTGTCACCTTTAGTTCCTTTTGGTCTTGCTCTATTCAGTGCATTAGTCTGTAAAGCATGTAAGCAAATAGTCAAATAACAGCAAGCTGATCTAAAGGTAAATTATCGATGAGCCAGATCCTCAGTGAGGGTAAAGAGACATAGCTCCATTGACGTCAATCATAGCTGGTTGAAAAGTTTTCAACAACAGTTTTCCCATTAAAACTGTAGTTTCATCAAAATAGAAATGTTTTGTGGGAATGTTGCTATTTTAATTAAATTTTGAATGGGAAAAAGTCAAGATGTTTAGTTTCAAGAATGTTGCAAATGTTTCATTTCAACTTTATCATTTTGACTTTTATAATGTAATATTAACATTAATATTTTAATATCTTTATATTTCAGCTGTCCAGAGGATGACAATTCCTTTTTGTGACAAATTTCAAGGTTTCAGAATTTGTTTTCATTCCATATGAAACACAAGCAAAACCTTTTGAACATTTTCATGAAACAGAATTATGTTAAAACATGATTTTTTTTGGATCCAAAAGGTAGGTTTTCACTCTCTCACTCCTTCTCCCTTTCTCTCCACAACCAGAGAGTCAATCCCGAACCTCAAAAATCCTCCTGTTGAAAACTTTGTTGAAACTGATACATCTCCCTGAGACATTTCAAATTTGATGAAGCAGCATATTTTATCAAAAATGTTCCAACCAGATCTAATTCATAAATATTAGATATCATATATTAATATAATATAAACATCAAAATGTTTCAATGGTCCCAAACTGAAATTTTTTGGAATTTTCATCTTGTGGGAAATTTTGAAATTTCAGCATTTTTTTGTTCTAATTCAGAATGATCTTTTTTTCCTCAAAAATGTTGGCATTTTACCACAGAATGGAAATTCCAGTTCCCAGCCAGCTCTGCAGACAGAGAAGCTACATTGATCTACACCAGCTGAGACTCAGGCTCATAATGTAGTTATCTAATATTTAGTAAATATGGTGGAAGGGAAGCGACTGGTGTTATACTTGGGGGCAGGGAGTGGTAGTACGAAAGAATTGTACATTCTGAAACTATACCTAAGATGTACTTTTTAAAAAAAATACAAGTCTTGTTTTGCTTTAGAGATGACTGTTATTAGTGACAGAACTTGGAAGTGTCCTAAATTTTCCCAGCACATTTGGATAAAAATGAGCATACACTATGTGTAAGCCAACATCAATGACTAAAAATGGGAGATCTTTGAAAGAAACTTAAAACATAATTATAATAGGTATAAAAGCTGCAACATACCCAGAAACCACTCTGTCATCCCTAATCTACAGCATCATTATGAAGTGCCTGCAGCAACACATCATTGTGGTGTACCAACTTGGCCAACCAGTCAGTGGAGGCAGCGAGAAGATACGCATTCCCACAGCCCTCTGTCAGAAGAAAGAATGATTCTCAGAGGGCTGAAATCCTTCAGCCACCCCAGAAAGGGAAGTTTCTCTTACAGAGCAAAAATGCATCACTGGCCTAGAGAAGACACTGGAAAAGAGTCTCCGGTAAAGGGCCTAATTATTAATCAGAACTAAGATATGATACTGAAAACTCCTAAGGTGAAATACTTCCATTATGAGTAAGAGCAGCAGCAGTGGAGGGAAAGGGGCAGTGCTGGCTGTGAGCTGCATCCCACAGACATTCTGCCAGTACAAGCTCCTATGTGGACAGTCTCCTACAGTGCCTTACTGCCCATTTCACAGGTAGGAGCGAGCACCACAAACTACAGCAAATGCATTCAGGAACAGAGGATCTGAACCCATCCTAAAGCCACCAGAACATACCTGCCTGTGGCAGCGATGTATCAGCCAGGCAGTAGATGCCCCCAAACCTAGCGCTCCTGAGGAAATTATAATCCTAACCTGTTGCTGCATAAATGGAAAGAGTCCCTAAAACACAGTCCTTTGTTATCATAACAGAGCAACAAAAGACACTGTTTTGCCATAAGGCAAGAACTGGACTTTTGATATTATTAATTACATTATTGTATATATCTACATATGCAGCTGCCTAGCTGTTTAACTATTTGAGCACAAAAATGCTGTACATGACCTAGTGTTGTGAGTCTCTAATGAGCCTTTTCATATAATCATAGAAGATTAGGGTCGGAAGAGACCTCAGGAGGTCATCTAGTCCAACCCCCTGCTCAAAGCAGGACCAACACCAACTAAATCATCCCAGCCAGGGCTTTGTCAAGCCAGGCCTTAAAAACCTCTAAGGATGGAGATTCCACCACCTCCCTAGGTAACCCATTCCAGTGCTTCACCACCCTCCTAGTGAAATAGTGTTTCCTAATATCCAACCTAGACCTCCCCCACTGCAACTTGAGACCATTGCTCCTTGTTCTATCATCTGCCACCACTGAGAACAGCCAAGCTCCATCCTCTTTGGACCCCCCCTTCAGGTAATTGAAGACTGCTATCAAATCCTCCCTTACTCTTCTCTTCTGCAGACTAAACATAGAATCATAGAATATCAGGGTTGGAAGGGACCTCAGGAGGTCATCTAGTCCAACCCCCTGCTCAAAGCAGGATCAATACCCAACTAAACAAGCCCAGTTCCCTCAGCCTCTCCTCGTAAGTCATGTGCCCCAGCCCCATGATTATTTTCGTTGCCCTCTGCTGGACTCTCTCCAATTTGTTCACATCCTTTCTGTAGTGGGGGGGCCCAAATTCCTCCTAATTCTTAGAGAATTCCAGCTTCAACTTTTTTTGGTTTCAGGCGGAGATTTCTAAAGCCATATAGGGGATTTGGATGCTCAATTCCCATCACCTCTCCCCCACCCCCACCCCGCACCCCTGAATATCTTTGTAATGGCTTGGCTATTTGCTCAGTTAACTGGTTACCAAAACATTTCAACTGAATAGAAAAGAAATTACTTTCCATCTGACTGTCATCAAAATGTCCCTCCTGCAGCCACCCTCATGCTGAACACACTTATCAAAATGTCACCTAAATAAAACAATTCCTTCCTTCTACATATTAGAGTCTCTTCTTCCTTTGTAACTGCGCTCTTTTATGCGCCACGGTATTAAAACAGCTTTCTTGTCTATCAGTTAGACTAAACATTTTCACAGTTTAAGTCTGAGATCCATTTCTGCAGAAAGAGAGGAAGCTAAAGGAACATGCCCTGGTACGTGTAGGAAAAATAATAGAAAGCAGAGATGTAAAAGACCAGCTGTTTGAGGTCACGCAAGCCTTCTGCCTGCCAGTCCATGCCTGTTCCCTCTGGTATAATTAAAAGTGTTTTGTATAGTCGTACAAAGTAACTCCCCACTGATAGGGCTTTCACCCGCTCCCTATGGGGTGATTACTCTGCAATCCAATAGATCTGATTATCAGGACATTTTTCCTGAGAGTCAACTTAAACTCACCTTTGCTCAATTGCATCCCACTCATTGTGCCTCCTAAACTATTTCTGTATCTCTTGGTGTACATGCTTCAAATACAGGTGGACGTTTATTGCTTCATTCCTCCCTCCGCCCTCCCATCTCCACCACCACCTCTCCACACTTTTAGTTCAGTTCTTTTCATCTTCCCTCTAAAGCCAGGCCTTCCAGACCCTTAATAGTTTTGTCTTCTTTCTATGAATCCTCTCCTGTTCCTCAATATCTTTCTGTTACTGAAGTACTCCATGCATTATTCCATGTGCAATCTCACCAGTGCCAGATGGCTTCTCTAATCTGTGAAGCGATGCCTCTGTTGCATATTTAGCAGAGACTTGTTCTGGCTTTTAAGGCACAATATGGTATTGCGAATTCTCATCTAATTGGTTACCCATCATCACCCTTTGGTCTTTTCCAGTATGACTGCTTTCAACATTTCTTCCTCCCACTTGATATCTGTCTTGGGGATTGTTATTTCCAGAGGTGTTAGTTTTCACTTTTCCAGATGAATTCCATTCTGTTATATGCTGCCTATGTTTCTAAATTCTGTAGTTGTCTTTGTTTTATTTCCCTGTCATCACTGATGCTTGCAACACCTTCCAATTTAAGACTAAATTCACATCTTGGATGCTGTGTGCCCATCCCCCTATTAAAATTCACCCAAGCCTTGCAACTGAGGTTCAGAATTTGGCATTGGTCTCATCTGTGAATTTAATGCAGCAAAGGTCTATATAGTCTAATATGGAATACAATGTTCAGGAGAAAACATAGCTTGCACTTTCTCACCCAAAACAGAACTGGCAAAATGCAAGGGGCCTGATTCTCCATTGCCTGCACCTTGTATAGACAATTATACCAGTGCAAGGTGGATGTAAAATGTTCCCTGAAACAGGGTCGGCCTGGGGTGGCTCTGTGGTGCCCTCCCTCCATTTCCCCTTCACTCACACTCCTCAGTAACTTCCACAAGGCGTGTATCCAATAACACCCCCCTTTTTGGGGTTTGGTCTATTAACATAAAATAAACTGAAAAACGAAGTCTCTTTCACCCCAGTCTCACGGTGGGCATAGCCCCTCCACCCTGACATCCATCTTCCTATTTTCCCAGCACTTCTGAGCCTGAAGTTTGAACTTCTTTGCCTTCTCCACAGGCCTCCTTCCCCACTGGTGTCTTCACCTTGCTGACTCAGGGACCTGTTTACATCTGCCAGCAACCATCTGCAGCATCTTATCTCTCCAGGTCTCTTCCTTATCTACTGCAGGCCTGATTGGATCACTTGACCCACTGGTCACATGACCTTCATTCGCCTCACCTGGGAAGGTGTTACATTTGTCACAGGTAGACTGAGACCCCTCTTTCCTTATGGGGCCAGCTACCCTGTGACACTACTGTTTTGATTTGATAGCAATTTACACCCACTTTGCACAGGTGTAAATGATATCACGCAACACAGGGTAAGAGAATCAAGCCCCACACATTTACAGGTTTCCTTTTCAGAGTAGGAAAGTCTTCTCACTTTCCTCCTCTCCAATCTAAGTACCCTTAGTTTTCACATGTATTCTGAGACTGCAAGTCCTGTAGTGCCGCAGAGGACACAGAGCATTTTCAGTCTTACCTTTCCAGTTGACTTTGTTCCTTTCCAAATGCAAAAGTAGCAGATAGTCCAAGCAGCGAGGAGACACAATGCCAAATCCCAGCGGAGATTCCCAATATGTTCAATTCCATCGGATATGGCTAACACCCTGCGTCTACAAAAAATTGTGATAGTGAAATGCTAGAATATTAGCAAAACTATGAACAAAATAATTATACAGCATTTGGGTAAAAGGAAAGCTGCTTTAATTCGACACAGAACTGGCAACTGCCTACTGAGAATGCACCATGCTGAGAAAGAAGGGCTTAGAAACAGTAAGTGCAATGTGATTCCTACCTCTCATTGCTGTTGTTATTATTATATGTATTACAGTAGCACCAATTGGCCCCAACCGAGACCAAGCCCCGTTGTGTCAGGCACTGTTCAAACATAGCAATAGACAGTTTCTGCCCGGAACAGCTTCCAATCTAAATAGTCATTTCAGACAAAGGGTGGGAGAAAGGCAGTATAGTTTTTCACATTTGTAGATGGGGAACTGAAAGAAAGCTAGTGGCTTGCCCAAGTTCATACAGGAAATCTGTGGCACAGCCACAAATTGAATCCAAGTCTCCTGAATCTCAGTGCAGTACTTTAGCCACAGGACCAAGCTCCCCAACTTTAGAATTATTTTCTTGTCTTGGGCATGCAGCTGCCATTTTTACGTGCTTTGATTTTTAGTAGGAAACAATAATGGAGTCACAAATAATATCAATTCTCTGTTCACCAGCCCCCCCCCCCCCCATACCCTGTAAATAAAACATAACACTCTGTGATACATTGACTAAAGAGGTTACGAGTAGGAACACACATTTCTTTCTGCACAACTGATCCATTTCATGAATCCCTTTAAGAGATTTCATCTCCTTTTAATATTAAGAGAGTGTCTATGGGGAATTAAAAGACATTTCTAAAGGAAGCTGAATTTACCAGAGCAGTGAAGGCTGACTCTGTCAGTGTCTGAAGTCAGCAGTTGAGGTTGATTTAAAATGGCATTTTGTATTAATTACATATCCATAGATACCAAAGTGCTTAGTGAACTTTAAACTGCTTCTAGCAAGTAATTAGCCATATGCCCAACTGCATACTGCAGAATAATTACTCTGAACCACTTAGGTCCCTTTTCACCCTTTTATTAAGCTTCCATTGATTCTGGTCACAGAAACAACATGGGGTTCTGCAGCCAGGCATATGTGATGTAAAACTGGAGTGATACATGAGTATCAGGCCCAGGGAGATCAATCCTTATTCAGATTAAATCTGCCAAGTGAGAAAGAATGGACTAGTTCATTTTTCCTTCTATGTATACCTTTCATCTCCTGCCTTAAAACTTCTATGCATTTTATTGAACAAAGCTTCCTTCGGGATCTGCATTCAGTGTTATCTGCAATCTTAGAGACACAGCACTAACCTACCTCTCAGTGGCACTTTGAAGATTAATTAATTTAAAGTTCATAAATACTCTCATTTCCCGTGGTTAAAGACACTAGATTCAATGTATCATTATTAATTTTTTATTACTGTCGGTCTATGTGTGCTGATAGGTCCTGGTTGTCGGCAGTTGAGATCGAAGCTGGGACCTCTGAAACTTAGCGTATGAGTCTCTACTGCATGAGCTAAAAGTCACATGGCTCTTAGCTAAGGCTGGAGCAGACTCAGCAATTGCTAGCTGGGCTAGGTGCCACTAGAGAGGGACAGAGCACCACACCAAGCTGGCATGGGTTACATATGTGCACTCAGATAACTTTGGATATGCTTTCCTAAAGCCAAATATTTTACATTATATAACTTTATTGCTTTTTTAAAAAATCTACATTAAAAACCTTCATTCTGCTCCCTGGTGCATCCAACCCAGTACTGAGTGAGGCAGAGGTCTTGAGGGAGGGAAACCTGTGATCATGTAATTAAGGACTGTATCATAATGCATATGAACAAGCAGGCCGAATTAAGGTTGCACAGACAAATAAATAATGTTTAACATAGTTTTATTTTAAATATAATTTCCTATTTTTAAAGGAAAAAGGTTTAAAAAAAAGACTTTCTGTACAACTAACAACCTCTGCATCATGCATCATCATCAGGGTTTGAACCCTGATCATTGACCACCATTGCACAGACTGCTACAATTTTAGCTGAAGGTTTAAGTACATTAGCTGACAGCAGGAGAAGGCTGTTATCCCTGAGAGATGGCCCACTCATGCCATGCACTGCATCCAGGTGGTGATTGGGGAGAACCTGACCCAGCTCTCTCTCTTTCCCCCACACAATAGATGGCAGGCTCCTTCCCCATGTGGTACTTCTGCTCCCCCCTTCCCATCCCCACCCTCAAAGGTGGGAGACAAGATGTTGGAGCCATGAACTGGGTCAGCTTGGGAAGACAAAAGCCTGTCTAAGATCTCACCCATTCCACCCCTCACACTGTTGCAACAGCTGTTTCTGCAGCTTGCACGTGTTCCAAGTTCACTGTTATACTGCTGTTACTGCTTTGATGGAGGCGTGGACCTGGCTTCTTAGAATGCTCCTATTTATTTATTTTGGTGCACTAACAAAATTTTCCTGAGAAACCCAAGAGAGAAAAGGGAAATGGTAATTTTTAACCATTTTTTAATTCAGCTAAGCCTTTAATTCAGCTAAACCTGGATAGAGTCTTATGGGTCAAAGAAAAGTAACTTTGCTAGGGCTTTCTTCCTGCTGAATGTCAAAGTCCTGCTGAAAACAAAGGAGATGTTAGAGCTTCATAAAAAGTTGCAAGAATCTTTCATAATGGGAAGTATTAGGAGGGGTGAAAGTAATATTAAATTCTTACCGGTACAGGGGCCGAAGGGGCGGGGCCTGGGGTGGAAGGGGCAGGGTTGGGGGTCAACCTCCCCTGGCCTCTGCTGCCTGGAGCTCTGGCAGCGATTTAAAAGGGTGCAGGGCTCTGGCCTCTGCCACAGTAGCGGCGGCGGCAGCCAGGAGCCCTGTCGGTGGCCTGGGGGGCAAAAGTGGCAATGACAGTAAAGCACTGCATCGTTGTCCCTTTTGTCTCCCCCGGCAGCCCTCTCCCACACTGGCCCAATTTCACCCCTGAGTGTTAAGCTACCAAAATAGGGATCACTACCAGCTCTCTCTTTCTCTCTCAAAAGAAGCAGTACTTGATGAAGGATGTGTTTCAGTCAAAGAGAGAAGGATGAAGTCAAGAGCAAGAACAGAGGAAAGGTTTTGAATTTATCAGCACACTGGAACTGAAAATGAGGCCAATGCTCCATGCCTCTAGAGCAAGGTCTACGTTCTGATTAAAGGCCAGTTTAAAGTATCCGGTTATCAACTGGAGAAGAACAGCTGTGGTGCATGCTGCATTAGGTCCAGTATGACTTCCAGCCTTGTCTCCTAATCCTCCTCTTAAACAAACAAACAAAAAACAAAAAACACAACCCAGGAGTGTGACCTTAAAAATCAATGCATCATTTTACAGGTAGCCAAGCGGAAGATGGGTATAGCATCATCACATCCCAAGCAATGATCAAATATCTGCTGCATTCTGACATACTTCACGCTATGAATAAACATGCAGAAAATTATGCTAAAAGGGAATGTAGCCTCATGATCAAAGAGGCTTCTGTTGCCGTTGCAGGGTTTCACATGATATATAAGAGTGAGACCTAAAAAAGTTATGCAAATGAGGGAGGAAGCCTCCAAAGTATATTTGACATATTCCTTTTCCTGGAGAAGGGATGGACCATAGTGATACTAAACATTCTTAACTTTGCCCATTGCCTTCATCCAGAGCCCCCTCATATCAACAATCCCTGTCCCTCCAGCTAGACTGCTACTCTCCCAGGGTTGAGGAGGAAGTAGCTCTGACACATCCAGCTGGTAATATCAATCAAACATTCCTCCAGACCAGACACTGAATTTGCAATGCCCCAAGCCAAGAGCTACACAGCACACGGACACTGCTCTGCCATGTGTTTAAAAATGATCTAGCCAAGGAGCCTACTCTGTAGTATACACTGAATAACATGGGAGATGGGTTAGTTCCTTGAGAAATGGTGTGCTATGACACACAGTTGTACGTGACCCACAACATTCTGGTTATGACTGGAATTCACTGCTTGGACCAGCCTTGGATGAAACAAAGAATCATCTGTGTCATCATGCTACTGCAATGACTCTTCCTCCACATCCATCTCAATTATCCTTCTGTATCATTTGTATTGTGGTAGAACCTAGGGACACTCATAGACCAGGACCCCACTCTGTTAGGCACTGTACAAACATATAACAAAGGGCATTTACAAGCTAACTGATCCCAACATTTCTTACAACTTTTTCAAATTTAGTAAAAATGTTATTGAAAAATAAATTTGAAAGGACTCAATAGCCTGGGCTTGATCTTGCTGTGGTTGCATGTGTCCACGCTCATTGTAGTCAGTTGGAGCCCTATGGAACAATTTCAAACCTGATGTGGGAGAAAAGCACCACTGGAGTTGCTATCTCTCACTCTAAGTCTGCATTTGGCTTATTAAGTGAGTTTAATCCTGCAATTTTTGCTCTTTTGTGTTTTTCTCAAAACAGAAAATCCAGATCTCAAATGTATCAATTTGAGCAACAAATCAAAGCAATTCCTCAAAATTAAATTGCTCTTTAACTCTGAAGCTTCTTTTTTAGCACATTTTTAAATTAATTATACCTATTCTGTATTTCCATGGCCAAACGTCCACATGCTAGAAGGTGATTTTTTATTGCACACAAAATCCGTGGTCATGAAATACAGAGGCAGTGTTAGTCCCTTAAGGGCACTAAGCAGGAATTTTCCCTTATCCCTCACCCACTACCTAAAATACTAATTGCATTGATTCCACAAACCAAAAGATATACCAACCCAAGACATACTAATACACTTGTTAACAAGTCCACATTAAATCAGATGAACAGTATTTTGGGGGGGATATTAATTGGGAGCCACTTCAGCTGTTTGGGGCCCTAAGAAATTGCTTGCTCTGCTTATGCCTAGCAACACCACTGGTGAAATAACTGCTGCACTGAGGGAAGGATTTTCAAAAAGTAGCTAGTTTTGGGTCCTCAATTTGACACATTTTAAAGGGGTTGTTTTCAGAGGGTTGGTATTCGGCACTTTCTGAGTATTGCGTCCCTCTAAGGCGTCTCAATTTGAGCCCCCCAAAACTGAGGCATCTAAAAATCACTTAATCACTATCAGGCATTTGCAAAGAAGAGGATAGAGAATATTTATGGCACTAGTGTGATTAGCCATGCTGCTCCCATTTTAAAAAGACACATGATGCCAATCAATTTGAGTTACTAGCATTTAAATGAGTATTCAAAGCTTTTCCAGTTACATCAAAATCTTTGTTTTGTCTGTTCTTTGTTTAAACAAAACAAAGATTTTTTTCCCTTAGGAAGCCATGAGCAACAAGCACAGAACATATAATTAAGCCGTGAAGTACAATGTATGCAAAGAATACATGGGAGAAAGACAGAGAAAGCCTTGCACAAGGTCTAGCCGTGATTCTCTCGCCAGGCACAACACAGCTTCCCCTAGTTCCAGCTCCTTAGCTCTCCTGCTGAGACTCTGGCTTAAATAATGGCAGCAGAGCACAGCTTTCAAAAGAAGGAAGCATTCAGGACTGAAAACTGTCCTTGTAAAACTTCAGTTCAGTCTAACTGCCACCTTTAGCTAGATCTGCTCATATTCTTCTATTTTGCAGTTTACATCATTAAAAAAGAGGAAGTATTTTATGTCCCCTAAAAATACATATTGGCTTGATTCTCCACTGCATCTAAACAGAGCTTGTGCAGTAAACTGGGGGCTGTCAGAGAACTGATCACAGTTCCTTTATTATTAATTATTATTATTTATCATCTGTATTAACATAGCACCTAGGAGCCCCAGTCGTGGACCAGGACCCCATTGTGCTAAACATTCTGACAAAGAACAAAAAGAAGGTCCCTGTGGCCTGCCCCAAGTTTCCAACCCCAGCGACAGTTAAATCCTCTGGGACCTTATGCAGCCAGCAGAGAATCGGACATGATGGGATCTAACTCTGTCACATCCCCTTGTCTCCTCTGACATATCCCCTCCACTCCTCTTTCCTCCCCAACATGCTGCTTGCCTTCTTATTTGAGTGGAAGGGTGAGGCTGCAGCAGGAGAGAGTGGAGTAGGTTGACTGAGCTAGCTCTGTGCCAGGAAAGGTTCCCTCTAAACAGAGGAGATTCACTAGGCACTTTAAGTTCACTTTGCTCCATGCAAGTAAGAGTGGGATACTAACATGCTAGTCATTCCAATTTATTGGCACCAGGCATACACCATGTACAAAGTGAAGTTGGGGGAGCAGAGAATCCGGCCAGTGTTATAGAATAACACCATGAACTGTTTGCTGGATTCTGGTACTTGAAGCTGATGTTACTTTGGCCTCATGGTATCCACACACTCAAGGTCTGAATCTGCCATACTTAGCCACATTTAAGTACCTAAGTTCTCAAATAGTCCCCTTGTGTCTGTGGAGTAATATGCTACTCACTGTAAGAATTGAAGACTGACTCAGAGGTCAGGGACCCGGAACACAATAGGGGTAGAATCACCTACAGAAGTATCCACAGCCCTATCTAAACTCAACTTGGCTTCCATCCAGTACAGTCTCCCTAAACAGCACAGCCTCCTTAGCTTGTGGACCATGTCAGGACCTTGCAAGTCCATAGCAAGGCATGGCCAGTCCAGTTCTCAGGAAAAAAAAAAACGCACCATCCACTCCAACCAAGTCAACCAGGCTAGAACTCTGCCTGCTATTAATTACAAGGTACAAACACAGCCAGAGAGAGCCTGGCTTTGATCCAAGCATGCAAAACCTTGTAGCCAAAGATAGAAACTACAAAAGTGGAGGATATACTGATACAGTGTTATCCATTTTAAAGTTGTCCGTGCAGTAACACAAAGTAAATCAAGATAGTCTGTTTCAATGCATTGTGCTATAATGGAGCAGCAAGAAATTTTGGCAAATTGAACTTGGTGATGCAGTATGGCTATGCAATTTCTGAAATTCCTGTCTAACCATCTTTGCTATTTTTCTCTATATACTCTCTTTCCTTTGATGTTTATTATCCTCTGTGAGATTAAACAACCGGTGAGATAGAGGAGATACGCATGAGACACATACCTGGTAAGAAACACATATTAGTTTTGTGACGATCTCTTTGGACAGTACGTGTACAATCTGATTCCATTTTACACAAGCACAATGCAAACAACTGGTACACAACACTCAGAGCCCAATTCTCAGCTGGTGTAAAACATCACTGATCAATTGACTTCTGTGTAGCTGCCCTACTTGATCCTAGCTGAAGCTCTGTCTCTCAGTGTAAGACATTGCAAACCACAAAGCTGACAGTTATAATTTGAGTTCATGTCACATGGTCATGGATTACATTAAGATTTAATTGTGCTTTTAATTATGTAACCTACTGAAAGCTTTCCCTGGCTGCAAGGTACCTTGGGTGATTGCATTAAGGAAATAATAGCCTTAAAACTAATAAACATTCTCTTCGCACAGGGGCGGGCAAACTTTTTGTCCTGAGGGCCGCATCGGGTTTTGGAAATTGTATAGAGGGCCAGTTAGGGGTTGGGGGCGTGGCCTGCCCCCCCATTCACTCCCCCCACTTCTGGCCCCCTGACAGCCCCCTCCCCGACTCCTGGCCCATCCAAACCCTCCTGTTCCCTGACGGCCCCCCTGGAATCCCTGCCCCATCCACTCCCCCTGCTCCCTGTCCCCTGACACAAAAACCCGGAACCCCCACCCCTGACTGCCCTGCGCCACCCCATCCAACCCCTCCTCTCATTCTTGACTTGCCCCCCCCCGGGACCCCTGCCCCATGCAATCACCCCTTCTCCCTGACCGCCCCCGGAACCCCTGCCCCTGACTGCCCCCCGCCGCCCCATCCAACCCCCCCTCCTTCCTGACTGCCCTCCCAGGACCCCTGCCCCCATTCAATCCCTGTTCCCTGCCCGCCCTGACCCCTATCCACATTCCCCACCCCCTGAGCACCACCCCAAACTCCCCTGCCCTCTATCCAACCCCCCCCTGCTCCCTGCCCCCCGCTCCCTGCCCCCTGACTGCACTGCTTGGAGCACTGGTGGCGCAGCAGCCGCACCGACCGGCTGGAGCCAGCCACACACCGCGCAGCACAGAGACTGGGTCAGGCCACAGCTCTACAGCTGCACTGCCCCAGGAGCTCACTGCCCAGAGCATTGCGCTGGTGGTGCAGTGAGCTGAGGCTGTGGGGGGGGAAGAACAGCAGGGGAGGGGCCAGGGGCGAGCCTCCCAGGCCAGAAGCTCAGGGGCCGGGGAGGAGGAGGGTCCCGCAGGCCGGATGTGGCCCATGGGCCGTAGTTTATCCACCTCTGCCTTAGCATGTATCCATCTTAAAAGACCCCAAAGCTACATGCACATAGAACCACTGAAAAGTAGACACTCATGCAGTGGAGGGCAGCAGCTCACTGGCACGACATAATTACAGAGAAAACATTCAACCAAAGGCACTGGGGGGAAAACTGTGACCTTACAAAAAGCACTACCACAGGATCCTTAGGCGTGGATTTTCAAGAGTACTCAGCACTGGCCTAACTCTGCTCTCAGTGAAGTCAATGAGAGTTTTATCACTTACTCCAATGGGAGCAAAGTTAAGCTAACACTGTGCACCTCTGAAAATCCCATCCTGTATGTCAGAGCAAGCAGAAAGGACCTCAGATTGTGAGCTACCGGTAATAACACGACAGAGCTCAACTGTTTTCCACCTCATTCGGTGTGGCAGAGGTGGCCCGTTAACACCATCCTGAATATAAGGGGAAATGCTGGGAACAGGTGGAGCTCTCCGGACTGGAGGATCTCGGGTCTGAGACAGAGAGGTTCTACAGGAGGAACCATAGGAACAGCCAAGCTTGCGGAGAAGGCTTGGGATGGTGTTCACAGGAAGAGGGTGAGAGTGATCTTGTGTAGTCTGCACAGACTGTGGCTGGAGCAGGTTGGGAGTACCACTTGATCACAGTGCATGAAATTCACCCCTGAGCAGAGGGCATCAATATAATCCAAGAGATCTACATATGGCAAACCCCATGGTACTCTACAGAGAGACTGATTAAGGTATAGGTGAGAGACCTTTACAATTTTTTTTTTTTTTTTTTTAGCTATTATGAGACCATATTGAAAAGTCAGGGTGGAAACTATTGCTTTTTTCTGGGCTCCCAAGCTATCTATACAATAAGATCTGGAGCCTACAGGGGGGACTTAGGGAGGGAAAAGGAACACACAGGCTCATTTTCTGCAGCTCAGAAGTACCTAATGATTCTGCAGCATGTGAGAAAGCTGAGCTGTGGGGCAAGCTGGAGTATTACTCCTTGACGGACATAATAGATATCTGGCTGTTTTGCTGCAAGCATTTTGAATCATTTGAAATACTGGAGCTTACTGCACTTAGGAACTTTCTTAGACAAAGGGTAAGGAAGAGAGACTGGGTATCATTTCCCAATGAGACTAATCCTTATTCAGTTGAGTTGGCTGTTGAGTTAGGTTATGATTCGATAGCATTTCATTGTGCCTGAGCTTTTTCCATTATGTACTTTGGCTTGCTCTGCTGTGGAGTTTTGACATTTCAATCTGGTTTATTGCAGGAGGGTGCAGGCTACCGGGGGTGAAATGCTCCTTGGCAGAGGCGCCAGGCCAGTTATACCACATAATGGCAGACACGTCCAGCGAGTGTTTCTTTGTGCTTTGCTTCTAGAAGTCAGTTTGTAGGAATCAATCACTGACTAGGCTGCAAAGGAGGATTCTGTGCTGTTGACACTATCTGTTGGCAGCACAGGGACTGACACCAGTTGAAGTTTAGCCTTTCTTTCCATTATATGATTTACCAATGTTATATCATTATACTGGTCTTCCTTTTCATTATATGATTAAACTTAATGTCCCCTGAATGATAATTTAATCATGGTCACTTCTCCAAATAGGTAACTGTGAGAGCTTCTGAGAAAAGGCTCTCTTCACTTACTCATTTATTTTAGCCAAAACAACGATTTATCCCAAGACAACCAGCATTTGCCTTCCTCTGTGCATGCAAACTTTCCCAAAGGGAACATCTTAAATCTATGCTCCACAGCACTATCCAGAGAGCCCAGGTGCAATTCAAGGTGTTTGCTTTGACCATCTAAGCACTAAACAGTTTGGATCCTAGTTACTTCAAAGACCACTTCTCTCTTTGTGTACACCACATTAGCAAACATCTGTCAGGTTTAAAAGGGGATAGTATGGTAACAGATGTTTCTAGTGAAGTGCCTTGAATCCTTACCCCTGGAATCCACTTCCTTCATTGGTCTGACAGACCCCACATGTGTTGACCTTAACATAATGTTGCAATGCCTATATATTCTCCTAAGCTTTTTGTGGATGGGAGGCATGGGGGAGGTTGGGTTCAGGGAGGTTAATTAATGTTCTATTCAAGAACCTAATAGTTCAACTGTAAATTAAAAAAAACTAGGTGGAAAAAGCCCCAAAACACTGGAAACCAAAGGATAATTTGTTGTTAAGAACTATGGTAGTAACAAGTCATTTTTAAGGAGAGAATCCTTGAAATATTCTGAGTATTCTGCCACCAGAGTTTAATGCATTGTGTAAAATAGATTTGGCTTGCAATAACCGAAGGAAAGGTGAAATTATTAACTACATTTTGTGCAATGGTTCCCCCCTCCAAAATAGAAATTGATTGGGATTTGGAAATAATTTTCATATATAGGACATCTCAATAGCTCAAACCATCAAGGGCCTGGGAAAGAAGCCAGGGGACCTGGGACATTTGGCACATTAAAGGAAATATCAGATGAACTGAAGATGTGCCAAGGAGGGTTTCTTTGGATTTGGGTTAGGATTAGGCTAGGTTTTGGTGTTGCAAATTGAACCCAAATCAGAGATAGATGTGGGTTTGGAATTCAATGGTGGTGAAGGCTTAGGAGTGCTACTCGGGAGATTTTGGCTGGAATTGGTAAATTCAATAGGCCTCTCCTGATTGGAATTTGACCCAGAATCAAAATAATCAGGGTGGACTCGGATCCTGTGATTTGCACCCAAACACACAAATCCAGAAATGTGAAGGTGTGGGGTTTGTTTTTTGCCCACCTCTAGTTATGTGTGTATAACTTGGCTAAATTACAATAAAGAGGGAAGACTTTACTTTCTTTTTAGTGTATGCAAGGTGTAAACCCCAAGCAAGGAGAGGAATTGTCCAGGCACATGATGGATATGGGATCAAATGAAGACAAGGTAAATTTAGAATGAATATTAGAATAAATGGTGAAATCCCTTATGCTGCAGGTTAACATAACAAGAGGAATGTTGGCTGACCTGACACTGGCATATTTAAAGCTAGGTTGGGCAAATTAACATCATTTGAATTACAGTAGCACAAAAGGGTTCATCTAGGTCCAAGCAACATTGTGCTAAGCACTGTATAGGCGTCTAGTAAAAGACTGCGGCTGCCCCCAAGAGCTTATATTATTAGCTTGTGAAGATGTAGTGTGTGGGAGAAACAAGTGATGAGGAGTAGGGTGGGAGAGGGAGGATAGGATTCCTATCCTCCCTCTCCCACCCTACTCCTCATCACTTGTTAGAAACATGTTTCAAGCACAGGAAAATGTCCAAGAGGGACCATTCTTGTGTTGGGAAAGGAATGTAAATAGCCCAGGATCTCTCTCCCATCGCTAAATTCTATAAACTCCCTGTGACTACTGGTTATCTCTGTTCTTCCACCTTTTCGGTGATTATGCTTTCACACCTGTGCAATAGCAAAGCTCGGGAAGATAAAATGCCTGGAGGAGGGCAGGCATTTATACACTTACTGAACATGTCTTTAGTTGGGGGTTTTTTTGTTTTTTTGGGGATGGGGGTGTGTGCTAACCTACCTTACATTTAGTAAATCAGCAAATAAAACCACAAAGAGAAAAAAGAATGTTCCAATGCTGGAACTGGCAGAGAGGGGAGGATAGGTGATTATGTGCTAACCTCTGCTTCTCACAGTTGAAAAATAACCTCTTCATCCCAACTTGAGCACTGTGATTTTGAAAGATGTATAATGTGTTTACTTCAGCTTCCAGGAGTACACTTCTTCGGGGCACTATATTTCTCAGGAACACTGCGTTTTCCTGGGAAAGGGATTCTTCAATAAAGCTTTCCAATGTGCAGGAGATGGAACTTGAATAGCAGGAGATGTAACTGCTGCCAACATATTGTGAAAAGGAATGTCCCAGGCCACTTATTGCATTATTTGGTTTGGAAAAGCTGAGAAACAGATTCAATCTATTCGGGAAAACCCCTTAGTGTCTACTCACTGCTTTAGAACAGTTTACAAGATGCTTTTCCTTTACAAGTAATTGGGGCAGGAGGCTTCTTGGGGTCACTTACTTATCTGCATCTCTTCAGCCAGGAACACAGCAAGAATTTTATATTCATTCACAGCCAAGGTCTCCAGTGCCCAGCCCAGCTCACTGCTGTGAGAGTCAAGGTTAAAGAAAATCTATCCAACCCCTTGACCTTCTCCTCATGGCTCGGTGTTGGTGATGGGGGTTGGTCCTCGAACCAAGTCACTAACAAAAGTCCAACCAAACAAAAGGTTCTTCTGCCTCTCTGGCGTTACTCTGTAGTTCCTTCGGTGCTCAGTTCTTGGCCCCTTCTGGGCTATCTTAAACTCCTGTCCTGCTCTGTTACTGAGCACTGGCTCCCAGGAGCCCCTCTCACAGTCTTACCACTTGCTAAAGTCCCTGCTCTTGGCCCCGACCCCCAGAAATTCTCCCTTGCTCTTTTATCTAAGCACTGCTTCACAGGGCTTTCCTTCTGCAGGCCCTGTTTCCTAGCAGGTTGCCACTGCCTCCCTCCCAAGGGATTTTAGCAGCTACTCCCAGGAATCTTCCTGCACCACCTCAGGGCCACCCACAGAAGCCCAACCTGCTTCCTGTAGCTACTCTCCCTCACTGAGCTCTTGCAGCCCTTTTTTATGAGCCCGAACTGTTCATCAGGCCAGGGCAAAAAAGAAGAGCGCCGCCCCGCCGTAACACCCCCCCCCCCCCCCC
>NW_020664583.1:3955907-3982651 GCF_002925995.2 Terrapene triunguis
GATGGCCAACCCCCCTCCCGAGTGCCAGGCCAGGCCACCCAAACCCTCGGAGCGCCGCGCCAGGCCGGCCAACCCCCCTCCCGAGCGCTGCGCCGGGCCGCCCAAACCCTCGGAGCGCCGTGCTGGCCAAACTCCCGCCCTCCCCCCGCGCCACGCAAACCCCCGGAGCGCCCCGCCGCACCATGCCAGCCAAACCCCCGCCCCGCCCCCAGCGCCGCACCACGCCACGTCACCGAAACAAAAAAAACCCCTCGAGCGCCGCCCTGCGAACAAAAACAAAAACACCACGAGCGCCCCCCCCGCCACCCAAACATTGGCCGCCCCTTATAAGGTGCCGCCCCAAGCACGTGCTTGGTCGGCTGGTGCCTGGAGACGGCCCTGATCAGGCTAACACATGACCCCATTAGACCCCCCCAAGGCTGGGAAGCAGCTAATTACTGCACAGTGGGGATGGCCCCTTTTCCCCTTAAACGACCAGTCACCCTATGACAAGGCCTTGGAGCAAGAGAGGTCCCAGCCTTTGCATGCCTCGTCCCTAACCTTACTGAGAAGCAGCAGCAGCATCCAGGGAGCCACAGTGGCATTGGATGTTACTCTCCACCAACAATGCTCAGCACCTTGTGTATCCTGCCCCCCATTCAGCAGAGCAATACCAGTCCCCCTGTGCCCATACAGGATTTTCTCCCTAATGATATACACTTTGCTAATTCCATCTCTCGCCTCTCTCTCTCCAGAGCCTAGGTACTTTGTTATTGTTTATTTATAGCAGATCTCATATTACACCTCTACCCCGATATAACGCTGTCCTCGGGAGCCAAAAAATCTTACCACGTTATAGGTGAAACCGCCTTATATCGAACTTGCTTTGATCCGCCGGAGTGCGCAGTCCCGCCCCCCGGAGCACTGCTTTACCACGTTATATCCGAATTCGTGTTATATCGGGTCGCGTTATATCGGGGTAGAAGTGTACTTTGAATACAGCATGTAAAAATGTGTGGTATTTCTCCTTGCCATCTACAAAATTTTAATCTGTCAAGTCCCTAACTTCAGATGTCACACAAATGGCTTTAATTTCTCATTCAGCTTTCTAATTAGTTAGCAAGACTCCTCCTTGGCTGGAAGGCCCAATGCTAAACCAGTCATAAAGAGACCTGGATGGTTCCAGGAACTCCAAACACACTGAAAGTCCAACAAAAATTTGCCAGCAACACACCAGCGAGTAAAGTGACATTCATCACACTACACAACACCAAAGCACACGCTTATCTCACACAGGGTGCTTGTGCCAGGTTATTGACAGAAAAGGGCTCAGCCTCCTCCATAAGCACAGACCAGGTTTATAAACAACATACATTGTTAGAATATTGCCCCAGCATTTGCACTTTCCGACCTTCTCACAAAAAGAAACAGAGGCCCACTTGACGTTGCCCCTCCTCTACTCCCAGTTGCACCACCAATTTGAACAATCTCTGCCTGCACTTCCACTACCTTTTTGGGGCAGTTATTTTTATGACTGGAAGCAGCATCAGGGAATCTCTCAGGCTCTGGTGCTGCTCGGCTGGTCCTATCAGAACAACGTGTTCTACTAAAGAGCATTGGAGCTTCTCTGCACCAGAGCAGCAAGTAACAGCAGCCTCTCTTCCAACATAAATAAGGATGGCAGACTATAACTCTAACACAGTTCACCTCTACTCATGTAAAACTCAGTGAATCAAGAAAGAGGACAGTTTTTCAAGTTATATTTTACTCAGTGATAACGTCTGAAAATGTACCAGTGATTGGTTACCTCTCAATTGGCTTGGCCTTGTCTGCAATGTACACAGCTTTGTAGTGGTTTATAATTACTAGTATTCTCTTCAGTCTAGCATATTAGGCTGCTCTAAACGAGCTCATAAGATCATCATAGACCTAATTAGGAGTGGGGAGAGGAATAAGAATAGATGATTCGAAGAAGGAAGTGATGTTTTTCCTTCTGGCCCCTGAATAGGGTGAGACAAGAAAAAAAATAGGTCTTTGTAGTTTATTTACATAGATTTGTATAATGTCGTAAGGTACTCTGGTACCGCACCGATGAGCACAGCACAGACATCTAGCTAAATTGCCATGCCTCCCTTCAGCCTGTTGCTGGACCACAGACTGGATCATTTGCCAGAACTTCCTCTGTAAGCCTCCTGCCAGGGGTTGCTTAATATCAGTGAACTCTGCACCACCAGAAATTAACTGCTACTATTATAGAGATCCCAGCTGGTCTGATGACCTGGATTTCTTGCTTCAGTTATGAATCTTGGTCTAACTCTTGCATTAATTGGTTCTAATATCAGAAGTACACAATGTATGCTTTTCCTGTTACATGGTTTAGCTGCCAAAAATATTACCTTCCTCCCATTGTTTCAAAACCATATGACCAAATTTCCACCACAGTGCTTGGAGGTATTAACATACAAGTTAAAATGAGTGGATTGTCTAATAAAAATAAAACATAAATCCAATGCCCAGGCTTTATCCCCCCCACCTTTGTGCCAAAATACTGCAAAGGGGATGGAGAGCTGCCCTAAAAAGGATTACCCTGATGTAGAGGGAATTGTGGTGTAAAGCCAGCGTAGCCTCCACTTGGGCACAGGGTCATATCAGAGGTGGAGAGGGGTCTGATTTGGGCCAAAGGGGATGGTGCCAGATCACAATGCATTCCAAAAATCCTTGGCTAGCAAAGCAGTCCCTAGAAGACTGTTGTAGCTAGTGCAATTGAGCAGCCTTTAGGCTGCTCTAATTGATGCAGGTCAATTTGTCCCCCCAGACAGCTCCACAGTGAGGGGCGCAGAAAAATGTCTCACAGGCTCCTTCCTAATACTGCCACTCCCTGGCAGATCTTGCTCCCAGTTCAATTTGACAAGACATGGAGATCTGGTTTGCCGTGTGGAATAATTCAGTGTGGCTATCACTGTCTGTGCTCAAAGGATGAAAAAGCAAAAGAGGCTGCAGATCAGGACTGAGATGCTTTGGCAGAGATGTGAAAAGAAATTTTCACCAAGTCTGCCGGTGTTATTCATAGTTCAATCCAATGTTATTTGTTATTAATTGTGAGCACCAAATTAATTAACTTTTTTTTTTAAAAAAAAGGAACTTGAGTATCTTGGTTAATAAGAACTAAACACTTTTTCTGCTGGTTACTGCTTTAGCCTCTACACTGATCAGATGCAGAAACATCCTTTGAAATGCCAACTTTAGGGGCTTGATTCACACTACTACGGTCCTTTATGCTGCTTGTGAGGTGTAAAGGGGCCTTAAAAGGACTATAATGTGGTTGTAAATTTCCACCCACTCTACGTCCCTTTTACAGTGTCTGAGTGGCATAATGTGGCCTTAGCATAACTGAGAATCAGGCCCCAAGCCTTTGAAGGTGACATACTAGGTATAAGGAACAGTATTGGATGTGCATTTTGCACTATATGTCTGATACATTCAGCAGCAATGAAGTGGTTACTTCCCAGCACAGGGTAAATAAAAATGCATCCTTCTTAGTGAACCTAATATGACCTTATTATTAACACAGCTGTCTATATTTCCCAGTTTATAATTGCATTCATGTCACTTTCTGTAACTTCTTTACTCTTAGGACATTTTTTTTTTACGTGCCAAGTCTCATAACTACTTCTTAAGGAAAATAGATGGTATAATACAATACTAGGCTAGGCACCAGAGGTAGTGATTATTACAAACCTGATATATCTCTGATACAGAATCTGTGAGATGGTTTTCTTTTTTAAGAGGAGAAGACAAGTCAAAAGATATTGTTTATCTGATTCTGTGCCCTACATGTAATATATACATAATATATACAAAAGAGTAGCTGTTAATGTGTTGAATAAAGCAAATGATGGGTCACTCTCTCCAAGTGCTCTTCTGTTTGGATTTAATGACTATTTGGCTACAGAATAAGAGAAATCCATGTTAGCGGGGAGCTACATGGCACAGGAATTTGGTAAAAGGGGAATGGAACTTTTCCCCTCTATGTGAAATTTACAAATGTATTTTTAAATAGGAAAATGCTTACTACTCTAATCCCTGGAGTGTGGGTTACATTATTCTATAGCAAACTAAAAACTTAAAATAATGCAAACAAATATATATCCTAATGAAACTAGATGTCTGCCAAACCTCAACAATTCAAATGCCTCATGCATTCCACTCTTCTTTATCTGTACATTGTATAAATTTATACCCGATTCTTCAGGGATATGTCTACATGGAGTCCCACTGGCTTCGGTCTCAGATTCGCCCTCTACTTCTTTTGCAGGAGTAGAAAAGCAAAGTGTGAACTCTTTGTTACAGAGACCTTTTCTGGGTGTATCAGTCTGAAAAACTCCCTGCACAAAAGTAGTGGCATGAAAATAAAATAAGAGATCAATAAGCATACAGATTCTGCTATAAGCCAGAAAGTGGGGATTTATTTTCTATGCTTGACAATGAGAATGACCGAAAAGGAACAGAATCCTCTCAGAAGTTCCTTCTCTAATCTTCTAACACTAATCGTGTAGTAATAATACTAAAGTAAAAATGGAATAAAGTAAAATGGGCAATGAAATGCAAACATTATTTAACATCATGATATTGCAACAAGTGCTCAGCAAGCACTGAAATAACCCATCTGCAGGAGAAATGTGGACACCACCAACAGCCTACTCTTCTGCTGATGAAAGTCCATGGCAAAGCTTCCACTGGATTCAAGGGCAGCAGAATCAGGTCCCAAATATGCATTCTTGGTATGAATAACAGATTTTCAGAAGTACCTAAGAAGGGTATGTGCCAAACTCCCACTGATAGTCAATGGAAATTGAGTAGCTAGCACTTTGGTTCTTTTGAAAATGGACAGGTAAAGGATCTGAAATCCATGGAATGTACATGTGTCCTCTTAAACGCTCATTCCCTTTTACTTCTTCAGAGTTCCACTAGGAAATCTACACATTCAAAGGCTTACAAGAGTACTCCCAAATAGACTATGCCAGTTATCAGTGGTACCCTCCAAGGCTCAATACTCCATGACTACTAAATGGGCCAACTTATGGTAATTATTAGAAATGGATTGGGAGCTGAAAATAAAATTCCATCCAAAATGTATGAATTCTCTTTTGGAAAGCCACTTAGCTGTCCATTTCTTTCCAAAGTGGTAGAGAGAGCATGAGCCATACAATCCCCAGGGGTGGTGTTAATGGGCGGCAGTCACATGGCTACAGCATCGTGTACAGCTCTGAAAAATTTACCTCAATGAATATTTCTGTGACTTATCCATGTCAGTTGAATAGAATGAAATACTCCAAACCAGGCTGACCTAGCTATCAGTCAGCACATCTTATTTTCCCTCTGCAGCCCTGTTATGATGGAGCTCGGCATGTGGCTGTTTTTATTTTTCATTTTACAGCATTTAAAACCTTAAGGATAAGATTAACCTTCACTTCAATGCATCTTATCGAAGATTCATGGCACTTGCTGAAATGCCAAGTGTTCTTATGCAAGTCTACGTCTCATTATAGTCAGCACTTTATTTACTTGGATGCCATTCTACATGAGTTCATTAGACTTGCTTTAACAGGGTGTATTGGAGTCGGGCTAGAGCTAGTCTCTATTCTCAAACCCTCCTTGAGCTTGGGGAAGGATCAGAATAACAGACAGATAAGATATACAGATACACCAGCAGTCCAGACAAAATGGGGAGGAGACACGACAGGCCTGGAGATCAATGCTGAAAGTTACTCAAAGAAATACATCTGGAGAAGACTTTGCAAACGAAGCAGGAGGATATTTGTGCACAGGATTTAGAGAGCTGCTTCAAGTGCAGCGCTGGCATGAAGGAGACAAAGGGAGCGGCCAGGAAAAAAGACTGGGAGAAACACAGAGAACCAAAGGGAAAGCTAGTGGAAATGAAAGTAGAAATATACATGGACGCATATAGATATGACTGAAGCATTAGCCAGGGGCGGCTCTATGTATTTTGCCACCCCAGGCACGGCAGTCAGGCAGCCTTCGGCGGCATGCCTGTGGGAGATCCGCTGGTCCCGCAGCTTCGGCGTACCCGCCGCCGAATTGCCGCCGAAGCCGCGGGATCGGCAGACCTCCCGCAGGCATGCCTCCGAAGGCCGCCTGACTGCCGCCCCCACAGCGACCAGCAGGCCACCCCCCGCGGCTTGCCACCCCAGGAACGCGGTTGGTGCGCTGGTGCCTGCAGCCGCCCCTGGCATTAGCTGCCACTGTTTTGCTCCTGATCCATTGAGTCTGTCTTCCATTCTCTTTAATCTGTACTCACCATGGTCATAGTAACTTCTTCCTGGCCAAGTCTCCAAGCCTCATCTTCCTTCATTTCTCTGCAGCATATGACTTTTCTCCCACTCATTGACAGCCTGTGGACTCCTGGTTCTCTCCCAGTGTCTCCTATGGCTCTCTCAGCATTTTTGATAGCAGTTCCTCTTCCTCCCCATGTCCCTCTCTGAAGGAATCTCTCAGTGCTTAAATCCCCTCCTCTTCACCTTTTCTCTAGGTGATCAAAGTTACCCCAGGAGCCACTCTGGAGCAGCCCAGAATTGGGAGAGCACAAAGGTGGCTTAAAGCAACCTGACTCCTCTCTCTGCCAGGCTGAAAGTTTTGTGCTGTGAATCTACACAACCTCACCCCAGGTGTCCCTCTGCTCAGGAATGATTCCACATAGTGGGGAACATAGGCCAGAGCAAAAACCTCTGAACTAGGCCAATGACAGTCTGTAACTTTCTAAAACAATATCTCCCCGGGGAGAACACCCAGCAATGTGCTGCAGTCTCCTACAATAACCACACATTAATGACAGCTTTTTATCTTTCGCCAGCATAGCACACCGATGTGAAAAGCGTGCTGTGATTGGCCAAGAATCTCCCTCTCTTCACATCCATCATACCAGCATGTCCTGCCTGCACTCAGAGGAGTTCTGACAAAGAAAGAGTCAAACAAACAAATTACAAATAGAAGGTGATGGGTCAAACTTTATCACAGGGGCACTCGCATACTTCTCAACCCCTGGACTCTGAAAGGAGGGGCCAGTGACCCTCAAAGTAAGCGGCAATGAGGAACAGTACTCCTTGAAATGAGGGGCACAGAGTGGGACATCAAATTTTTTATTGCACACACTGTTTTATTAAAACCATTTATGTGCAACCATGTAAATAGCCTGGAATTTATTATAATGAAACTAAACTATGATTCTGTGTACTAAACACATTCTTTATGTAGAAAGTCTCTATTTACAATAAAATAAAAATTCCATTTACTGTAATGCTCATTGTTGTGTTTTGTGTCAAAGACCCCATCTCCCCTCTCCCAACAGACCTCCCCACTGCTGCAGCCCGGCCTAGTCCCCAGCAGCCTCCATGCGCTTTCTCAGCTGCACACTGCCCCGAAGGAAGCAGGGTAGAGGCACTGCTGCATGCAGCAGGGGAGAAGAAGGTATCCACCACTGCTGCCAACAGTGATTGTGTTCAGGTGCCAAAGTGGGATTTTGCAAAGGCAATGAGAGACCTCTGGACAACTGTAAAACCTGGGGCCAGATGCGGGATGTCCCACACCATGCAGGACACTTGAGAGGCAGGGATGAAGAAGAGCTGACAGGCAAGAAGAGAAAAAAAGAAAACCAGAAATGTTATCCCTAGTCTAGTGGATTAACCCTATAGCTGGGATCTAGGAAGTCCCAAGTTCTGTCCCCACTTCTGCTGCTGACTGGCTTTAATAAAAGATCATATTTCTGTAGCACTTTGCTCACCACTGAGCATTATACAAACATCATTCAACCCTTCTGCCTCAGCATTGCCATTTGTAAACTGGGTACAATATTGAACTAGGGTGAAATCTAAAGACATACAACTCATATTATGTCCACAAGTATGTAGGTTGGTATCATTAACCTTATTTTACCACCTTGGAACCTGAATCTTAGAAAGGGTCCATCTACATGGTCCCCTTGCAGTCTGGCAGCTCAGGGAGGGATAGTCACTAAGACTCAATCCATCTCTCAGATCTCCCCACCCAACCAGCACAGCCCTGCAGCAGAAGGGCATATTTTGAATTGTGATGGAGAACAGCAGCACACACTCCTACGGCTCAAAAATATTTCCCATTTGTTTCCATGAAATTGGATGAAGTCACTCTCACCTGAACATGTTGAGGTAAGACCAGGGGGAAGCATCCATAAGCAGCCAGTAAGAGGCTTGATAGGAGGTGTGAGTAGCTGCTTAAGGAAGGGAATAACTAGTAAAGGGCCTCAGATTCAGGAGGAACAATGCGGATTCCGTCCCAGCCGTGGAACACTGGACCAGCTCTTTGCTGTCTCACAGATATTCAAGGGGTTGTGGGAGTTTGATAATCCAGTCTACCTTTGTTTTGTAGACCTGGAAAAGGCATGACTGTGTTCCTCGACATGTCTTGTGGGAAGTGCTGTGGGAGTATGAGTTGCCAGTGCTACTTGTGTGTGCTATCTGGTCCCTCTATTCTCGGAGTGAGAGTTGCGTTCTTATTCTTGACATTAAGTCGAGTTCGTGCAAGGTGAGCATTGGACTCCGCCAAGAATGCATCTTGTCCCCACTCCTGTTAATGATTTTCATGGACAGGATATCAAGGTGGAGCCAAGCGTGGAGTGTATCCAATAGAGGGACTCAAAGGTGGCATCTCTGCTGTTTGCAGCTGATGTTGTCCTTGCTTCTTCAGACTGTGATCTCCGACGCTCACTTGAATGTTTCACTGCTGAGTGTGAAGCGGTTGGGATGAGAATCAGCTTCTTCAAATCAGAGCTCATGGTTCTTTCCTGGAAGAAAGAGGACTGTTCTCTCCAGGTGAGTGGGGGAGCAGCTGCCCTTTGTGGATGAGTTCAAGTATCTAGGGGTATTGTTCACGAGTGATGGCAAGCGGGAGCATGAGGTCAACCGGCAGATTGGTGTGGCCGCGATGCGGGCGCTGTACCGATCTGTGGTGGCGAAGTGGGAGCTGAGTTCTCGGATGAAGCTTTCTGTTTATAGGTCATTCTACATCCCATCCTCACCTATGGTTGTGAACTTTGGGTAATGACTGAAAGGATGAGATCGCAGGTACAAGCAGCCAAAATGAGGTTTCTCTGCAGGGTGGCTGGGCTTACTCTCAGAGATAGGGCGAGGAGTTTGGCTATATGGAGGGCCTAGGAGTAGAGCTGTTACTCCTCCAGATCAAGAGGAGCCAGTTGAGGTGGTTTTGGCACCTGATAAGGATGCCCCCTGGGAGGCTTCTGTTGGAACTCTACCAGGCACATCCCACTGGGTAGAGGCCCTGACACCGACCCAGCACACGCTGGAGGGATTATATCTCCCGGCTGGCCTGGGAATGCTGGGGAATCCCCAAGGAGGATCTGGAACCTGCTTTGGAGGAAAGGGAGGTCTGGTCCTCTCTACTCCACAGGTACTAATGCGGAGAGTGGAGTAGATGATACATCTGAGGGAAGGGAGCAGAAGGAGACTCCACCAATTGGAAGGCATGAGATGCACTGTCCTAGGGATGGGGGTTCCACGACCACCGCTCCCAAGAGAAGGAGGAGGGTGGTGGTGGTCGGGGACTCCCTCCTCAGGGGGACTGAGTCATCTATCTGCCGCCCCAACTGAGAAAACCGAGAGGTCTGCTGCTTGCCAGGAGCTAGGATTCACGATGTGACGTAGAGACTGCCGAGACTCATCAAGCCCTCGGATCGCTACCCCTTCCTGCTTCTCCACATGGGCACCAATGATACTGCCAAGAATGACCTTGAGCAGATCACTGCAGACTACGTGGCTCTGGGAAGAAGGATAAAGGAGTTTGAGGCGCAAGTGGTGTTCTCGTCCATCCTCCCTGTGGAAGGAAAAGGGCCAGGTAGAGACCATCGAATTGTGGAAGTCAACGAATGGCTACGCAGGTGGTGTCAGAGAGAAGGCTTTGGATTCTTCGACCATGGGATGGTGTTCCAAGAAGGAGGAGTGCTAGGCAGAGACGGGCTCCACCTAATGAAGAGAGGGAAGAGCATCTTCGCAAGCAGGATGGCTAACCTAGTGAGGAGGGCTTTAAACTAGGTTCACCGGGGGAAGGAGACCAAAGCCCTGAGGTAAGTGGGGAAATGGGATACCAGGAGGAAACACGAGCAGGAGAGTGCAAGAGGGGAGGACTCCTGTCTCAGACTGAGAAAGCGGGACAATCAGCGAGTTATCTTAAGTGCCTATACACAAATGCAAGAAGCCTGGGAAACAAGCAGGGAGAACTGGAAGTCCTGGCACGGTCAAGGAACTATGTCGTCATTGGAATAACAGAGATTTGGTGGGATAACTCACATGACTGGAGTACTGTCATGGATGGATATAAACTGTTCAGGAAGGACAGGCAGGGCAGAAAAGGTGGGGGAGTTGCATTGTATGTAAGAGAGGAGTATGACTGCTCAGAGCTCCGGTATGAAACTGCAGAAAAACCTGAGAGTCTCTGGATTAAGTTGAGAAGTGTGAGCAACAAGGGTGATGTCGTGGTGGGAGTCTGCTATAGACCACCAGACCAAGGGGATGAGGTGGACGAGGCTTTCTTCCGGCAACTAGCAGAAGCTACTAGATCGCAGGCCCTGGTTCTCATGGGAGACTTTAATCACCCTGATATCTGCTGGGAGAGCAATACAGCGGTGCACAGACAAACCAGGAAGTTTTTGGAAAGTGTAGGGGACAATTTCCTGGTGCAAGTGCTGGAGGAACCAACTAGGGGCAGAGCTCTTCTTGACCTGCTGCTCACAAACAGGGAAGAATTAGGGGAAGCAAAAGTGGATGGGGACCTGGGAGGCAGTGACCATGAGATGGTTGAGTTCAGGATCCTGACACAAGGAAGAAGGGAGAGCAGCAGAATACGGACCCTGGACTTCAGAAAAGCAGACTTTGACTCCCTCAGGGAACTGATGGGCAGGATCCCCTGGGAGAATAACATGAGGGGGAAAGGAGTCCAGGAGAGCTGGCTGTATTTTAAAGAATCCTTATTGAGGTTGCAGGAAAAAAACATCCCGATGTGTAGAAAGAACAGTAAATATGGCAGGCGACCAGCTTGGCTTAACAGTGAAATCCTTGCTGATCTTAAACGCAAAAAAGAAGCTTACAAGAAGTGGAAGACTGGACAAATGACCAGGGAGGAGTATAAAAATATTGCTCAGGCATGCAGGAGTGAAATCAGGAAGGCCAAATCACACTTGGAGTTGCAGCTAGCAAGAGATGTTAAGAGTAACAAGAAGGGTTTCTTCAGGTATGTTAGCAACAAGAAGAAAGTCAAGGAAAGTGTGGGACCCTTACTGAATGAGGGAGGCAACCTACTGACAGAGGATGTGGAAAAAGCTAATGGATTCAATGCTTTTTTTGCCTCTGTCTTCACGAACAAGGTCAGCTCTCAGACTGCTGCACTGGGCAGCACAGTATGGGGAGAAGGTGACCAGCCCTCTGTGAAGAAAGAAGTGGTTTGGGACTAATTAGAAAAACTGGAAAGCACAAGTCCATGGGGCCGGATGCGCTGCATCCGAGGGTGCTAAAGGAGTTGGCGGATGTGATTGCAGAGCCATTGGCCATTATCTTTGAAAACTCATGGTGATCGGGGGAGGTGGATGACTGGAAAAAGGCTAATGTAGTGCCCATCTTTAAAAAAGGGAAGAAGGAGGATCCAGGGAACTACAGGCCAGTCAGCCTCACCTCAGTCCCTGGAAAAATCATGGAGCAGGTCCTCAAGGAATCAATTCTGAAGCACTTAAAGGAGAGGAAAGTGATCAGGAACAATCAGCATAGATTCACCAAGGGCAAGTCATGCCTGACTAACCTAATTGCCTTCTATGAGGAGATAACTGGGTCGGTGGATGAGGGGAAAGCAGTGGATGTGTTATTTCTTGACTTTAGCAAAGCTTTTGATACAGTCTCCCACAGTATTCTTGCCACCAAGTTAAAGAAGTATGGGCTGGATGAATGGACTATAAGGTGAATAGAAAGCTGGCTAGATCGTCGGGCTCAACGGGTAGTGATCAACGGCTCCATGTCTAGTTGGCAGCCGGTTTCAAGTGGAGTGCCCCAACGGTCGGTCTGGGGCCGGTTTTGTTCAATATCTTCATTAATGATCTGAAGGATGGCGTGGACTGCACTCTCAGCAAGTTTGCAGATGACACTAAACTGGGAGGAGTGGTAGATACGCTGGAGGGTAGGGATAGGATACAGAGGGACCTAGACAAATTAGAGGATTGGGCCAAAAGAAACCTGATGAGGTTCAACAAGGACAAGTGCAGAGTCCTGCACTTAGGACAGAAGAATCCCATGCACTGCTACAGACTAGGGACCGAATGGCTAGGCAGCAGTTCTGCAGAAAAGGACCTAGGGGTTACAGTGGACGAGAAACTGGATATGAGTCAACAGTGTGCCCTTGTTGCCAAGAAGGCTAACGGCATTTTGGGCTGTATAAGTAGGGGCATTGCCAGCAGATCAAGAGAAGTTATCATTCCCCTCTATTCGACATTGGTGAGGCCTCATCTGGAGTACTGTGTCCAGTTTTGGGCCCCACACTACACGAAGGATGTGGAAAAATTGGAAAGAGTCCAACGGAGGGCAACAAAAATGATTAGGGGGCTGGAGCACATGACTTATGAGGAGAGGCTGAGGGAACTGGGATTGTTTAGTCTGCAGAAGAGAAGAATGAGGGGGGATTTGATAGCTGCTTTCAACTACCTGAAAGGGGGTTCCAAAGAGGATGGACCTAGACTGTTCTCAGTGGTACCTGATGACAGAACAAGGAGTAATGGTCTCAAGTTGCAGAGGGGGAGGTTTAGGTTGGATATTAGGAAAAACGTTTTCACTAGGAGGGTGGTGAAGCACTGGAATGGGTTACCTAGGGAGGTGGTGGAATCTCCTTCCTTAGAGGTTTTTAAGGTCAGGCTTGACAAAGCCCTGGCTGGGATGATTTAGTTGGGAATTGGTCCTTCTTTGAGCAGGGGGTTGGACTAGATGACCTCCTGAGGTCCCTTCCAGTCCTGAAATTCTATGATTCTATGATGCTCTCCATGCTGCCACTGCAACCCTCACCAGGAAAAGCGGCATAAAGGAAAAAGAAGAAGAAGGGCCTGAGATTGTTGGCAGAAGATATGGGGGAGAGAAATGGGCCTGATTTTGTTTACACTTATACTGATGTAAATCAGTTAAATCAATGGAGATATAGCAATAAAATAGGTGTAAGCAAGAGGATAATTAGAATTCATGTTATGGTTTGTTGTTTATGTTGGTGCATTAGGTATCTCCAAAGGGGTTTTCTCTCCACATATTAATCTGTTTTTATAACTGATAAGACATAGGGCTGAAACCTAAGCGTGAGTGCTGTAAATGAATATTACCACTCTGTTTCCAAATCAAATGGCAATTGCTCTCACCCCACTGAAATATTTAAGACAGCTTGTTAAACTGTAAAAATGTTAAAACTTTTTTATTTCATTCCGCATTGAAGGGTACATGCAACGTTTTCCCCATGTAGTGTTAGAGTTCTTTCAAGGGGTCAACAAACATGTGGACAAGGGGGATCCAGTGGACATAGTGTATTTAGATTTCCAGAAAGCCTTTGACAAGGTCCCTCATCAAAGGCTCTTACGTAAATTAAGCTGTCATGGGATAAAAGGGAAGGTCCTTTCATGGATTGAGAACTGGTTAAAAGACCGGGAACAAAGGGTAGGAATTAATGGTAAATTCTCAGAATGGAGAAGGGTAACTAGTGGTGTTCCACAAGGGTCAGTCCCCGGACCAATCCTATTCAACTTATTTATAAATGATCTGGAGAAAGGGGTAAACAGTGAGGTGGCAAAGTTTGCAGATGATACTAAACTGCTCAAGATAGTTAAGACCAAAGCAGACTGCGACGAACTTCAAAAAGATCTCACAAAACTAAGTGACTGGGCAACAAAATGGCAAATGAAATTTAATGTGGATAAATGTAAAGTAATGCACATTGGAAAAAATAACCCCAACTATACATACAATATGATGGGGGCTAATTTAGCTACAACAAGTCAGGAAAAAGATCTTGGAGTCATCGTGGATAGTTCTCTGAAGATGTCCACGCAGTGTGCAGAGGCAGTCAAAAAAGCAAACAGGATGTTAGAAATCATTAAAAAGAGGATAGAGAATAAGACTGAGAATATATTATTGCCCTTATATAAATCGATGGTACGCCCACATCTCGAATACTGCATACAGATGTGGTCTCCTCATCTCAAAAAAGATATACTGGCATTAGAAAAGGTTCAGAAAAGGGCAACTAAAATGATTAGGGGTTTGGAACGGGTCCCATATGAGGAAAGATTAAAGAGGCTAGGACTCTTCAGTTTGGAAAAGAGGAGACTAAGGGGGGATATGATAGAGGTATATAAAATCATGAGTGATGTGGAGAAAGTGGATAAGGAAAAGTTATTTACTTATTCCCATAATACAAGAACTAGGGGTCACCAAATGAAATTAATAGGCAGCAGGTTTAAAACAAATACAAGGAAGTTCTTCATGCAGCGCACAGTCAACTTGTGGAACTCCTTACCTGAGGAGGTTGTGAAGGCTAGGACTATAACAGCGTTTAAAAGAGAACTGGATAAATTCATGGTGGTTAAGTCCATTAATGGCTATTAGCCAGGATGGGTAAGGAATGGTGTCCCTAGCCTCTGTTTGTCAGAGGGTGGAGATGGATAGCAGGAGAGAGATCACTTGATCATTGCCTGTTAGGTCCACTCCCTCTGGGGCACCTGGCATTGGCCACTGTCGGTAGACAGGATACTGGGCTAGATGGACCTTTGGTCTGACCTGGTACGGCCGTTCTTATGTTCTTATGTAGTGGAACTTCAAAGGTGACAACAGTACAATGCAGAGAGCTCTCCAGGAATGAGGTGGTAGAAAGCTCTTCTGCCCTACTTGCAATATTCCTGTAGATTACACCAGGAAAGCTGGTTGTTACAAACATCTGGTCAATACAACACATAAATCAAGGTGGATCAAGCTTTCAAAATGTTACAAAACCGTGGCCAAAAAAGAAAGGACTGTTCAGCATTTGTTGGTTACATCTTCTGCACAGCAGGAACCCCATACGGAGATGCTCAAACTGACTGAGAACGATATCCTGGCAATTATTCCAATTAATTTCCTGGATCAACCAACACAGAAGTTATACTTGGGAAATACTCTTTATAAAAATATCAGCCTCATCACTACAGCTCAATTGTGACTCTTATCTTTGGCTGCACTTTTTCAAAAGCCACAAAACAGATATCAAGATTATTTAATGACATGGGACTTTTTATTTTATGCAATGAAACAAATTATGCTAAGGACAGGTGTGATAAATGAAGGGGGGGCGGGGTAGCTCCTTTTTATGGACACCCAGCCAGCCAGTTAGCTATAAAGTCCCTCTTGGTGGCTGTTCTCTGCTTGCTTTACCTGTAAGCGGGTAAAAAAAAAAAAAAAGGCACCTGACCAAAAGAGCCAATAGGAAGGCTAGAACTTTTGGGAAAGAAGCTTTCCCTTTCTGTCTGTGGTTGTTCTCCAGAGAGCGGAGACACAGAGAGCAGCAATGCTGTAAGCAGCTTTAAGCCAGGTATGGTCATAAATCATCAGATCATACCTAGAACAACTTATCTGGAACTCCCAAATGTGTAAGTAGATCAGGAATGTTTCGAAAGACGTGATTAGAGTTATTTCTGTTTATTTCTTATGGCTAATGGACTCCTCTGTGCTAACCCCAGATGCTTTTGTTTGCTTGTAACCTTTAAGCTGAACCCCCAAGAAAGCTATTTTGGGTGCTTAATTTTTGGAATTGCTCTTTTAAAATCTAGCAAAAGCCTAAGTTCCAGATGTATTTTCTTTCTTTTTTGTTTTTAATAAAATTTACTTTTTTAAAGAACAAGATTGAATTTTTGGTGTCCTAAAAGGTTTGTGCATATGTTGTTTGATTAGCTGGTAGCAACAGCTAATTTCCTTTGTTTTCTTTCTCAGCTCTTCCCCGGAATGGGGATGAAAGGGCTTGAGGGTACCCCACAGGGAGGAATTCCCAATTGCTCCTTCCTGGGTCCAAGGGGTTTTTTTGCATTTGGGTGGTGGCAGCTTGTATCAAGCCAAGGACAGAGAAAAGCTGTAACTTTGGGAGTTTAATATAAGCCTGGAGTGGCAAGTATTAATTTTTAAAATCCTTGTGGTCCTCCCACCTTCTGCACTCAAAGTGCCAGAATGGGGATTCAGCCTTGAAAACAGGTATGTTTTGAATGTGACTGTGGTGCCTAATGTTGATTGTAAAGTTAGTTGGGGACACCGCTAGTCACTCCTACCTGATTGTGTCATTCCTGAGTCTGTTAACTTCAAGAGAGTGAGCAAAACTCTAGTAGATGCCCCGACACATTTCTGTGTAATTGTAAGTATCAAATTTTATGACGTACAATGCCACCCACATGTTTAAGGCATTCCAAAGATCTTTAAAACCCATTCTACAGTAATTCATGTCACTTGTACTGCACTACTACTCACTCGCATGGGAGACCAAAGGAAAAAAAACATTTACAGGAGGGGAACAATTTAGCACAAATAATTAAATGTTACTTTTCAGCTTGTCCTGTGCAAAAGGCAATGGCCCATTCTTTTCTTAAAGAACTAAGACAGCCTCAGTGCGATCTACTAACAGGGGAATTGTTCGCTTTGGGCAACACTTAATCAAAGCAGCTCACCTTGCAGAATACATACAGTTCTTAGGTTCTCAGAAACAAAGTACAGAAAAACTCAGCAATTTTAGAAGCTTTAGTGCTTTGGTTAGATGCAGGTGTTAGAAAGAACATGAGCAGGATACATAACAAGGGTAGGGACTATCTCTTCATATGGAACTGATCCAATGCCCACTGATGTCAATGGAAACACTCCCATTGCCTTAATTGTGATTTGGGTCAATCCCTGACTGAGCTGTTGATCAGCCAAATCTTGCTGTGGCAAGGGTTAAGGTTTGTGATTCCCAGATCTTTCAAGGATTGCTTTAAAATTTCCTATGTGCACACAAACTGCTTCTGAAGTAAATTCCTTTTGTCAGGATGTCTAAAGATCTGTTTAGAAAAGACAGGAGATATATACAGTCTTAGTACTTTCAGTTCACAGCAGGAACTGGCACTCAAGAATACTATTGAAAGATAGGTGGAAAGCCATATAATTTAGGTATGTCCATCATACTTTATCAATACAAAAAACATTAGCCAGTTGTTTCTAAAATTCTCAGTTTTATCACTATTTTGTTGTTCTGCTCTCTCTACATGTGGTTGAATTATTACTGAGTAATTATATGATCGCAAGCACTTTACCATGCTTGCAAATGAAAATAAAACAATTCTATTAAAATATGGCATCATGTGACTTTTAACTTTTTTGTCCAAAACTTACATTTTTTTCCCAAGATCAAAGGCACAACTTTCCCCATACTTCACCATGGCAACCACCCAGGCACTGTGAATTCCAATCAGAGATTACAAATAATTAAGGCTACAAGCCAGTCATGGATTCTGTGATTTTACGTGACCTCCACGACTTCAGTCTCAGGTGGTGGGGCTCCAGCTTCTGTGATTTATTGTTTATTGCCCGCATCCTGTCCATGACTTCTACTAAAAATACCCAGGCCAAAATCTTAGCCTTACAAATAATGAATAGTCAAAGTGAATATTTTTTGAACTACATCTGGACTGAAATATTATTGTATGAAGTATTTGTGACATAGTTTTGAATAAATAAGAAAGGAGTACAACTCAAAGTCTGTGAATCATTCACAATCAGAAAAAGGAGCTAAATTTGCTGATTTATTAACTATCAATAGATTGCTCTACTCTAGCTAAGAGTTCAAGATGCTAACAATACCTGGAAATGGCATTTCTACGTATTATAGGCAGGTCTGGTAACACCACCTATTATTTAGGTTGCACATAACTTCCCATTAAAAGACCCTGTTTTCAGTTGCTTATACCTTTGCCAGACCTTAACCATTTGGATTGAATGTTCTCACTGTCTGACTCAGGCCAAGATTTTCTGGAATGTTTCAGTCAAAACAGTTTTGACATTTCTGAGAGAGAGGCTGTGAAAATATAGTTGTTTTGCAATGTTAACAAAAATCTGGTGACTTTTTTTTTGAGACGACTCCATGATTTGGAGCAGGGAGTTAAAATTTGCCAAGGTGGGGAGCCTTTGTGTCAGAAATGTGCCTTTTGCCATCTTTGTGAAAATCCACTCCAATTTAGGCAAATTATAAGATGTTGAAAAACTGAAGTTCACACATGCTCAATAGAGACTTCTTAGAGCTTAACTCCTAAAAATCGCTGAAGATTCTATCTTCACTGAGCATGCTCCATCCTGTCACAGCTCCTACGTGTTACTAAGGGAGGGCAAGGAATGGATTGGGACAGGAAACCTGGTGAGACTGGAACTTGAGGGGAGGGAGAGAGGGACTGTGAGTTGGGGGCTTGGGAGTCAGGGTAGCAGAGACTGCAACTCTGGCTGGGCAAGGAGATGGGCAGATGGTGGGTGTAGTGAAAAGGAGGCTGGGACTGGCTAGACAAAGTGACTGGGACTAGGAAACAGTGTGGGGTTAGGAAACAAGGATAGGAGGAGGAGGAGAGAGAAATCTGATAAGGAGCCAGGGTGTGTGTGTGGGGGGGGGGATTAGTTGGGCAAAGAGACTGCAACAAGGAACCAGGGAAAGGGGATCCTGGGACAAGGAGCAGGAGCAGGGATAGGAGGAAGACTTAGATTGAATAGGAGCCTGGGACATAGAGCCAGTAAGGAGGGGGAGGGGGGGAAGGGAGAGGGGTAGAACGAATGACCTGAGGGAAAGACCAGAGAGGAAGGGAGAGACAGATCAGATGAGGAGCAAAGAGAAAAGCACTGGGACTGGCTAGACAAGGAGACTGGGAGTAGTGGTGGGAGAGACTGGAACTTGGATAGGGAACCCTGAGGAGGAAACTAGGACTAACTGGGCAAGCAGACTAGGATGAGAAGCCTGAGGAGTAGAGACTGGAACTGGGTAAGCAAGAAGAATGGGACTGGCATGAGGAGCCAGGGATGGGTAAGAGAAAGGACTGGGACAAGTTGGATGTGATGGAGCAAAAGGGATTAAGCTTGAGGGTAATGGGTAGAGGACTCTGTGCCCACTACATCACACTCCCCACCAGAGCCTGAAATGGAAGCCAAGAGTGCTGAATCTCACCACACCTCTGCTGTCAGCAAATCTCTGTGAAACCCACTGGCAAAGTGTCCCATCCCCGTCTAGTGCTGGTCCACATAAAGAAGTCAATCCACCATCAGTTACTTCATTAGCTCAAGGGGCAGAGGTCTTGTGGTGGATCTAAAGGTTACACCTCTCCTGATGAACCATGTTGGAGTTAACATGATGCCACATGATGGAATTTCTGCTTTTTCAGTTTGCTTTTTTAAAAACCTAGGAAATTACATATAAAAACACTATATTAATAGAACATCAAGGTTTCAAAGTCAAGTACCCAAAAGTTAGGAAATGTCAGAATTAAAATTCCCTGTGCAACCTTAATTCAGTCCCCTTGTGCATATACTTTATGTTACTGTCGTACATTACATGACCCTATATTCGTTTTTCCACAGAACCCTGCGTCTTTCAGTGCACAGGATCGTCCTTCTCTGGGAATGAACACAGCCTATATAGTGAAGGGAAGCATTGGACTGCCTGCTCCATTTGGGGCAGGAGTTGGAAGGTGTGAAGTGAATGAGGAGAGGGATTGCAGCAAAAGACATGATGGCCTTATGATCAAGACAATTGAATGCTGTCCTGGGAAACTGAATTCTACCCCTGCCTCTGCCTGAGTGTTCCTGTGTGATGCTAGGCAAGTCACGTAAACCCAGCTTTTCACACGTGGTCACTAATTGTGTGTTTCTTATTTTCTGGGTGCCAACTTGAAACCTTGGGGTCTCCTTTGCAGGAGTACTGAGCGCTCACAGCTGCACCTGTAGTGATTGGGAGCTGTGCTCTGAACACATAAAGTGCTAAATAATGCTGAGTACTCAGAAGAATCAGATCATAGACACCTCAAATTGGGCACCCAAAATCAGTAAATACTTCTGACCGTAATCTCCTGGTGCCTCAGTTCCCCATTTGTGACATGGGGATAATAACACCCATTCATCTCACAGGGATGTTGGGAAGATAAATTCATTAGTATTTGCAAAGGACTCAGATACTATTAGGGATGAGTGCTAGAGAAAAGTCCAGGACAAAAATAATAATTCTGTCTTCAGATGCAGGGTTTGAATGCAGTAAATAAGGTTGGGGCCACACATTAAACTATGAAGATAAAACAAAATATTGAATAGTTGCTCATTATTTGAGCACTGTCCATTCTGTGCATTAAATGAGGCAGAGCTCCTCGGGAAAAAATAGTATATGATCATAGTATTAAAGACTGTATCATAATGCATACACACAAGGGGGCCCCGTTAAGGTTGCATGAGCAACCTTAATTCTGCCATTTCCTAACTTCTGAGTGCTTGATTTTACAACCTTAACAATGTTCTATTAATGTAGTTTTTGTATGTTATAATAAATATAGCTAAACCCTAAAACCATGGGAAATTCACCTGCCTGATTTAAGGTCTCATTACAATTCAAAACTAAGCCCACCATCACTGAGAAGCTGGCTTAACCTTTTAAGGAAACCTACCCCCTATTTATTGCTCTCAAACGAAACCAGGCCGAGCTTTTGGTTTCAAGGCAAAACCAGATGAAGAGCTCATGTGAATCAAAACAAAAGACCGTTTTCACACAGCCTCCTGTGAACTGGACAGAAACCAGTCAGTCTGGCACAGCATACTGTTCTCCTCCAAGACATGCACAAAGGCCTAGTCCTGAGAGGCACTGAATGCCCACGGGTACTCAGCACCTCAGGATCAGGCTCAAATTTGCTAATGACTTTTCATAGGATTGTGGGGATTAGTAACAATGCAACTCCCGCCACTATTTGCACCCTGAAAGAAACAGGAAAAGCCTTTTTTTGACTTTGTGAGGAGTTTTTTTGTTTTTTTCCCCTTTTACCAAGAGTAGCTCCTTTTATTTCCCCTTGACAAAAAAGGTTTTTTCTCACTAGGCTTGACTTGGAAATGCTGAGGATGTGCCACCCCCTCCAGAGAATGACAGGCTAACAACCAGGCCTTCTTTGGCTCAGGTCTGGGTTGTTACTCAGCCAAAAAAGGAAACTATTGAGGTGGAATCAACCTCAGTACCATGGGACTTGTCAGCACAGCTCTCTTCCCAGGGCCTTTGAAGCTCTAGTTCCAGACCATGGTAACAGACAGGAACAGTGGAAATGGTACCCATAGGCTCCCTTGACTCTCCCATATGTTTGCCAGAAGATTTCCTGACTTGCTGGGATTGAGCAAGCAAACTGAATCCCCTCTCAGTTTCTGAATCTCACCCGCTCCATCCTCCCAGGCTGATCCAGTATCTCCCGTGGGCCTTTCCTAACATGGCTGAGGTGACCCCCACCTCTATCACTACCTGAACCTTTACCACATAAGCATCCAACTGGATGAAGAGCGGATGCCAGAAACACCACGTCACTACCTCAGAGATGTAAGAAAACAAGTTCTCTCTGGAGCGCCTTGACTGGGATACCTAATACTTTGAAAGAAACACCTACACTTCAAAGTAAACTTGCTCTGAACACTGGCCACCAACACCAAACAAGGATTTAGGCTTTCAGACTTCTGCCTGCCATCTTTCACAGCCCAATGCTGGAGTTTAATGGGGATCAGGTCCCTGAATTTGGAATGAGTTGACTACCAGCTTGGAGAATGCCCATTCTGATGATGTGTAAAACATATTGCGGCATTACCAAGGCCATGGTTCACAAGGTACTTCAAAATGGTGAGAATATAAAGCCCTCCTCAAACTCCTAAACTCTCCCAGTGTTGCAGCTCTGACCTCCTTGGTCAAAGTTACAGTGAGAAGGCTACAAATGCAGGTGAAATCTCAAAATCAATACCAGGGATGGTCACCTTTGGCCTAGCAGAAAAGGGGCAAAATATCAAAGCTCCCAGATTCAGAATAATTTCTCCACCGCTTGACCTGCTACATCTCCAGCAGGATTACACCCTCTTGGCTATGTGAGCATAGGTAAGCAGCAATCAGTTACTGGCTCACAAGCCAAGATGTAAACTCGCACAATCCTTTGAAGTCTAATGCCACATCACAGCGTGGATCATCATCATCAGGGATTGAACCTGAGACCTGTGGTTCTAAAAGCAAAAGCCTCTACTGCCTGAGCAAAGAGACCTCGCTCTACCAGCAGGCTCATTAACCTCTCTCTGTGTCCCACCCATTACCAGAGGGGAACAGGGTGCTATACTGAGTTACACAAAGCAGATCTCCTCCACAACTGCCACCACCTTCACTATCAGAGGTAGAGAGTCTGTACCTGACAGAATGTTAGGCAGACACAGGGTTTGTGCTCAACTCTGGGAGAGGTTAACTTCATCACTGTGGGAGTCAGAGCTGCTACTGGAATGTTTCCTTCCCATTTTGCTGCAGGGTAGTTCCCTCTATCACCAATATGGTTAGATGGAGTTACTCCTGGGCTCTGAAGCAGGAGACCTGGGAATTGCCAAGGCCGTATTTGCCATTCTCAAACCCACTGAAGATTCCTATCCATTTCCAGCCTCAAAGCCCTATGCTATTTAACAAAGATCCAGGCTTCTGATATGGATGGCATAAAAAACTTAAGTGACTTTAAACTAAGGGTGTCTTCTTTGCAAAACCAGAAGCAAAGCCTTCCCCAGCATTCCCAATGATCCAAAGCACAAATACTCCCTAGGATTCTTGTGCACATGGTATATTTGTTACACCTATTCAAAGCCAAGTCCAACTTGAGCCCCTGTTACTAACATCTGCTGATATTTGATGCAGCTATGTTCTGCTCTTCAATATATAGCAATTTGTGTACCCTTTATAAATATACCTCTACTCCGATATAACGTGACCTGATATAACACGAATTCGGATATAACGCGGTGAAGCAGCGCTCCGGGGTGGGGCAGGGCTGCGCACTCTGGCAGATCAAACCAAGTTCGATATAACATGGTTTCACCTATAACGCAGTACGATTTTTTGGCTCCCGAGGACAGTGTTATATCGAGGTAGAGGTGTATTAGCTTAAATATTTTTTAGCTTAAGTATTAGACCCATAACAGTAACTTGAGAAATATACAGCATTATGCAAATATAAATCTCTATAACCGTAACTTTTCAAGCTGGATAATTGTTTCTTACATAAATTCTTGTTAGTATAGAGAACAACAAAAACTTTGTGGTAAGGAGATCTACTTATCAAAGGATAGGTTTTTTAAGGATGACCATTGGAGCATCTGCCTGTGAGTTGAAAATTGTACTTATCTCTGTTTTCTTTCTCTCCCACATCTATACATTTGTCTACTTCCCCTTGCATGCTGTTCAGCGAATACATAACACCCTAATTCCTTCTCTTGGAAAATCACATGTGCTGAACACAGCTTGACATAAAGCTTGATCCGGCACCATTAAAGTTAATGGGAGTTTTCCCATTGACTTGAATGGGCACAGGATCAAACTCCAAAGGAGGGTGTGGGGGGGACACAGAAAACCTGCTTATTACCTTCTTATTGAAAAAGGTCCTGCATCTTATTAGTTATTTAAAAAGAGAGGATTGGATTGTTTAGGAGATGGTATCTGGATAAGGAATCTCTATCTTCTAAAGTTCTACTTTGAATCCAGCCTGAGTCGGTATGGACCTAAGTTCCCATCTGATAGTTACTCTACATGAGTTGGAAATGCACACGGCAAGAAAGCAGCATCATTATGAATATTATTTGACACCCTTGTTGACAGTCTGTATCAGGACTGGATGATTATAGACTGAACAACCCTTATTCCAAGAGGTGGCTTCTCCAGAGCACAATGAAGCATTTGGATGAGCCAAAGTATATTTATTATTTGTATTGCAACTGCAACTAGGAGCTCCTGACATGGACCAGGGCATCACTGTGCTAGGTGTTGTGCAAACACAGAACAAAAAGCCAGTGATTTACCCATGCTGTAGCTGTTCAGAGCAGGACTACAGAGCAATCTAGACAACTCCGATTACAAGCACAAGATAATCTAAAAAAGCAAATCAGTACTGTGTAAACAAGACCTCTGGTTAAGTTCAATTACATTTCTGTATGAGTCACAAGACACCTACCTGTACAAGTTCACTAGACTTGTAATGGATTTTCCTCTTATTAACTACTCTCTTTGCAAACTGCACTGTGATTTTGTATATATAGATCACTAGGTCATTCTATAGCCACGTAATTAAATGCCTGAGACACAAAGCACATAATGGAACTGTAATCATCTGGTCATTCTAAATCTAATCACTCAGTCCAGCCATTAGAAAATAACCACAATTCCTCTGGGTTTTTTTTTTTAAACAAATATATTCCTAAATTTGTTGGTTGGTTTATTTTTTACTCAGTTCCTGATCATGTCTGCTAAATTCTGAAACCATGCAATGCTTCACCTACTTAAATTTTAACTAGACAAACGTCTTCCTCAGCAGGATTATAACCTATTCAGACTCCAACGGAGAAAGCTAAGAAAGCTACGCCACATCAGTTTTACTTGGCCAGGGAAAACATGTAACAGTTTAATTTTATTAAGCTCTTTTGGCTAGTAAACTGTTAGCATTATCAGCAGCTTGTTTACACACCGCAACAGAGGAAATGCAGCTCTAGAGAAGTAACAAAATGTAACTGCATTGTAGATTCTTAACAGATGTGGTATGCTCACAGAAAGCATGGATGTTAATTTGGAACTGTTTATCTGATGTCACAAATCAAGTATGGATTTACTACCTTAGGGAGACTAGGTCATTAGGAACCTTCTAAAATGATATTTTAATTATGCTCTCATATATTTTGGCTTTAAAAACTTTTGAGCATACAGTTAAACTTATGTGCACCCCTTCCAATTTCATAATTGGCCTCTAACTCTCACCTAAAGCCACAGACCCAAATCTCTCCAAACTTAGAATATTCAAAATCCATTGTGACTCAGGTCCATGTTAAGATGTATTATCATATTTGTCTTCATGTTTAGGAGGCAAAGAACAGAATAACAGTGTCTGCATTTCTGTCCTATTAGCAAGGGAGCACTGTTTTAAGGCAGTCCAAAGCAGGGCATTTCATAACAAAATGTAACCGCAAGGATATAAGCCACAAATCTGTTTTAAGGCCTTTTATACTGATATAACTAAACTTGCCAATTTGCATTGATAATTGAGTGACCCATTGTGCATTGCTGAACTTTGAAATTAATGAGCAAGCAAATAAGCACAATGGGAAAACAAGGCTAATGCATCACAAATCTTACTTTATTCATTTACTATGATAACTGTACAACAGTTTACTTTTAATTATCCTACACTACTAGTAAATGTACCATAATGCTGTTTGTAAAAATAATGAAGTCAAGACTTCTCCCCACTACTCTACTATAAAATCTTTCCTGAGAAGTGGGGAGGCGGCTGTATTTTGACATAAGGTATAAAATAGATGGATTAGTGAGATTCTAGTAGAAAAGACTACTCATCTTTTCTTAAATAAACTCTTGTAAGCATGGAGAATTACTCAAAAACTGTGGCAAGGAGATCTAATGATCAAAGGATAGTTTTGAAGGATGGTCACTGTATCCCTGGTCAGGGTGTCCATCAGATGAACTGTCCTTTCACATCTGGCTGGTATTATTTCCCCTAACCAACCACTGACTAGCCTCCTGTATGTACCATCCTCCTGTATGTATGCTCCAAGTCTCCTCTCTCAGCCTGCAACACTTCTCATTTTCATATTCCACCTGCCTTGACAATAGGTAGGGGGCAGGTGTATCTGTACTGACGTGAATGTGGTACTTCAAGTGCAGTAGTCATATACAGCAATTGAAATGAACCTCTACAACAAATACCACATACTTAGACAATAGCCCCTGCCATGGAAAGCTCAGATAATTCACCAAGGTGTGGCTAATTGAGCCCAAGCTAAAGACAATGGCACATGCTGACATGCAAGTAAATGATGTCAATGCAGAGCTCTCTGTAGCGAGGCGGTTTGGCTCCCCACCGCCCCGGAGGGGGACAAGCATCCCTGGACACCAAAGTAGGCGGAGCCAGCAAACCCTGCGCCTGCTCCTCAGAGGTCAAGGCGCGGGACAGGAAGTATAAAAGCCCAGAGCTCACTTGAAGCTCGGCCACCAGAGAGACCAGACGCCTGTGGTGTAGCTCCCAGCGAGGAGACCACGGCGATCAGTGGCCGAACTGAGGACTGGCCCGACCAGCCAATGCCTGATGCTAGCCCGAGCCCAGAGACACTACCAAGCCTTCCGCTCGCCCATTACCCTGAGGAACTGCCAGACCTACTGTTTGCCAGTTACCCCGAGGAGCTGCCAAACCAACCGCTCGCCAGCTACCCCAAGGAGGCCATGGTGTGTGACCCCGTGGAGGACGCCCTCCGGACCCAGGTACCTCTAGAGGGGGAGGAAGGAAGTAGCCTGGGGACAGCCGACCCGAGTCTGGCTGCAACACTGCCAAAGCCAATGTCAGTGTGTTGCAGTCAGGATCCCCACTGACACAGCAGCGGGTCTTCTGCTGCTGCTAGGGCCCCGGGCTGGGA
>NW_020664583.1:3982661-4009677 GCF_002925995.2 Terrapene triunguis
CCAAGATTATGGTGCTAGTGGTTGTCGGGGATTGCCCAACCTTGGCCCTAATTGACTCAGGCTGCGGCCAGACGCTGGTTCGCCAAAGCCTAGGCCTCCAGGCTGACCCACACCTGGGGACGATCCATCTACAATGCATCCATGGCGACGTATGACCCTACCCCAGTGTCCAAGTCCGACTGACCGTGGATGGGGTCACGCGATCGATGGTGGTCGGCCTGGCTCCTCGGCTCGCCTACGTGGTGATCCTGGAGTGGGACTGGCCAGACTTCCCGGAAGTCCTCCGCTCCAATGCCGATGAGAGGCCCACAACTACCCCAGTACTGGAAGGGAGCCTCCCTGAGACCCAGTCGGGGGGGGAGGCGCCAGACCCCAGTGGACTGGAAGAAGAGCCCGAGGACTCCCCTCCAGAAGCTGCTGCTGAACCCCTGCTTCACACTGACTTTTGTCGTGACCAAAGGGCAGATCCCACCCTCAGTCACGCTTACGAGCAACTAGCCACAGTCGATGGGGCCGTAATTGACCCGCACCGGGCGAAGCAGTGGCCACACTTCCAACTGCAACAGGATCGGCTATATCGGGTCGAACGGGACCCATGCACTGGAGAACCCCAGAACCAACTACTCATGCCTCGATGTCACTGGTGGGCAGTAATGAAACTCGCCCATGACATCCCTGCTGCCAGGCACTTGGGCCACAAGAAGACTCTAGCCCGGATACTGACACACTTCTTCTGGCCCGGTGTGCATCAGGAAGTAAGGAACTATTGTAACTCCTGCCCAGAGTGTCAGCTAGACACCCCCCGCGGACACCCAAGACCCCATTGGTCCCCATGCCCATAGTCAAAACGCCCTTTGAACACGTGGCCATGGACCTGGTGGGGCCCATCCCGAAAAGCACCACGGGATTTCAGTATGTGTTGGTCCTAGTAGATTATGCTACCCGTTTCCCAGAGGCAGTGCCGCTGCGGAGTATCACCGCCTGAACCATCGCGGGCGAGCTCATGAAGTCTTTGCTCCTGTAGGCCTGCCCCAGGAGATTCTCACGGACCAGGGCACCAACTTTACCTCCCAACTGCTGCAGCAGGTGTGTAGGCTCCTGGGGATCAAGCAGTTGCACACCTCTATCTACCATCCACAAACCGACGGTTTGGCTGAACGGTTTAACCGTACTCTAAAAGACACGTTGTGCAAATTCCCCCCAGAAGAACTACACCAATGGAACCAGCTACTCCCGCCTTTGCTTCTGGCGATCTGGGAGGTGCCCCAGGCCTCTACGAAGTTTTCCCCTTTTGAGTTGTATAGCCGCCGCCCACGGGGGTTGCTTGACCTGATGCATAAAAACTGGGAACAAGCTCCATCACCAACCCAGGGCCTCTTGAAGTATGTCCTCCAGCTCCAGGAACACCTCACTCAGGCCGAGGTGCTTGCCCGGGAAAACTTAAGGGCTCAAGCACGAACCTATAACCGAGATATGCAGAGCCGCGACTTTAAACCTGGGGACTGGGTCCTGCTTCTCCTGCCCTCGAGTGAGTCCAAGCTACTGGCCCGCTGGCAGGGCCCCTACGAGGTGGTCCAGAAGGTGGGGCCCGTCACCTATGAGGTCAACCAACCGGACCGACGTAAGAAAACCCAGCGGTACCATGTCAACCTCCTGAAGCCCTGGCGGAAGCGCGAGGGCTTATTAATTAACCCTTACCCGCCGGAGCCAGAACTGGGCCCCCATGCCACCCTAACCCAAGACACCAGGGGCCTCAGCTCGCGGAGACCCTCACAGATGAACAACGCAAGCAAGCCTGGTGCCTCCTGCAGGCCTTCCCGTGAACCTTCACCAGCCAGCCGGGTTACAGAACCCTGGTTTATCATACCATTCAGACAGAACCTGGGGTAGTGATCCAAGAAATGACCAGGCCCTTGCCGCACTGCATGCAGCAGATCGTCGAGGAAGAGGTACAAGCCATGCTAGAGCTAGGCGTAATTGAACCCTCACAGAGCGAATGGCGTAGTCCGATAGTGCTAGTACCCAACCCGATGGGACGTGGCGCTTCTGCATCGACTTCCGACACGTCAATGCCATTTCCAAATTTGACGCATATCCTATGCCACGCGTAGATGAGCTGCTTGGCCGGTTAGGGGAGGCTCGTTTCCTCACCACACTTGACCTCAGCAAGGGCTACTGGCAGATCCCCCTTGACCCCGCTTCAAGGGAGAAGACAGCGTTTGCCACCCCAACAGGTCTGTACCAATTCACCCGGATGCCCTTTGGCCTCCATGGGGACCCAGCCATGTTTCAGTGGCTGATGGACCGTGTTCTCCAACCCCATTGAGACTATGCAGCTGCCTACCTGGACGATGTGGTCATCTACAGCCGCCACTGGGAGGATCATTTGGTGTGGGTAGCGGCAGTCCTGAGATCCCTGTGGGCCGCCGGGTTGACAGACCACCCAAAAAAATGCCGCATTGGATGGCAAGAGACTACTTATCTGGGCTACATCATAGGGAACGGACAAGTGAAGCCGCTCGTGGGAAAAGTCCAGGCCCTGGCGGCCTGCCCGCTTCCCACCACAAAGCGTCAGGTGCGACAGTTCTTGGGCCTCACCGGCTATTATCAGTGTTTCATTCCCCATTTTGCGTCGATCGTTGGTCCTTTGACCGGCCTTTTAACCAAGGACAACCCTCGACGTGTGGTTTGGATCCCGGAATGCGAAGACACCTTTCAGGAACTCAAAAAGAGTCTCTGCTGTGAACCGGTCCTCTACAGCCCAAATTTCAACTGAGATGTCATCCTCCAAACGGATGCCTCGGAGGTAGGACTGGGCGCCATCCTGTCCCAAGAGATAGATGGGGAAGACCATCCGGTCTTATATATCAGATGGAAATTGTTTCCGCGGGAGAAGAACTACGCTGTCGTGGAGAAGGAGGCCTTGGCAGTGAAATGGGCTTGTGATGCCCTACGTTACTAGCTTCTTGGAGCCCCGTTCACCCTAGTCACTGACCACGCCCCACTTCAGTGGATGAATAAAATGAAAGACAATAATATGAGAATACAGCGGTGGTCCCTGGCGCTCCAGCCCTATGCCTTTATGGTTTGCCATAGGGCAGGCAAGGACCACGCTAATGCTGACTTCCTGTCCCACCTGGGAGGTATGCAAGAGTCTGGCTCCCTGCCGCCCCCAAGGGGGACGAGCATCCCTAGACACCAAAGTGGGCAGAGCCAGCAAACCATGCGCCCGCCCCTCAGAGGTCAAGGCGCAGGACAGGAAGTATAAAAGCCCAGAGCTCTCTTTAAGCTCGGCCACCGGAGAGACCAGACGCCTGTGGTGTAGCTCCCAGCGGGGAGACCACGGCGATCAGTGGCCGAACTGAGGACTGGCCCAACCAGCCAATGCCCAGAGACGCTAGCCCAAACCCAGAAACGCTACCAAGCCTTCCGCTCACACATTATCCTGAGGGACTGCCAGGCCTACCGTTTGCCAGTTACCCCGAGGAGCTGCCAAACCAACCGCTCGCCAGCTACCTGGAGGAGCCGATAGTGTGTGACCCCGTGGAGGACGCTGTCCGGACCCAGGTACCTCTAGAGGGGGAGGAAGGAAGTAGCCTGGGGACAGCCGACCTGTGTCTGGCTGCAACACTGCCAAAGCCAATGTCAGTGTGTTGCAGTCAGGATCCCCACTGACACAGCAGCGGGTCTTCTGCTGCTGCTAGGGCCCCGGGCTGGGATGCAGTGGAGTGGGTGGGCCTGCATCCCCCCTGCCACCCACCTTGCGGGTGGCAGTCTCCCCCTCTCCCCAGCTATTCAGAGCCAGGAGCCTGGGGATTTGCTATTGAACCTGTTTGCTCAGCCCCTGCCTGAGGGCCTGAGCTACTGACTGTTTGTTGCCCCGCCCTGACCCAGGGCCTGGGCCTGCTAACATTGAACCTGTTTGCTCAGCCCCTGCCTGAGGGTTTGAGCTACTGACTATTTGTTCCCCCACCCTGATCCAGGGCCTGGGCCTGATATTGAACTGTTTGCTCAGCCCCCGCCTGAGGGCCTGAGCTACTGACTGTTTCGTGCCCGCCTGACCCAGGGTCAGGGCTTGCTACTATTGAACTGTTTGCTCAGCCCCGGCCAGAGGGCTGGAGCTGCGGACTGTTTCCCGCACAGCCAAACTAATTCCCCAACACACCTGACTAAAGTAACGAGGCGGTCTGGCTCCCCACCGCTCCGGAGGGGGACGAGCCCGGCTGAACTGCTCTACACTCTCCCTTGGGAGCTGGTCCTAATACATGGCCTAACTGATATTTCCCATGTCTAAGGGTATGTCTACACCCAGCCGCTAGTTCGGCGGCTGGGAATCGAAGTTCTGGGTTCGTCTTATCGCGTCTTGTCTGGACGCGGTAAGTCGAACCAGGAAGTGATCGCCGTCGACTGCGGTACTCCAGCTAGACGAGAGGAGTACCGCGGCGTCGACGGGGGAGCCTGCCTGCCACGTGTGGACCGAGGTAAGTTCGAACTAAGGTACTTCGACTTCAGCTACGTTATTCACGTAGCTGAAGTTGCGTACCTTAGTTCGAATTGAGGGGTAAGTGTAGACCAAGCCTAAGTGCTGTGATTAAGACTCCATACATTGAACAGCTTCAGAATAAGGTCCTGTCTGCAGATTACTGTGATTAGAACATGGCATTAAAATACTTAGTAATGTTAAATAGTGACATTGTTTTAAACACAATGCTCTCAATCTTTGCAAGTCCTAATGTACACTGTATCTTCCACAGAACAAATGTACAGTTATATATACACTTCGTAAAATTAATCATTACTGAAAAATAATCAATTTAATACAATTCAAAGTAAAAAAATCACTAATAAAAGCCTTCAGTTTGTCAATAGATATTAACTATCACTATGTTAACTAGTAAATCAAAATCATGGAGATACAAGACAGTCAAACCATTCCTATTATTATTAGGGATGAGTAAATAATCATAAGACTCTTCATTGTAAAATAATGAAAGACAATAGCTAAAAATACCAATTGTCATGCCAGCTTCCTAGAGATCCCCTGACCTGCTTACTTAATGCTCCAGTAAGGTATCTGCATTTTAAATAGAGGCACACATTATTTTATTTTTTATTGTTATCAGCTAGATTCTGTACTGCACATTACTGGAAAAATGTGAGGATTCGTCCCATGAAATTGTGATATAGTAAAACAGGGAGTGCCCTGGTAACGGGAAAGCTTTTACACCAAGTACCTACACAAGAGAAGCACCAAAAAGAGGATAAATATTTAGAAATTCAAACATCCTCCCTAGCATACTCAGAGAAGGAAGGCTCCCTAGCTGGCAAGACAGAATCTCTAGCCAGATTCTTAGAATGTTAACCAGATCCTGAACAAGTAATGTATAATGTAGTATGTTAACAGATTATTGCAACTTTGCCTTTATGAAAAGCTTGTTGCAGTTATCTCAAATAATGTAAACTGTGCATCTCTTAAAAGAAAAAGATGCACTGAAGAACTAGATAACAAATATTTTAAATCACCCGCTCTCTCCCCCATCTTCTAGCAAATATGGATTTGATACTACTCTCTCTAAAGTCAGTGGCAAAACTTCCATGCACCGTAGAGGCACAGGATTGAGCCCTCTGTCAAAAGAATGTCTCCACAGGAAACAGAAAATGTTATTCACAGAACAGAAAGTCTCCTTTCTATTATCCTATAACAGGTTAAACTCTGACTTTCTTGCTATATGTGAGAACAGTTTCCAGTTGAGCTTTTCACATTGCTAAGGGCTGCAGGCAGGCGTGCTGGAACAATTTGTATTGTGGGGTGCTGAGAGACATTGAATCAAACTGTAAACCCTGTATATAATGGCAACCACTTCAAACCAGGGGATGCTGCCACACCCCCAGCACCAGCACCTATGGCTGCAGGAGTCAGACTTAGCTATGCATGGTCAAAAATACTGGAAGCTAATCATACTTGAATGGAAAGGAAAGTTCATGTACACTTACTCCCAGAATTCCATGACTGGAGACGTGGCATTTTGTAAAGAAAGTTGACTGCAGTTGCTCATATTAAGTTTCTGAAATTCCACACAGTTTTCTATAAAAGAACAAAAAAAAATGGCTATGATATCTGCAATACACTTGTCTGCTTAGAGTATGTTCATCATGTAATGCCACCAGTCTAATTGAACTGACAAAGGCTTTCCACGCATTTGAAAATAGTATGGAATTGTCAGTTCTGTTACAGTGTACTTTGATCGTCGAGTCACACAGACTCATCCCAGGAAGATATTCCTGCACAGCATGTTACATTCACCTACAGTACTTTTTGAATGAGAAGCTACAATTGCAAGAGCCAATGCAGTGTTGGAGGCAGAAGAAAGAAGTTTTGAACTGGTGTGATTGCTAGAGAGTTAAAACATACAGCCCACGCCAACTGGCTAACTAAGGTTCAATTCCCAATGCCAACAGTTGGCTCAGGAATCACTTTCTGCCAGCAACGTATCCACTGGCCATAATATGGCAAGTGAGAAAGTTACTCTCTGGTGTGCTCTTAGGGGGGAAAAAGATGACAAGATCAAAGCAGCTCAGCATTATTGAGCTGACACATACTATTCGAACAATGATCAGTACTGGCTAGGTGTCACTGCACGGAGGTGAAAAAGGACACTGAAGCCTACCACCACCACCAGGCCTGATCCTGGATTCTTAACACATCCAAATGGACTTCTGAGAGTGTTTTAGGTGTGCATGGAATGCAGGATTGGGCCCAATGGGAGTGAGTCAAAGCCATAAAGCCACAGTAGGGAGTGAGGATGGGGTGAGGGCAAACAGTAATATAAGGAGTGGAAGGGGGAAAAAAATCAATGGCATGAAAACTACAACCAATACACAGCACTAGAGGATGAAAGTATTAGTGGGCATTCAGTTCCACAAACCATTATGATCTTCCTTTCAAGTGAAATACAGTACTTAAACATTCAGATTGATAAAAGAATAACCATGTTAGGACAAACCTTCCAAATACAGGGCCCTATCCTGCAAACCCTCACTCACACAACACAATCAAACAAACAGTCTTATTTGTGCAGTTAAGGGTTTGCAGGAGTGGGCCCAGGTACAGTCAGAAAAATACAATACAACAAAGTTATAGATCTCAGAATAAAAAGTTCAGATACAAAGATCCTTACTCCATTTTTCCCTCAGCATTTAAGCAGGCAAGACACACACTGGTTTCACAGGGAGTTTGTCTGAAGAAGGATTGATGAAAAACTGAGCGCCATATTGTGCCATCAGTTTTTAAGCTGAACTCCCTGAGTGTAAAAAAGTGAAAGTACGATACGGTCCTGAGTGGCAAGATCCCAGGATTTAGCCCATAGCATCTTTCAGAATTAAGAAAAGCCTAGGGCTTCTGATCCTGTACAGTATCATTACATTTGACAAGAACAAATGTCTATACAATGCCAAGAAAAAAACAACACACCACAAAAGCATGAGCAAGATTCTACACCAGGACTCTTCAGTAAACGCTGGTAAATATTGTGGGCCAAATTCTCTGCTGATGTGATTTTCACATTTCCATTGATTTCAATGGAACTAAGCCAATTTCTACCAGCAAAAAATTTGGCCCCTACAGTTTAATTTACCAATCAATTACTTTTAAGTATTTCTATAGTTATTAAGTTTGCTGGGGACATACCTGTATTCCATTCATGGCCACAAGTGGCCCAAGGGAGCTCTGTGGTAAAGCAGTTAAATAGATAGAAGATAGCCCATGCTAAAATGATGATGTAATAAATATTTAAATGTGCTTCAATAACTTGGGTAGCATATCCAATACCTGGAGAAAAAAATACAGAAAAGAAACTAATTACAGAAACCGTTTGCTTTTCAAACCAAGACCATATTTTTTTCTGCATTTTGCTTAACATTATTTTTGCTGAAACATATAATGCATTAAAAAAAATAGAACAAAGAACTGGTTGTTACCTTCAAACAGCGGGCAAACTTTTCTCCAACATGTAATTCCTCCTTCACTAGTAAACTGTCCCAGGGCGGTCTCCAGGAAAAATACTGGTATTCCACAGCAAATAAAGAAAATCACATATGGAATGAGGAAAGCACCTACAAGCAAACATCAATGGGGAGCTGGTTAGAAAAAACAAGGATCCTTTTCTTTAAAGTGAAAAATGTGCTTTTCTTAACAAAGGAAGGATCCTACAAACCCTTACTCCTTTGAGTAGTACCACTGAAGCCAATGGAGGAAGCACAACTCATGGGAGAAAGGGTCAGGTCCTAAATTCTGAAAATTAATTTCTATGGGTCGGTCTATTCACTTTACTCCTACAGTATTGTCTAGAGGACAAGACACCTGCATCCAATTTCCAGCTTAACCTCACACTTCTTGCATGATCATGGGCAAGTCACTTGTCCACCTTGCACCTCAGTTCTCCATCTGTAAAATGGGAATAATACTTCCCTGCCTCACAGGGGTATTGTGAAGATAAAATCCATTAAGAATTGTGAGGCACTGGGTACTATGATGGTGAGGATCATATAGATAGACAGAGAACCAATGGGACTATTTACAGGATTTAGCCTTTGATCAGAAGAAGATATACACCAGAAATTAAAAATTTTAACTTCACACACTAGGAAAATAACAAAGCATCCATGCTCTTTCTGAGCTTCTCACAGGAAAGATTAAATACAAAATATGTAGTATATAAGTGCAGTCCAGTGCCAAAGAGTTGCACAGTAGCAAATGCCATTCTTTCCTTTATTGACTAAGGTATAGCGGAAATAGTACATTACTGTAATTTAAACTTTGGAAACAAACACTCCTTTAATACTTAATCATATTGTAAAATATTTACATTCAACACCTGCAAACATGGAGGGATAAATATTATCAGAATGGGTTATACATTAACAGAGGTGAGAAAGGATAACTGTGTTAGATCAAATTCTCATCTCGATTGCATTTGGTCCAATCCCCATGGATTTTATTGAGAAAAACAAGATGAAGCCTTTTCACTGCAAAGAGAACAAGTGAGAAGAGAAGAGAAGACAGAAAAAGAGCTCCATCCAGCACACTACTCTGCTAATGAGTCCAGAGGTGAGTTATAGCACACACAGACTACAGGTTTAGATCCAAGCAAGGGAAGAAGGAAATACATCTGGAGGAGGAAGGGATACCAAAGATGGCTAATAAACGCAGTGATGGATCAGACAATTCATACTCAAACCAGGTGAACTAATACTCATAAAGGACCTAATTTTCTGCCACTTTTACTCACATGGTGTAGTGCTTGTGAAAAGTTCCATTGACTTCTGGAGGGCTACTGGCAGAATAAGGCACTACTCACCATGAGTTAGGATGGCAGAATCCAGGTCTCAACGTATTGCCTGCAGTTCCTGAACATACAACCCTGGCATACATTAATTAGAGCTTCATTTAAGACTAAATGAAATAATTAAACCGACACGAGGTCCATTTCAAAGTGACAAAGTTAAATTCACAGTCGCATTCCCTTTTTCTCTTCAGTATGTATTTTAAAATATTGCCACCCACAGTACACACTACTCCACCTCTCCTACACACTGCAGAGTTTAGCGGCAATGGCATCTCCCTCAACCAGCTCTCTGACAATGCAAGTATCTTTACTGACTGGCCTTTTTAGACTGTATCTCCAATAATATGCGTTTACTTTCTGAATCTTCACAGCCAACCAAATGTTTCTGAACTTTGTTTCAGGACAACTTTTTAGTTGTATAAATAACCAGTGATTCTGTGTTTTAATCATAAAAAAAAAAAAGCAGAGGCAATTGCAATGTTGAATTATGTTTCGCTCACTTGGCTCTAGAACAGGAGATAAAACAAAGTATGCCTGCTTTTCAGAAGTATAGCATGGCATCATGTGGACCTGCAACTTCAGTCTGCAGACCCATAACTAAAGAGAGGTCTCTTCAGGGACCACTTCCTCTACAAACCTCTCTAATGCATGGTTTCTCCAAATACTTAATTCTGCAGATCCCTCCAGTAAAACTTCCACAGTTTGAGAATTGCTGGTCTAGGTCAAATCCTGCTTGGTGTACTCAAATGCATAGTCCTGATGACTTTAGCGTAAGTACCTGTTTAAGTCAGGAGTGTGAGATCTGACTCTCTGGGACTGATTCTCCTCTCACTACACCAGTTTTATGCTGATCTGACTCCACTGACTTCAACAGATTTACACCAGTGTAACTGAGAGGAGAACCACGCTTTCTTCTCTCCACATAAACAATCAGCCAGCCAACTAAACAATAACTGATCTAAAATTATAAAAGGCAATTTATCTTACTGGACAATCAACTATCACCAATAAGCCACATTCCCATGCTCATAAACAAACTGAGATAATTAAAACTGCTCTTTCACAAATCCTGATCTGCATTTTACACATAGATGCAGAAACTCTATGTATAAAACAAGCCAAATTTTGATCTCAGTTCCAGCATCGCACCTATGCTCAGTGGGGTTGCACAAAGAGCTGAGAGCAGATTGGGTGAAATCCTGGCCCCACTGAAGGTAACAAAATATTGCCATTGGCATCAGTGGTGCCAGGATGTTGTCAATTTTTTTTCATTACATTCTGTCTTTAGGATGCTGGAGTTTGTTATTTATTTTAAATGTGTTTCCATCTAATTACACAGCAAACATGACTGAAGTATTTTCAATGTGAAGTTAACATTGGTGAAAATGGCAATTTCACATTTTGACTAGCTAGAATATGTAGATATACTACACGTGTAACTAACAAGTATATAAAGGGTACCACGGGAATAAGGGTGTGTTCAAAATGTTATTTCTCAAAGTTTTCTTCTACCTTCTCAGAAAAACCCTTGGGACAATTCTTACAAATTAGCATCAAATATGTTCTGCATTTCATGTCCAGATTGTTATCTTTATATAATAAAAGCACTACTAGAAATCAACATGCACCATCTTAAGAATAGCAGAGTTCTTTTTTATCTCGTTTTTGCCAAAGTGCAGGAATAAAAGGAACTAAAGCCAAATTACAAAGCAAACACACCTACTACTGCACAGTAGTTTTTAGAAATGTACCAAACAAAAATGGGTCAGGATTATCTCTGGTGTTACTCAGTGGAGTGACAATGGAGATAAATTTGGCATTGTTGGCAGAGAAAACCTACTGATGAATAGGTCTTTTTATGCATGTGTACATCTCAGCTACCAAGCACATTGCTTTCTTCCTAAGCTATCTGCTTTTACTACTGTTTTAGGCCTGAATTGGAAGAGTGTCTGTATCCAGCTGACCATATTCCTAAACTACTTTTTATTTTGATTAATCATTTTTCCACTGGTAGTGTTTATTCATAACTGTATTATATCCTATGTGTTTCATACAAGCTATAAATAATACATAAAATATGTGATGTTGTTGCATAACCTGAACTTGTGCTTTTCTCCCTTAAGTAACATTCTTTTATTGTGTTCCACAACTTCGTGTATCTAATGTTATTTCTAATATTTAATAAAGTGACTAGTATCCTTTCTGCAGCTAACAAATACAACCTCCTTTTCTACCCTATCTGAGGAGAAAATAAGCAAACAAAGTTGGCTGCAATTGATTTAAAGGGACTCTGATTTAACAGAGAACAAACCAATGATGCAGGTATGATAAGAAAACAATCCTCCTAAAAGTTTAGTCCTTGATTGCCATGTAGCCATTAAACCATTATAAAAAAACCCATTTGTACTTTGCAAAGTACCTTGTTTTGGAAAATGCACAATTACTTTATATTGTAGCTGTTCCTAATAGGATTGGTTTTTTCTACTCGTTTACTTTAGTTTTTGAGAGCATAAGCATGTGTATATGTTTACATGCACAAAAACATACAGTATATAGTCCCATTTTAATAGTGTACTAGTCTGTTTTTCATGAGATGTTTGTACTAAAATGGGACCATATGGGTGAAAATAGTTTTGAGTCACATAGGCCATTTTTGTACAATGTGGTTTCCACTTAATTTCACAAGATTTTGTAAGTGCATTACCGTATTCACAAAAACATGACATTTCTCAGATGCAAAAAACTTGCAAAAGGAAAGTGCAAAACATTTTGCAAAAAAATAAGTAAAATGTTCCATAATTTTACACAGCCACACAATGCTTAATGCTTCCATAGCAGCGTGAGCCCTGAAGTCCTCTTACAAACACCTATTTTTTACAACCAATGCAAGAAGTCACCGCAAAGCATTTGTTTACTGTTTATTTACCATGTGTTTATGGTGAGCTGTGAATCTATATGTGATGCCATCTTACCTCCTCCATTCTTGTAGCAAAGATATGGGAATCGCCACACATTTCCCAACCCAATAATCTCCCCTGCCACAGAAAGCACAAATTCAACCTTATTGTTCCAGTGGCCTCTTTCGTGCACTTTCTTATCGTTGCTGTGGACCAGGTTGGTACTTGAGGCTTCAGGGTCCAAAGCATCTTCTGGCTTGCCATTAATTATGGGAATAGTCTTTTCAGCGGTCATGACTCTGTCCAGCCTGGCGGGGTGAAAGGATAAGAAAAGTATGGATTTTTAAATCACTTTCACACAACAACAAACGACCACTCACAAATCCCTCATCTGATCTTTGTCTTTGCATGTCCTATGACATACAGGGATTTGCTAGAAGGTGCTAAAAGTGAAGGCGATGCCAACTTTGCTAGATCAGACAAGTTAACACCACCCCAAAAAAGGTGGGTGGTGTGGGATCATTTAGGTGCAGTTAGGAGAATTAAAGACTCCCAAACGGCCACCTTTCAGAAATCCCTCCCCTTGCTAGGATCCCAGCTCTGCAAACCTCACAGCCATCACAGAGATCAGCCCAAGCACATCTGACCTGCAGCCTCATACACCTTCCAGTTCAACACAGATACAAGGGGGAAGGGGATGAAAGGCTCCTGGGCTCCCCGGAAGAGCAGGCGCCCCCACTACTCACCCAGGGCTCTGCCTGTGCTGATGAGAGAGGGGCAGGGTCGCTGGATCTCGGCTGGGCTCTGAGCGGATCCCCGTGGGCTGCCACTGTCCGCCCTGTTGCTCTGGAGCCGAGAAGCGGCAGGCGCCCGGCGGCGGCGCAGGCAGGGGACTGAGGGTGCAAGGAGGAGGACAGACAGGGGCGCCTTATCCTCTCTCTGTCAGCTGCTGCCCGGCTCCCCGGCTGCAGGGGATGGGATGCTCCCTGCTACCCACGCGGCGGAGGAGAATTTGCAACTGCTCAGCCTTTCCCGGAGCGATGGTATAACACCCGCCTCCCCCCTCCACCCAGCGCCGTCTGCCCACCGCCTCCTCCGCCCTGCATCGCATCTGGAGCATCTCCAGCCCGCTCGCTACCCCGCCCCCTGCCACTGACCATCAGCCCCCCTCCCCTTTCCAGCTGTGTGTGTCGGGGACGGGGGGGCGAGCTCTCCAGGCAAGGCAGGCAGCCTGCACCCAGCCCCAAGGAGCAGCCCGGGAGAAGGGGAAGGGGGGCTTACTGCACCAGCTTCCAGCTGTGCTTGTCAGGAGAGAACGGGGTGTTGCTGGCAGCAGTGGGAAGAGCTGGAGCTCCCAGCCAAACCTAGTTCTGGAAGGGCTCAGAACCCCAACCCTTGCAGCAGCTGCTGTTTATTATTAATCAATTACTACTTGGGTGAAGGGAGCACCAGGGCTAGTTAGGCCCCCATCCTGCCCAGTGAGGTCCCCCACAGTTAGCAGGCATCCTCTGCTCTTTAGAGTCTTACTGTCCCTGGGCAGTTGGTATCTAGTGCTGCCCACATCTCTTTCTGATCCCCCACCACCATTCCTGCCACCCGTTAGGCCTGGCAAAGCCTCCATCTGCCTGGGTGGCAGATGCTGGTCCTGTTCCTTCTCAAAATCTTGCCTCACAACTCATTCCTCATGGCACTGCTAACCTGCGCTCCAGCTCGGGGCAATGGTCCCACCCCTGTCTCTGATCTTTCTTAATGCACCTTTTATTAATACCCAAACCTAACAAAGAATCATAGAATCATGGGACTGGAGGGACCTCAAGGGGTCATCTAGTCCAGTCCTCTGCACTCATGGGAGGACTGAGTATTATCTAGACCATCCCTGACAGACAGGTGTCTGTCTAACCCGCTCTTAAAAATCTCCAATGATGGAGATTCCTCAACCTCCCTAGGCAATTTATTCCACTGCGTAACCACCCTGACAGTTAGGAAGTTTTTCCTAATGTGCAGTCTAAACCTCCCTTGCTGCAATTTAAAGCCATTATTTCTTGTCCTATCCTCAGAGGTTAAGAACAACAATTTTTCTCCCTCTTCCTTGTAACAACCTTTTTTGTACTCGAAAACTGTTATCATGCCCCCTCTCAGTCTTGTCTTTTCCAGACTAAACAAACCCAATTTTTTCAATCTTCCCTTAATAGGTCATGTTTTCTAGACCTTTAATTATTTTTGTTGCTCTTCTCTGGACTTTCTCCAATTTGTCCACATCGTTCCTGAAATGTAGAACTGGACACAATACTCCAGTTGAGGCCTAATCAGTGTGGAGTAGAGCGGAAGAATTACTTCTCGTGTCTTGCTTACAACACTCCTACTAATACATCCCAGAATGACGTTCACTTTTTTTGCAGCAGCATTACACTGTTGACTCATATTTAGCTTGTGATCCACTATGACCCCCAGATCGCTTTCCGCAACACTCCTTCCTAGGCAGTCATTTCCCATTTTGTATGTGTGCAACTGATTGTTCCTTCCTAAGTGGAGTACTTTGCATTTGTCCTTATTGAATTTCATCCTATTTACTTCAGACCATTTCTCCAGTTTGTCCAAATCATTTTGAATTATAATCCTACCCTCCCAGCTTGGTATTGTCTGCAAACTTTGTAAGTGTCCTATCTATGCCATTATCTAAATCATTGATGAAGATATGAACAAAAGCGGACCCTACTCATTATGCCCTTCCAGCATGACTAAACCATTGATGATTACTCTCTGGGAACAGTTTTCCAACCAGTTATGCATCCACCTTATAGTATCTCAATCTAGGTTGCATTTCCCTAGTTTGTTTATGAGACGGTCACGTGGGACACTATCTAAAGCTTTACTAAAGTCAAGATATACCAAGTCTACCCCTTCCCCCCATCCACAAGGCTTGTTACCCTGTCAAATAAAGCTATCAGGTTGGTTTGACATGATTTGTTCTTGACAAATCCATGCTGACTGTTATTTATCACCTTATTATCTTCTAGAAGTTTGCAAATTGATTGCTTAATTATTTGTTCCATTATCTTTCTGGGTACAGAAGTTAAGCTGACTGGTCTATAATTCCCCAGGTTGTCCTTATTTCCTTTTTTATAGAATGGCACTATAATCTTCTGGAATCTCTCCTGTCTTCCATGACTTTTCAAAGATAATCACTAATGGTTCTGATATCTCCTCAGTCAGCTCCTTGAGTATTCTAGGATGCATTTTATCAGGCCCTGGTGACTTGAAGACATCTAACTTGTTTAAGTAATTATTAACTTGTTCTTTCCCTATTTTAGCTCCTGATCCTACCTCATTTTCACTATGTTAGACATCCTATCATCACCAACCTTCTTGGTGAAAACTGAAGAAGTCATTAAGCACCTCTGCCATTTCTACATTTTCTGTTATTGTTTTTCCCCCCATTACTAAGTAACGGGCCTATCCTGCCCTTGGTCTTCCTCTTGCTTCTAATGTATTTGTAGAATGTTTTTTGTTACCCGTGATGTCTCTAGCTAGTTTGATCTCATTTTGTGCCTTGACCTTTCTAATTTTGTCCCTACATACTCCTTCCCTTTTTCCCTGCCTATCCTTCCTGAGCAAGCTGTATCCTTCTATACCAATATTCTAGTCATGCATATTATCCCACCAAGTCTCTGTGATGCCAACTATTATAGTTGTGTTTATTACTAGCATTTCAAGTTCTTCCTGCTTATTCCCCATACTTCTTGCATTAGTATACAGACATCTAAGATACTGATTTGATTCCCCCCGCCCCCCGTTCTGTCTTGTCTCTCCCTTATCCCTGCTATAATAGCCAATGCTTCCCCCAAATTCCAACCCTTCTCCCAGGTCTCCATGTTTTTGACTTACCTGTGGGCTTTGGTCACCTGCCCCCTTCAAACCTAGTTTAAAGCCCTCCTCACTACGTTAGCCAGTCTGTATCTAAATACGCTCTTCCCCTTCCTCAATAGGTGGACCCCATCTCTGCTTAGCAGTCCTTCTCCTGGAACAGCATCCTGTGGTCAAGGAAGCTGACGCCCTCCTGGCAACACCATCCTCGCAGCCAGGCATTCACCTTCAGTATGCATCTGTCTCTGCCTGGGTCCCTACCCTTGACTGGAAGGATCGAAGAGACCACCACCTGCACACCCAGCTCCTTCACCCTTACTCCCAGAGCCCTGTAGTCACTTCTGATCTGCTGAGGGTCATACCTCACAGAATCATTAGTGCCCACATGGATGAGTAGCATGGGGTAGTAGTGAGAGGGCCGGATGATCTTTGACAATCCCTCCATAACGTCTCAGATACGGGCCCCTGACAGACAGCATACCTCCCGGGATCCCATGTCAGGGCAATAGATGGGTGCCTCCATCACCCTCTGAAGAGAGTCACCAACCACCACTGCCCTACGTTTCCTCCTGGGAGTGGTGGCTGTGATCCTCCCAGCCTTGGGGGTATATGACTTCTCCTCCTCCACCTTTGGGGGCGATTCCTCATTGCTCGTTGCCAGGGCAGCATATCGGTTTTCCACCACCCTGGTGCGTGGGTTGAGAGTAGGGGTGGAGCACTGCCTGCTGCCAGAAGTAACCAGCAGCCAGTGTCCTCCCTGTGAGAAAGCCATATCTTCCTCCCCTGGTGGCATGACAGCAGTCCTCTGTAGCTGGATAGCTTCCTCAGCTTTGGACATCTCCATATGAATGCTCTCATGTAATTCCTCATGGGCACGGATGCTCCTCAGATTAGCCACCTCTTCCTGTAGCTCTCCCACCTGCTTCCTGAGAGATTCCACCAGCAGGCACCTTTCATCCTGGATGATCCCCCCCAGCCTGGCTTTCTGTGAGTGGGAAATGTAGGCCACAGTCTCTGCAAATCCACACCAGGATCTGAGTAGAGGCATCCATGGTTAGGTTGTCCGTCTGGATACAGGTGTAGGTGGAGGAGACAGGGGCAGTGTTGGCACTGGCAATGTGGCCCTTCCTAACCATAGCGATTATATTATGACTCCCTCCCACAAATTCCCTCTCAAACTCCCCGATTTGCGGTCCCCACTTCGCTAGCAGGGCCAGCTGCAGGCACCAGCTTAACAAGCAGGTGCTTGGGGTGGCCAAGGGAGAGGAGCGGCACCTGCGGCAATTTGGGGGCGGCAGGAACGCTGGAGCTGGCGCTGTTCGCTAGCTCCCCTTGGTCGCTTAGCCTCTGGCTTTTAAGGCCGTCTCCCCTAGGTCAGCCCTACGCCCTCGTTAATCCCACACGGGGAGGGTGATCATAAGTCTGATTGAGGCTGATCAAAGATGATCCAGGGAACAAAGGCTCAAACAGTCCCCACACACACAATCCCAACTGACTCTGTAACTGAAATAACCTGAAAGAGAAAGAAAAACACAAACAGCCAAACAAACTCACTCACCCCAAGATTAGTACTTGCACCTTGCTCGTTCATTAGAGGGATCTCCTTCTTCCCCTCTCAAACTCCCCTGTTTGTGGTCCCCTGTTCGCTCATGATGGCCCGTAAGTTCTATTCCCTTCCGCCTTTGGCCTGCATACTCCTCCCTCCTGTCCATCACACTCCGGGGACTGCTGAATTCAATGCCCATGAAAGATACCAGATTTACAGCATGAGGGAACAAAGTCTTCTATTTATCCATAGAACAGACACTGCACGGAGAGCTGCACTGCAAGCTCCTCCACCCTGCCATGCCAATGTGCCTAAACTGGAGGGGCCACCTTCAGGGATATAAAGGCAGTGTAGTCTCCAGTCAGGTCTTGGACTCCCTGTTGGCACTGTTTCAGTTAGGGTCAACTGTGACATGGACAGTATGGGCGGCCAGTGACCCAGCCATTGGAGAAGGCTAGCCCCGGCCCCTCCTTTGTGCCCAAGGTCCCACCCCTCCCCCTCTGCCCTCTCTCTCCCTCCTCTTCTGCCCCCCCCACCTCACGGGAGCTCAGAGCACCCCCACCATGCCCCCCCGGCAGCTAGGGGACAAGGCCCCAGCCCCGGTGTGCTGGGAGGTCCGAGCACCGGGCGGACAGCGCAGCCTCATCATCAGACACCCCAAGTCCTAGTGGCAGGCAGGTCAGCCAGCCCCAGCCAGACTGGGCCAAGGAAGACCATTGGGAACTGAAGAAGGGGGCCTGGCTTGGGGGCAGAGCATGGGCAGGGCCACGCTAGGCTGTTTGGGGTGGCACTGTCTCCCCCAGCCTACGATACCTGCCGCCCATGGTGGACAGCTTTTTACTAAGAACTGGACTAAGGTTAGTCAGCATAAGGGGCCTGAACTAGTTCCCACTGAAGGCAACAGGAAGATTGAGATGCTGTGAGTGTTTGCTCATGACTGAAGTGGTTAAGATTTGAGCTGATGACCTCACAATGGTAGGTGCTGTACCCCATTCCTGAGTTCCTGAGACATTCAGTCCCCTACCATTTTCAGGGTTCAAAGAGGGAGTTAACTGCTTTCCCCAGTGAATGCTGTAGTACAAGCACAGTTCTGTATTTGCAGTGTAAAGCTTCCCACATTTTTAAACTGATTGTTTAACTCTGCCCTTTTTTGAAAACTTCATCTGAGTGGGGAAAAAAACTCTCTCTGGAATGTAAGTTGCAGCTCACTTCCTCTACTGACCCAGAATTACAGCTCACTCTTCTCATCATGAATTCATGCCCAAGTCCATCAGGAGCTTTGCACATGGCATGCAATCACAGCCCGACTCAATGAGAGCAAATCTTGCAACAAAGCAAATATAAGACAAGAGACTGGTGGTCAAGGTTTGATTTATTTTACAATCTTGCTTGCTCGTAGCAAGATGATCATCTACACTAAAAAGATTAAAACTGCATTTTTCATGCAGTGGCAGCTCCTGGGCCCAACACACTCCCCGTATAGCCTGGCTGTACCTTGGGGAAAACTGGAGGAGGAGAATTCCTCCTGCCCCCTCTCTGCTCCATGGCTATTAGCTGAGCATCAAGGCAGCAGCAGCCTTCGCAGCTGTTATTACTTCCAACCTCCTCTCCACAGGGAAAAGGGCCAGTGGATTCACTTAAGGCCATTGTTAAAAATGATGCATCAAAACAGGAGTTCCAATTCCATCCTACCACCACCAAAGAAACCATGCCAAAGCCTGTATGCGGAGACAGCGGTGGGAATGGAGAACAGATGTTTCCCCTACCCAGACAAGGGCAGTGCAGAGTCCCACATGCCGTACATTTTTAACACAATATACATGAGAGTATAACATACCCCAAGCATGCCAGGAAAGAGCCACAGAGAACACAGCATTCACACAGAATCTTGCCATGGAGTTAAAACATACAGCACTGTCCTGGAGCAGAGCACATGACACCCAGACTGTCCTGTGACAGCTGGAACTCTCTGTTCTTCCTGAAGTGCATGATGGACAATGCTGTCACCTGCTCCCCACCCTGGACAACATGCACTTCATACAAACCGTGAGTCAATCTCTCTCACCTCAGTGCACTGCCCCTACACGTGGGAGAAGGCACATTTTAAAATTGCCCAAGGCAGATTTACATTTTGCTTCCCTTGTACACCATGGATACACACATTTTTGCAGCATTTTTTTTTTTTTTGGGCGGGGGGTAGGCAACACTGCTTATTTCAGACCTCCATTGCTAGCACACTGCACAGTACTATGCTCCTAGGAAAGAGGGTAGAGACCTCGCCCTGCACTGTGCACACTCCTACCTGTAAACTTTTTTACTTCTGCTAGGCAGGATCTATGAGATGAGACAATCTCTCCCTGTGCAAAGGAGTATTCTCATTATGAATAGTCCCAGGGTGAGCAGCATTTCAGTCTGGAGAGGTTTTCATGTGTCAGCGCTGCTGTCTCCAGAGACAGATTAGTGGTCAGTCATACAATTTTAGAACTGAAGGGACTTGGCCTATTTGGGACAAATTCTGCTCTTTATTACACCAGTGCAACCCTATTGGCTTCAGTGACTAGAGAATATGGAATCCCATTATCACTATATAATTGAAGAAAAGAAAAAAAAAAAACTAGCCAAATCTAAAAGATTCATTTTAGACTTGGTGTAAGCAAAATAGTCCAAAGACCCAGTGCAAAGACCTTGCAGGATCAGGCTTTTAGTGTGTAAATGGCTACTCAATGGTAAGGAAAAGCAGAAGAGGAATTTCATTAATGATACTATCTGACAAATTACGTGGGATCAAAAGTCTGAGGCAATTTCAGAGCGTGTGCTACAATGTGATTGAGCTTCTTTGGCAAGACCATCACAGATTGTATTTAAGACAAACAGCAATAACCTGTCTGACTTGTGTCCAAGCAGTTTGGCACAATGGAAAATAAGAGGATTTATTCATTGCAGTGGATAACAGCCCTTTTAAATTAAGCACCAATTGATTGTCAAAGCTCTATTTCCAGAGGCTTAACAGCTATTGTTGTAGATAGGTATCTTTTCCATCTCTAACCCATTCATCACAATGGCAGACACACTCAATCTAGAGTTCTAGAAAGCCAGGAAAATCTCTATTTCATCTTTTATTGCTTTCCTGTGGGCTCCTACAGCCTAAAAGATCCCCCTTTTCCTCCTACCTCACACTCTCCACCCTCAAGGCCCTGCCTCATTTTTACCATCACATCACCTGAGCAGGACTAAATGCAACTCCATTATTAGCATGTCAACCTGACTCCTCAGCCGGCAAAAGGAGCCTGTGTTGCCTCCATAGCACCCCCTCTTCCAGAGTTAGGCCTGTGTATGGCAGCTCAGCAACATCCTGTACTACAAAGCAGGCACATTTTTCCAATTTTAAAAATACTAACATGTTGCAACAGCTGTTTTTATTTTAGTTCACTTAGGCAATGTTAATAAACCATAAAAAAACAAACCCCACACAAGGTCCTTTGTACTTTGTTCTTCATGAGACTCCTGCTCTGCAGACTTGGAGAGGGTGTGGGGTAGGGTTGCCATATTACACGGGACATCCCTTATATAAATAGAAAATTGCCTGTCCTGTACTAAATCAGCAGGGGATGCATTTTATCCTGTATTTCAACATATTACCTTATCTTTGTAAAATTAGATGATGTAGTAATGCAGAATCAGTCCCTTGATTTACTGAACCAATGTACTTACATTGCAGACTCCTAAGGGGGGGCACAATCAGGTTGTCAGGGGGCACAAAGACCTGATGGGGCCACACTGAAAAGTTGGAATCAGGAGGGGGCTCTGTCCAGCAGCAGAAGCTGACAGGGCTCTGTGCAGGTGGTCTTGGCTGCCAAGACCTGGTTCCCTGCCTCCTCGCTCCCCCACAGCTTCAGATGCACCAGCCACCAACTAGCAGTTATGCTCTTCTGGTGGGGACATTGGTAGAGACACCGTGAGTGTGGAGGCTACACCCCGGGAGTACTGATCGCTCTGCCAGGCAGAGCCCCTTCCTGACTCTGGCCCTTCAGTGCAGTTCCAGGGCCCACAGCCCCGTCCACTTGTCCTGCCAGACAGAGCCTGCACAGGGAAAGCAGACAGGGCCTCCCTCAAGGGCTGGAGTCAGCAGGGGGCCCTGTTCAGCAGGTGGCCAGTACTCACAGGTGCATCTCTACATTCCTCTCCCAACCTTCAATGCTGCCCTGTTCACTTCCGGAGCTGGGTCCCAGCGGCCCAGACTGCCTGGCTGCTGCAGGGGACGGAAGGTTTCCTCAACTGCCACATGCTTAGTTCCCCCCACCCTGGCTCCCATGGGTACAGGGTATTTCTCCCCCTTAGGGTGCTAAGAAAACAGACCCATATTTTTGAAACACAATGTTGACAACCCTAGTGTGGGGAGGGGAAGACAACCCCCCTAGACCAAACAGAGCATGCAGTACCTTGTCCCTTCATGGTTTGGAACCCACCTTAACATGGATTCTAGATGTAGGGGCCAGAGGTCAGCTGAGGGTGCTTTAGTAGGATGGCTGCCACAGGACTTTCATGGGAGAGCAGCCACCTATCCTAAGCGGAACTGGGCCCCTTTCATGTCAGAGAGTCATATCTGCTGACTTGGGTACCAAAGACATGTTTTTACTTCTGTTAGCACTTCAGAGCCAGGAACAACAGCTCGAACAAGAAACAACAAGCAAGAACAATGCTGTTTATAAAGCATTGCCTGCCTCCCTCCTGTAGGTCTTGAGACCCCTGTACATCAAAGTAAAACAATCTGAAAAGCACTGAAACACAATTACCTAAAAGACCGCCCTCTAAAAGATCAACACAAAAAAAACCAGTAGTCAAGGGTGTCCACACTGATAGGGTGATAAAGGGCAAAAGGCAATGCGGTGTAGGGAGGGAAGGAAATAGCTATCCAAGTAAGCAATAGTGATCAAAAGTAGAAAGCACCCTTGGCATAACAATATTTTAAAATGTTTTTTAAAGGAACAGAGAAAGAGGGATTTCAGGGGAAATGGGGTCGATTCTCTAGACCCCCCCCCCCCACATACACACACAGCAAAGGCCCTACCACCTATTCACATAGGATGAGATGCAGTGATGGGAACCTTCAGCAATGAGTGGGGTCAGATATGCATGAGGCCAAGTTTAAGACAGAGGTCTCACGCATAGCCAGGGCCTATACCATTCAAAAACCAACAGGGCAACTCAAAACTCAATGGGCAGCCAAGAATACATGGTAGGCCTCCTATGGAAACTGTAGTTCAAGCCAGTGGAGCACATGGGCTGCAGAAGCTGCCAGGGTGGAGAAGTCCAGCTGGGAGGGAATTACAACAACCCAGCCCTGTGCTCACATGGGGGAAATGTTGCTGCTGTGAGGTTTTAATGTGCCAAATACGAGTGCAGCCTGGTTCAACCAGAAAAAGAAACACTATTGAACCACATCCAACTTAGGGGGCTTTGCATAGGAAGGGTGAGCTTGAGTGTGGTGTCTGGAGACCTCTTCTGACTTTGTATTGGCTAATGAGTCCCTTCCATAAGTGATGAAACAAAGGAAGAGAGAGCATTCTCTTGACAAAGAGCTTTACCCAGCAGCAAGATTTCCATTTCCTCAGGCTTAGCTCAGGGTAAAGTAGCTGCTATGCACCCAGCTGGCAATATTGTTCAAACTTCCCTCCAGAGCAAAGGCTGAACTTTCAATGTCCATGCAGCCAGAGATAGAGAGTTATGTAGTGTCAACGTGCTGAGCCCATGCTTGCTACAAGGTCTCACGTGAGAGTTGGACAACCTGGGGAAAAGGATAAATCTTTGAGGAAAGCTGCAGTTCAAATCCTCTGCACAAATTCTCAGCCAGCTGCAGATTTCAGAATTTTGAGTACTGCTGATGCTGCAAGAAGACAGAAGAGTGAAGGCCAGAATGCAGTGGCTGCTCTCAGCAGGAATGGAAGGTCCCAAATCCTACAGCAATGTCTCTTTCCTACTGCATGGGAGGGAGCAGGGAAACAGAAGAGATTCTTGGTGCACCATAGGGTTGGGCTCTATGTGGGCAGAGAGTTAGAGCATGGTGAGTGGACCAACCCATTGCAGAGGAACCACTGACTCCAAATGGGGGGAGTGAGCATGGTGGGCTTCAGATCTACAGGAACCCATGGACCACAGCTCATCGCTGAAGTTCCCAGTGCCCTACTTCCTGGTGTAGAGGGGAAGGCAGTTCCTCTATGCAAAGCCCATTTACTCAGGCTTTGTGCTGATTTTCAGAACTCAGGTTGAGTTTGTAATACTGGCTGTTTAAAAAAAAAATCTTCTTCTGGTTTGCAACCAGAGCTACTTAATGATATTGAAAGAAAGTAAACATAGAAGTAGTTATACACACACACACTCGGTCATTTTTCTCAGCATCACTGAACTTTAAATCAGTTTTTCCTAAAATTTAGAAAATTCAAATGTCATTTCAAATATTTAAAAATGTATAACTAGTCTTAATATACTATGCTGTATCTAACAGTAATTACTACCCCGATATAGTATTGATTATGCATATATCTTAAAGGGGTTTACCAAGATAGGTAATTATCATCCTCATTTTTCTAGCTGGGTAAACCAAGACATGGGGGGGATTAAGTCACAGAAGTGAATGACAAAACTTGGAATAGAACCCAGTTTTTCTGTCTCCCATTCCAGTTCTTGATCCACTGGGTGATAGCATCCAGTTAACTGCCTCCTAATTAAAGTGGCACTAATATATCACCCCAGTATTGTATTACTTTGTATATGATTTGGGATCAAAGGTGTAATGTCCAGCAGGATACAATTTTCAGACAGCAAATCTTCCAATACATCAAGTCTGAACAACACACCAAATCCAGTGAAAAAGAGCTGGACATAATCCTCTTCATCACTAAAGATCACCACACCAAAGATCACCAAAACGGTGCTACACAACAATGTGAGGATCTCCCTCCTCCTACCCTGGGAGCTAAGTGCCTATCCAGCACTCCCCATCCAGATACAAAGGATCACGCCTGAGTCTTGAATATGAATTCCCTCAACCACTGCCCTAGGAAATGTGCAAATACATCCTAAGGGACAGTCCCTCTGCCCCCAAACACTTACAGTCTAAATAAAGAAAGGTTGGGAGGACAAACAGAGGCACAGAGAAGTACTTGACATCATAAAGCAGCTTGGTGGCAGTGCTGGGAAGAGAACCCCCCTACCTGAGTCTAGACCATTCTGCCTCCTCATTATGCATAGCAATGTAGTTGATACTCAGGAGACAGGATACATCCTGGCATACTTCCACTCAAAAACAAGACATCTAGAGAAAGTTTCTACCATAGAGGCTGTTCTATTTAAGCACTACTCAGAAACCATAGTTTTCTATCAGTAATCTATGAAAATGTGATAAACTCAACTAGCATTTCTGATATATACATACATATAAATCCCCACACACACGCACAGTAAAGGCACTAGTTCTGCAGTCTGTGGCAGTAATTTTGCCCTCTAAATGTTTGTTAACCACTCTGTTTATGCAATCCTTGTGTTTAAAGTCAAACCATTTTTGGTGGAAATGCTTCAGTTTTGGCCATGCTGGAGAAGAAGCATTTGATGCTGAAGTGGCAGTGGTTGGAAGAGAAGGTGTGGCACTGTAGTGCTAGTATATTCAGAAATGCCTAGTCCACCTTTAATGGGATTGGTTTTTATCACTCTAGGATACTGCTGGTATTTATTACAGTGATGAATGCTAAATTCCTACAGAATGCAAGCAGGCCTGATGTGCCTAAACAGACACTCTGCTACTGCATCAGCTCCTTTATATATGTTACAGATGACCGCTCAAAACAAATCTACAAATAGGCCTTTCTTCTGTTGTCTCTTGGAGCATTGCTAATTAAGAATTAATTGCCTTCAATAAGATTCCAACTGAGCAGGGAATGTGATAGTGTGGATGCTTCTGCCAAATTTCACTCCTGTATACTGCTAGTGAAAAGTATGGAAGAGGATTTTTTTTTTTGGTAGTTGTGTTGACTAAATTTAACTATATTCCCCACATTTAGATTTTTAAAGTTACTTTAGTACTGGATCATAAACTCCCTTTATTAAAACATTTTCTTAACAGTTGACTCAGCACTGCTTCAATACCTGTAAATTTATATTCAGCGATGCAAGGAATAACAAGTGCTTTATCTAATAGACTTGAAAAACATGAGTTGAATTTTTAAAAAAACAGAACAAAACTACTACATTATTCTGCTGTAATGGTTCACCCTGTTATGCCCTACAATAGCAACATCACTGTGTTTTGGGTGATAAAAAATAGAGCATGCTGGAATTTTACAATATGTCCTCCTCGCTAAAAATATAATTGTGTGTACAGCCTAGGGTGTGAACTTCTTTGTGCCTCTGGTAATTGGCTGAGCCTTAATCAGTGGGCGGGGCATTCATACAGGCCAGGGCTTTATAAAGCAGCGCACAAGCGACCAGGGAGCTTTTGCGACCAGGGGCTGCTAACAGGGAGTTTCTCAAGGGAGTTGGGAAGGGGCGAGGGTCCCTTGCCAGTTCTATCTGTTTTCCCTTTATTCCCCTTAAAAACCTAAAACTTCTTGCTTAAACAACTCTTTCGGCCGACAGGGGGCTGCAGACGGGAGTTTGACAGAGGGAGGCTTACGATGGTTAGGAAGACCCGCAAGACCTGTGCCAGCACTGCTTCTGTCTCCTCCACCTGCGCCTGTAGCCAGACAGAGCGCCTGAGCATGGATGTTTCTACCCAGATCCTGGTGTGGTTTTGCAGAGACTGTGACTTGCAATTTACAGGCTGGGGGGGACCATCCAATGTGAAAGGTGCCTGCTGGTGGAGAGCTACAGGAGGAGGTGGCTAGGTTGAGAAGCATCCGAATCCACGAGCAATTCCTGGACAGTGTCCATGTGGAGACAGCTGAGGTAGCTGTCCCAGTACTGGTGGAGGAGGAGATGGCTCAGGGTGGACACTGGCAGCTGGTTACTTCTGGCAGCAGGCAGTGCTCCACCCCTGCTCCGAACCCTCCCGCTGTGGTAATAGGTAACCGTTATGCTCTTCTTGATACAGGAAAGAAGGCATCACCCCCTACAGTAAAGGAGGAGAAGCCTCGTACCCCTAAGGCTAGGAAGTCTGCTGCCACCACTGCGAATAGGAAGTAGTGGTAGGGTAGTGGTGGTCGGAGACTCTCTGCTGAGGGGGGACGGAGGCGCCCATCTGTCGCCCTGACATTTCATCTCGGGAGGTATGCTGCCTGCTGGGAGCCCGTATCCGAGATGTTACGGAGGCATTGTCGAGGATTATCTAGCCCTCTGACTACTACCCCATGCTACTCATCCATGTGGGCACAAAT
>NW_020664583.1:4014677-4117107 GCF_002925995.2 Terrapene triunguis
TATTTGGTCCTGCCATGCGGGCAGGGGACTGGACTCGATGACCTCTCAAGGTCCCTTCCAGTCCTAGAATCTATGAATCTATGAATCATATTTCAAACACTTTTAATATGTAGCAGCATGTGATGTGTATGGGATGGAGGCACTAAATTACCATCGACGGAGGCAGTAGTTGCCACTTACTAACTTAGACTCTGCTGAGATCAGATGGAGAGCTGAAAGAAGAAGATACATTTCTCAAGTGCATCACGAATAAGAACACCAGAGCCATGTGTAATTTGCTATTGGCTGGACAGCTATTTTTCCCCATATCAAGTTAAAGCTAAAAAGGAAAATCAATAACTAAAGTACATTGTAGCAAACAGCACAGATTATCCTTCAGTTTACAAAGCTCTGAGCTGCTAGCAGAACAAAATGCAGCAGGTACAGATGCCTACTTTGCTGGCACAAATTTCAAAAACCAACTACTGATGAGTGTGGCGGGAAGATAAGAGAAGATACATTTGCCCAATTTGCTGTCCTCGCTTTCCAACAATGGATGGTGTCTACTTGATTGTCAGGACAGAGGAACACGAGTCACAGCAAACAAATTTGCTGACAAAATCTTATGGGGAAAAAGAAAACCTCTCAGAAACTCCTGTTAATGGTTTGAATGCTAAACTGTCATAAAGCACATGACTATTATTCAGAACATTGCAGAATATGTCCAGTATACCATTCCCACATAGAAAAGGCCCTATGCATAGCAAAGCTGGAATTGTTCCTGCTGTCAATGGGATTTAGGCTCCTAAGTGCCTAAATCCCTTTTGAAAATGAGCCTTAGGCATTGCAATGCTTAGCACAGCAATGCCTAAATACGCTGCACAGCAATGCCTTAAAAATCTGGACCTAACACTTTTAGAATTATAGAGATCAAATCATCCCTGGAAAGTCATTTCCGTGATAGGCCAATGTGTATTTTTTTTATTTTTTTGCAAGAGAAATCAACTTTGAGAGGAAAGTTAAAGATAAATAAATCTAGAGAGACATTGAGAAAAGGCAAGTCAGAGAATAGGTAGACTTTTGAAGTAAATAATATATAAAAGGCGCAAGGTTAGGAATGTCACCCAAGGGACAGATAATGGCAAATGCCCCAGCGCTCAACTTGTGCATGTTGTCTAATATTCAGCCCTGGTGTAATTCCATTGGCTTCAGGTGAACCTATACCAGGGATGAATTTAGCCCATTGGCTTGGAAGGAAGGAAGATGGTTTAACTGGGGTTAAGAATTGTCATTCTGATGATTTATGGCAGGTACAATGTGCTGAGTATCAATTTTTAAAAGATTCCTTTGGAAGTTCTAATTTCAGTTTGGCAGATTACTTCTGTGAATGTTTTATAGCTAGAAGAGCTACTCCTTCACCCTGATTAGAACTGTGTTTAAGCTAGCAGAGTCATGAAGTGAAGGTGAACCCTGGCATCAATAGGAGTCATTACCAGATGCCATACTTGGTACTTAACCCAATGAAGGGGCAATGAAGAGGTATTTATAGTGTAGCAATATCCATGTAAAGGAATTTGAAGAAAAGCAGTGGTACAATTATAAGTAAAATGTTATTAATCAGCACCAGGATTTATTAATGTAAGTTTAGTGTCCGTAATATTTTACACTGTAAAGTCAGCGTCATCACCAATAACAGATGTTAAACATAAATTATGTTTAAAGGAGGGGAAAAGACCCATTGAGAAGAAGAATTTAATTGACCTGAGGTGACAGCCAGAATTTATCTATTTATTTAGCATATTAAAGGACCCAGTATAGTTTTGTACTTGCAGTTTTCACCCAGTGCATCATTTTGGGGCCAGTCCTGGAGCTTCTCAGCACACAGACCTCTCCTGATGACTTCAGTAAATATCTATAAGTGGAAGGTTTGCAGATTTGGGCCATAAGGGTAAAGTTTTCAGTGGGATTTAGGAGCCTATGTGGCTTAGGCACTTAAGTGCCTAAGGGCAAATTTTTCAAAGGTACAAATGGCAATTAGATGACTAGCTCCCTTTGACTTTCAAGAAGAATTAGTTGCCTCACTGACATTTGTGTCTTTGAAAAAAGATTCCCTCAAGTTACTTAATCACTTTGAAAATTTTACCTGAAGTGTTTTTTCCTCATCAACAAAGGGTTTCCTTTGGAGGAGGAGGAAGGTCCCCCTCATTACTCTTTTAAAGGCCTGATTTGCAGAGGTGCTGAGCACCTGCTGTTCCCACTGATTTATCATTAGAATAATTTTAATCACGTTGATTACAGTACTGCCAGGACGTGCCAATCAGAGGACATCATTGCACTGGGCAAGGCAGAAAGACATAGTAAGAATCAGTCCTTTCACTGGAGACCTCACAGTCTAGGTTAAAACACAAAAAGCAGACGTAACATAAGATGGAGAGAGAAGAGAAGGAAGACAAGGATAGCAGTGATGGGATTCAGTGAGTCACATAGACTAGCTGTGTGCACAATCTCAAGGGATTTTTTAAAGTCTAAATAAACAATGAATATTAATGATTTCAACAATCCCTGCTGAGCACCTGCCTGGCTATCATCATATAGCTTCAGCATTTGAAAATCGAGGGTGAAATCCTGGCCCCATTGAAATCACTGGCAAGGACTTCACTTCAGGTTCTTAAGCCAAACCTGTTATTCGTACTGTGAAATATTAAGATTGGCTCTAGAATGATTAATCTGGAGATTCTGAACTCATTAGCACTTATTCCAAAGTTTAGTAACTGCACAGAAGATGTTTCAGAGTTTAGAAGCCTGGAAAGTCTGGAGTTAACTGATATGGGGCTTAGAAACTTCACACTGACTACTACAGTGTTTACAGCCACTTTCACAGTCAATCCAGAGTTTTAGATCTTTATAACTTCTAAACTCTGTAATGGTGACTTTGAAACTTAAAAGTTCTGTTAGGCACAGACTGCAGCTTTGCATATTGTAATAGGCCACAGTGGCCAGAAGCTTAACTATAGCCATTGAAAGCAGGGTCAAGTTAGAGCAGTTTTAAGGCCACTCTAACTGGCACATGGGATGCAGTCCAGTATAGACTGATTCCATGATTAAAGCAGGAGGAGGAAGGTCATTGATTAACCTCATATATTCCCCAGATTAATCTCTTCTGGCATAAAACCAAGTGTGCAAAATTTTAGCCCAAAGTGAACTGTAACAAAGTTGGAGGGGGCTTCAAGATCAGGCTGAGCAAGGAAACAGTCTTACAACTTTAATTATGGAGACGCTCCATATCCATCACTGCTTTTATCTTTCCATCCAAAGTGAAATTACCTCTGTGTGCTAAGGTTCCATTAGCCCAGGATGGAAGTACTTTGGGGACCTGAGTCACATGCTTGTGAGCATGTATTGTTTCAACACCACACCCAGATTAGCCCTGGGAAGTTGACTGTCATTTCACTGGGGCTGAAATTCAAATCCTATAGAGGGCCATATTTTGAGGAAGAATAAGCCAGGTGGCGACCCTTTGCAGAGGAGAGTATTTCACTCGTGTGCATTAATCGGGTCTGTTCATAGAACCAAGCATCAAAGATGTCACAGCCTGTATGTCTCTCTCACCATTCAAAAAATTTGCAGTATAGTGTCAAAAGTCTTAAGTGTTACTAATCCTAGTGTATAGAAGGCCAAGAGGATTCTAAACTCTGGGTCTCCAGGTATTCATAAAAGAATGCTGCCATTATGCCCCAGGTCTGTTCAAGGACTTCTTTTCTCTTACATTCTGTAAATGTCATTGAACAGCGGGACATAAAATATGCATCAGTTAGAAAAAAACCCCAAAAGTTAACATATCCAGTCATATCAACCTCAAATCTACATTGGATGTAAAGAGTAGCACAATTGAAAATGAGAGAAATTGTATTCAACCGATGTTGGAACCTATCCCAAAATTAGAAATTTACAGTACTGCAATGCCTTATTTTTTTTAAATCTAGTTATTTGTGGTAGATAAAATGAATGCTGCAAATGTAAATGACATCTCAATTTTCCAACGCAAAAAAATGCAAATAAATTAGCATTAATGCAGCATTAAGGTGAAGAAAACAAGTACTCAAATGTCAGTACAAAACAAAAATTTAAGTTGTGCCAAAAATGTGACACCTTAACTAATGCACATTGCATGTAGAGCATCTATTAGCTACGAGAACAATATATTAAGGTTTCCATTTTACAAGGGATGCAAGAATGGAAAAAAATATATACTGTCAATGTGAAGAACAGATACAAGATTCCTGAATCTCAACATTCCACAATAGTAGGTTTTTATATTTAAGGGTCCTGTTTTAAAAAATAAAATACAAGAAGTATGTAGCTACTGTTTTCATGTAATTTCTTACATCCAATGGTATTTTAAGTTCTACATGTCTCCAGGCCTGCTATCTCTAACACATATTCTCAACAGACCTTATATACTTTGCTTCTTCAAAGAGGCCTGTAAGATTCTGTCAGCTTGCTGAGCTTACAAGTTCCACCTGCTTCAACACCACAGTAAGGCATTCTTAACTTAGGCATGTTTCAAAATATGTTCTATATTGCTGAAAGCCAACGACCATATGTACAATCAGAGGAACTAGGTTTAACCCAATGGGGATAATTTTAACTGCTGTTTTCTCTAGAAGCAGCACTGTTTTATTATCCTTTGGCTTTATTTTAATAGTGTCTTTCAATGGGACCTCTCACCACAGTAAGTTATTCCTGTTCATAAATGTTTGTGGGATCAGGTCCTAGGCTGATACTGTTATGCACTAAGTGAAACCTTGTTATGGGTTGAGTTGAATCCCACACTGAGAATGAGGGGTGTGAATTTACCCTTCAATCAACATAATTGTAAGCCTAAACCCCTACCTAAGACAAAAAGTGTGCATGAATGCACCCAGGCTAACTGTATAGTTTTGGTAGGTGTGTGGGGGAGGCAAAACTGAGGACAGATAAGAATGGAAAGAGAAGGAGAAGCAAAAAAGCCAAGCAGGAGTATGTAAGCAGTGTTGTGACAGATTTTCATTACCATTCTGCCTGGAGCGTCAGGTGATCAGGCTGACGCCGCAGGATTGTTTGGGGAGGAGATGACGTAACACACCAAGTGTTTAAATTTTAAAGCTTTATTAATAAAATAATAAAATACATCAGAGAGTGCTGGGAACACTCCCACGTCACTCAGTGGAAGAAAGAAAGCATTAGAGCCAAGCCCTAACCCACTTTCATACTCACACACATACTATCCAAGACTTGGGGGGGAGGGATAGCTCAGTGGTTTGAACATTGGCCTGCTAAACCCAGGGTTGTGAGTTCAATCATTGAGGGGGCCATTTAGGGAACTGGGGTATAAAATCTGTCTGGGGATTGTCCTGCGTTGAGCAGGGGGTTGGCCTAGATGACCTCCTGAGGTCGCTTCCAACCCTGATATTCTATGATTCTGACTGGCCAGGCCTGGGTGTAACGGGAGAGGGGTGGATGGGAGTTCTTGCTCTGGGCCCAGGTAGTCCAGGGAATCTGCTGTAATCTCTGAATTGCTCCAGCTCTCGGGAGGGTTTTTAAGTTCTGGGTTCCTTTGGGGGTGTCATCATCCAGGGCCCTCTGTGCCTGGTGCTCTTTGTACCAGTCCCAATCAGCTTGCTGTGGCCTTCTCGGCTGCCAAAAACACACCGGCTCCGGAGAATTTGTTTTCCCTTCTGTTGGCCTTCACCGTCGCCGCCTCATTCGCTGTGTTTTTGCTGCTATCTTTGCAGCTTTGCTCCACTTAGTTCTTCTCTTCTCACGACTGGGCAGCTGTAGATTTCTTGTCAGTAGATTTCTCGTCGAGCCCATGACCTTGGGCCGGGGCCAGCGTCTTATCTTCACATGGAACTAGCTAAAGTGCCGAGTTAACCCGTTCTCTGCTTTTTTCTTTCTCCCACCCTCTCTTGGCCTCTTGTACTCCTGCAGAGGAATCTTCCATACCCCACTCACACACCTTTGACCCTCCCCAAAATGCTTTGTGATGCTTCCAACAGCGTTAGCCACATACAATGCTGATCTGCCTTCCCCGGGGACTCCCTGAGGGAGGGGGCCATTGGGGTGTGACAGTGTCACCCTGGAAAAAGCTAATGGAAGAACTTTTGGGTCTGTTGCTGGCTAAAGAGGATTGGGGGCTGTAAGCAAAGGAACTGCTGTTTTTGCTTGGTTCCTTCTGCATTCAGAGACACCAGACTTGGTGGTACATTCCTTGTAAATGAAGAAGATGGCATCAAATCAAATACCAGATTCCCTCAATTTCTACTTTCAACTGGAACATCCCCAGGGCTTTGAACAGTTGCTCAGGTTGAAAAGGGGTAACAATACTAATAAGTAGGTGTAACTGGTTTCAGATACTTTGATTTAAACGCATTTGTAATTATAAATATATTTCTATTTTTAAACCTCATACATGTTATTAAGAGCTTAAGGCAGGGGTAAATCAATTATTCGTTCGTCAAGGTCCAAATTTCTTGGTCGAGGTATAGTCACGATCCAGACTCTAGAGAAAAGAATACAAAACAATAAAAAACATGAGAATAATAAGTAAATAAAAAGATTTAATGGTCTGTTCAAAGGTATCTGGCAGTCTGGATTTGGTTCACAGTCCGCCTATTGATTACCCCTGGCTTAAGGGCTCAATCAGGCTTTGTCAGGAGCCTTCAATAAGGAGAAGGGCATTGTTCCCCTCCTCTTTGTGGGAAATATCCTGCACCAGGTCTATACAGTGCTAGAGGCTAGCCAGCACATTGGACTGCCAGAGCCAAGGGTCCACCCACTCCCACCCCTTTGAGTACATCTACACTGCAGCTGGCGGTATAGTTTCCAGCTCGGGTAGATATACATGCACGAGCTTTGATTGAGCCAGCGTGCTGAAAATGACAGTGTGACCACAGGAGCACAGGCAATGGCTCAGGCAGTGGCTCAGGCTAGCTGCCCGAGTATGTACCTGGGATCTAGACCAACATTGTAGTCGTGGCTAGCCTGAGCCACCACTAGTGTAGCCAGTGTAAGGCTAGCACATGTTCATCTACCCAAGCTGGAAATTACATCTCCGTCTGCAGTGTATATAAGGACATAAGAATAGCCATACTGGGTTGGACTAATTGTCCACCTAGCCCAGTATCCGTTCTTCCTCCAGTGGTCAGTGCCAGGTGCTTCAGAGTGAATGAACAGAACAGGGTGATTATTGCGCCATGCATCCCCTGTCATCCAGTCCCAGCTTCTGGCAGTCAGAGGTTTAGGGAGACCTAGAGTATGGGGTTGATCCCTGACCATCGTGTTGGACCTATACTCTGTGAATTAAGTACTTTTGTGTATATGGCAGGGAGAGGAATAGGAGGGGATGTAGTAGCCCACAGATGCTGCTCTCCAACCCTCATGTTCTGGGTAGCCAGCACAAAAGAGTAATAGGGTGCTTCACACAACACACAATCGCCCTGTGGAACTCCCATGCAAGGTCAAGCAAACTAGGCCAGTCTGCCTCCATGTTGTTAAACAGTTTTGTTTTTGAATTACAACAAAGGTGGCTCCTCAGCACAATTTTACCACAGACTGGCAGTCACACAGGGTTTGTAACACTGACCTGTAATGTGAGTCTGTGATTGTGTTGCAAGGGCTGAACTCAGTGGGACTGCTGTGACAGCCTTAAGGCAAGACACCCATTGGCCCCTCTGGGTTGGCTTCTCCATGGTGCTGTGCTGTTCACATAGCTCTTGTGTGTACGTAGCTCTTTATCCACATTATTTCTTAATCCTTTGCTTCACTGCTACTTTGCTAACTGCATCCTGAAGTTCTAAGTCCCCTTTTCTGTTTACCAATCAGAACACTGGCCAGACACAAAAACAACCCATCTACGTGTCCATTTGATTGAAACAAAATTTGGCTGCTGCCTAATGGCTTGCTCAGGAAGTGTTTGGGTTGCATTAGAATGAAGGGACTGAAGAAAGTTTCTGAGCTGCATTCAGAAACTTATGTGAAACATGAAGTACTGTAGTGAATGGCATCAAATCTGTATACTATTTCAGAGCAGAAGCTGTTAGGAAGCAATTTTATCTCCAACATGTACTACATTATTTTATTCCCAGCTCATGCGGGTTTAAATCACATATTCTGCATTTTTAAGCTATTTTACATTCAGATGAGAGACAAGACTCAAACATTCAAGGTAAAAAATAAAGTATCTATTTCAAGAGATAGGAACATCTGTGTGCAGAAACCTCTAGCATTTTTCTGTTTTTAAGTTTTGAGGTACACAGGATTTTTTCAAGTTTCATTAAATATTTTCTCCTTAATTTAAAACATTATTTTACAATGCCCATTTAATTTTTAAAATAGGAACCATTTCCTCACCTGTTGTAAAGTGGCTTATATTTGCTGAAAATCTGGCCAAATGTGTATTTTTAATAGTATGGAAGCTCTTACTATGGAGAAAAAGACTCTTGTTTGAAAGTTAGTAATCCTTCTGCTTCTGGGACTACCAAGGAAATAAAATAATAAACAAACACCACCACCCCAGGACCTCCTCACTCACATTCTGCAAGAGATAAAGGACACTAGTACCTCCAGAGTTCCAACCTCTGCCCTCAGTCAGAAATCCAGGATCTCTGTATGGATTCTAGGTTTGGTAAAACAAGTTGTCCCATTGCTACATATTTCTCTGAGTTATTGTTTTTGACTTTCAAACAAAGAGTATAAAATAATAAATCCTTGGATGTCCAGCCTTGGTATCTTTGGTAACTCGATGGGAAAAAGACATCAAAACTCTAATGTGTGCCATGGCTTGGCATAAAATGCTCTTTAGTCATTATCTCTTTTATATTCTCCTAAAAGTCGCACACGCACAGAAAATTATTTTGATACCAGTTCTGTTGATTTAGTATAAAAAGGCGAAACAGATACACAAGAGAGTCATTCAGACTGCTGTATCATGTTAGTGAAGCCTAACTCAGCAAAAGACTTGCCTAATATTTGTATAATCCCTACCCATGGCACTATCAAAATGGCCATAAAAAAACCCAGATCTATTACACGTCATACATACTCCTTGGAACAGAAAAAAACCACAATACCTTGGATTGAGGTACATTGAATTTCTGTTATTTGCTTAGACAGATTCTATTCTTTAATGTACTGAAATGACACACTAAACTTAAAACAGCTAAATAACTTGACATGCTCTTCCTTGGCAGGATTATAGATTTGTGTGATTGGAGCAGAGAGAGGAGAGTTAAAAAAAACAAACACAAAATGGAAAGGGATTGAACAAGAAGATGCCTTGATAATTTTATTTCCCACCCCCCTGGTCTACAACTAGCTTCCCACACTTCTGTATTGTGCCAAAAATCTTAGAATCAGTTGTTTCCCACCTTGCATCATTTACTGCAAGATGTATCCTAGGGCCACAAGTAGATATTTTGAAAGGGCCTCAGAGCAGTCTGCATCCAAAGCTTGGTCCTGATTCACTTGCTCATCTTATTGATATCCACAGCAATCCATGTTTAATTAAATCAGCCAGAAGGCAATTCCTTATATTTTCATTTTTTAAATTATAGAAGCACAACCTGCAAGTGCTCTATTCACGCTGGTGCCATCACATTCTGAAATGTCTCAGATAATGCAGGTCAGTGGGTTATGGGGGAATCTCAAAGCCTATTATATTTGTTATAGGAGATCAGATGCATGTTCAGTACTTGGTTAAGAACAAGCAATCCCAAAATACATGAAGTTACCTGAGATCGTTATGCACCAGAATTTGTATCTGTACAGTCAAATAATATAAATGTAGTCCAGAGCCATGTACCATCTTGTAATTATCATACATTTTACTAGAAATGTGAAATAGGAACAGAGGATTCTTACCATATCTTATAAATGAAATGCCTGTTCTGTTTCCCTTTTGGTAACAAAGGTTCTAATTGGCAGACTGAAATATGTAACAACAGTCCTGTAGCCTGCCGGATATAAATGTGTGTTCTACAGAATGTCAAAATGCTTCAAATATTCTTCCACACAGCAAAGGTATGGAGCTGAAGATAGAGGCAGATGGAGAACTCCAGTGACTTAGGTATGGAAACTTTGGAACAAAAGAGGAAGACTATTGGTATTTAATAATTCAGTAAATAGAATGTTTTCGAACTCACAGCTATTTAAAAAGTGTTGGCATGCATGTTCCAAAGGACTTTTGGGAGCTGTGCTGGGAAGTGAATACCAAAACAAATTATGAACTTTGGTCTTGTCTGCATCAGAACTCAAACATTTTGCGGTTAACTCATCACTATTTATGTTTTAATTCTCCTCCATCACCTTCCCTCCCCAAACCTGAATCACCTGATAACATTTGCGTTATTCAATTTATATTTTAGTACATCTCCCATCTGGAATCTCACTTAGCCAGGCTCCAGACAAAGTCTCATAAATTATTATTTTTTTCCAAAATAGGACGCAAAATTAATTCCCAGATTTCCAGATCCATGGAGTATATTTGCATTTTGGACTAGACAATACATAAAGTCTCAACAGTGCCATCTATTGGGAACTCTCTTTCACATAAAGCTAGGCAAAATTTTTCAACTGAAGTTAAGCCATAGTGTCCAAATCACCACATCCTTATATATATATGAAGGGCAAGAGGCCACATCTTCCAGTTAACACATTAAAGCATCCAGGCATGAATCAATTTGGTCTTTTACATTTGTTTTTCTGTAGGCTTATGCCTTTATTAGAGTGCATTGGAACACAGGATTTGCCATAGTGGATCAGACTACTGGACCATCAAATCCAGCATTATGCCTCTGGCAGTGGCCAATCCTAGATTGCTTCAGGCGAAGCCAAAATTTGCATTATGAACCAGGCCAATTATACAATGCTCCAGGGAGCAATGAAGACAGACAGGCATAGAAAACATGGTATTCTTCTCCCCAAATCCCTGTCTTCCAATTCCATTGGGTGCTCAGATTCAGCTGTAATTAGGCAACCTGAAGGCCAGTCATTTCTTCCAAGAGAAAACCTTCAGATGGGCCAGAAATCTTTGTGTGTTGCAATTTGTAGAATTTCTATCATCTGTGTGGCTGGAGGAGAGATTACCCCCCGCAGAAGATGCAGAGGGTGCTACCTCCAATACCTATGTTTCTCCTGAACTCCACAAAGAAAGCTCATGCATCTCAGTACATCCATGGAGGGCTAGGGCATTCATGCACATGCCCAGTATCTACCCACCATTCCCTTGCTTCCTCAGTCTCCACAGCAACACATCTCCTTCAGAAGCCATTTCCAAAAGACTCCATACTTATGGCATTTCCCAAGCCCCACTTCAGAGTGCAGGGGGAGAACCCACCTAAGATAATGGATGTGAAAGTCAACCCCATTATACATGTGAAAATCCACACAGGATTGCTACCTTTTCCAGCATCATATTCCCCCAATCACCGAGACCCATTCCTCCCTACACAGTCCCAATATGGCAGTGCCCCCAACGTATGGAGAGGGTTTACATTCAGCCAGTTTGGGAAGAGTGGACAATGCTATATTAATTACTTACTTTAAATGTATTTATTCTGATTGGTTTAAAAATGTGCCCATCCATTGCTCTGAGCACAGTAAAATACCTTTAAAAAAACTACAAATCTTACGAGTGAAATCAGACATTGCTTTGTGCCCAATCATCCCTTCAAAATGAACTGAAATCACCGCTGACTCCTACCTTGGCTCCCTAAACCCTCTACCCTTACTAATTCATGCAATCAGAAAGCTTAGAACAACAGACACCCACCATAACCACTTACATGTGTCAATTACTGGGCACAATGAGCATTTAACTTTTTTTTTTTTAAAAGAGTGGCGTTGGAAGCTAGATCAGTGACCTGAAGTCCCTAAGACACACATGGACACTCAATCATACCATCCCACCCTCTTTCACATTCTGTGTTCAGATATCCCCTATTATTTCCCCCCTTTTTCCTACTTTCAAGAATATCTTCATTCTTTCCCCAAATTGCCTTTAAGAGTATCAGAACATTGCTATAAATCTTCTCCTGACATTTTCATTCCAGTGTGTAGAACAAAGAGGTTTAGAGAAATTTTGAAAAGCCTCAACTAAACATCCAAATTTTGGATGCATATATGCACAACAACTGAGATTTTAAAAAATGACTAGTATTTGGGGAAAAAAATCTTAATTTCAGTAAGCACTGTGCACTTGACCTCTGGAAATCATGCTCCTTCAAGGTATGCCAAGCTGGGCAACCAAAATTAATAGTCATGTTTAAAATCTTGGCCTAAGCATTAAAAGATTCATCTATCCCTCCAACTGAGTCATCTAATCCACAACAGGGACAGACATTTGAGCTTCACTTTCAAAAGCTTAATCGAAACGTAACCCGTAGTTTTGTCGTATTACTCAAACATCCTTTAAGCAATTTCACAGAAAGTTCACTGAAAATCAAATTAAACTTAATCAACACTTCATTGTTTTTTAAAAAAGCCAGGAGAATGTTGCCATTTTGGCAGGTAATGACATAGGAATGAAGTTAAGTAGGTTGAGTTGTGAAAAATGGAAACTAAAGTTTGTCCACACTCAGAATCAATATACATTTAAACATAGTGCCCTAACAGGCTCTAGTCCAGGGGAATATTTTCCTAAAATGGTGCAGCCACCTTGGGGGATCTCTGAGGAAAACATGATGCTATGCCAGGGCTTAGGAAAGAACAGTGTTTAAACATGTTTGGTTCCAGCCATTCTAGCTGACCTAATCCGTTGCGAAAGCAGCGGCCATGTTTAAGCTTTGTTTTAATGACAGCTGATCAAAATAAATTGAAAATTGAAATTTCAGATTGAAAAAATAGGTCAAAAAAGTTTTGCAAAAAATAAATCCTATTTTTTTTTACCAGCTACAAAGTTGGTATTTAAAATAAATAAAAATAATTTTTAAAAAAATCAATAAAGAAAGGGACTAAACTTCCATGAAACTTCTGACCCACTTTTTCAGCCAGGTCTGGATTTTAATAGACCTTTAAAATAAAGCTCCATTCTGAGTTCAAATGGGACCTAAACAAAAAGGGAACAAAAATTCTTGGGGTTCTTCTACTCCCCCATTAAATAAACCAAAGGAACAACTCAGCGGACAGCGTAGGTTGTGTTCAATGGCTTAATATCATGTGAACAAAAGAAACACAACATCAATGACTTCTTAAAGTCCTGCTTCTGCCATGCCACGTGCACTGTATATAAAAACTAGGGCTAGTCAAAAAAAATTCCATCAAAACTTTTCTTTGATGGGGAAAATTGGGTTTTTGACAAAATGAAAAATGCCATTGAAATTGTCTGCTTTCCTTGATTTTTGTTGTCATTATTATTTGTTGGAAGATTGAAAACCCAAAATTGATTTGTTTTTTGTTGTTTGTCTATTTTTGACATGAAAAAATAAAATTCTTCAGTTTTGAATGAAAAGTCAAAGTTTTCTAGGGGAAATATTTGACTGGTTCTAACAACTCCCCCGCCCCCCATTTATTCTTCCCCTTCTCCTGACCTCCGTCTCCAAAGAGAGTGAGCTCCTCAGGGAACATTCTATCCCCTTTCAGGAATATCGGGAAATCCCCTAGTACATCATGTATGTTGTCATAAAATGAGTAATAATAATAAATAATGACTATAACTAGCATCAGTCTCTTAGACTAGCTCACCCCACCAAAAACCCCATTTATCCATTTCAATTCATACCTCCTGAGGCCTCCCAATGGATGCAACACTTTATTTTCAGATAATTATGCCTTGCAGACAACGGTAAAGGAAATATATATTTTCAACATATTGGTTTAAATAAGTTAAAATGCCTTCTGGACTATTATGGAGGTTGTAATATTTACTATGCTGAAAAAATACTTTATTTTATACTCACTGTATATTTCTAATGCAATGTTAAATCAAACTTGTTAAAAGTATTTCACTATGTTCACTGCATTTCAGTTTAACCTCCAGACTGCTGAGATTCTGAACATCTGAGGACCTTTGTACTTTACTTTGCACATTCTAGCATGACGACAACTTACAGATTCATGCTATTTGACATTTTTCATGTTAGTAGCTTGCTAAATATCAGACTGTCAGGGTTACAAAATACTTTGACATCTGCTTTGCAGATCGTATATTGCATTAAAAGAACACTAGCAAAACTCTTCAAATCAACAAGTGAGCATGCTCCCCACATGCCAGAGGAAGGGCCATGCTCCTGTTGTGCACCAGCCAATAACTAACCCCCTAGGTCTGAATGCCTCTGAACAAGCCAAACACAAGTTGGGATCAGCCCACTTTCTTGATAATTGGCCAAATCAAATTCACAGATATGAAAACCTCTAATCACTGAGAGGATGGGGAGGGTTCTTTTGTGATATGGTCTGGATCTAGATCTGAGTTTTGCGGCTTGAACTTTTCTCTGATTATAATGAGCCCCCCACTTAAACCAGTTTTTCAGCTGTGACTTCAGTTTAGTTAATCCTGTTTTATACTGGTGTAAGTAGCAGTACAATCAAAGGCTCTCAACGAGACATCTCATTATTTCTACATATGCATTTTAAAGAAAGAAAGTCCAGTCCGCATCAGAAGCGATCCCCATGTTAATTTATGTAGTAAACGTGTAAGTACCATGGCTAATTGCTGTAAGGGGTGATTCATAGACCTGAGCAAAATGTTGGAAATGAAAGCGGAAACCAATTCAAACTTGCCTGGTTTCATTACAAACTCTAAACTCTGACAAGATTTGCTGAGGACTTCCTTTCAAGGGAATTGGTCTGATTAATAATTCTTTGTCAAAACCAGGTGAAACTCACTAGTTTAGGCTGAGTTTTGCTTCAATTCTATGGATGTTTTCACACCCCCAAAAAATCAAAGTGAGACTCAGGGAGTTGAAAACAACTACAGAGCCGAATTCTCCAGTTCACCAGTGAGAAACTGAAAGTCTCTTGCAGGTGGGAAATCAATGCCTTCATTTCCCACTTGGGCTGAATCTAAAATTCATTAGCATACCTTCCAATGATCCACTCTGGGATATATGACCAACCCTGACCACTGCATGTAGCCACAGGTCTGCAAACTCTTTACATTTGCCCAGTTCAGCTAACAACTCCTCTAGCAAGCAGGTTGTGATGACACCAAACATCTAGATGGACCATGAACCAGCTGTCAGCACAGTCAGGGTGCTTGCTGCACTGCATAACACTGGGCAAGTGGAAGCTCATCACTGACTTGTCAAAGTCACAGCCCCCAGTGGATATGGCTACACTGCATTTAGACACTCGTGGCTGGCCCGTGCCACCGACTTGGGCTTGTGGGGTTCAGGCTAAGAGATTGTTTAATTGCAGTGTAGACATTCAGGCTTCAGCCCAAGCTCTGGGATCCTCCCACCTTGCAGGATTCTAGAGCCTGGGCTGCAGCCTGAGCCCAAACTTCTACACTGCAATTAAACAGCCCCTTAGCTCAAGCCCTGTAGCCTGAATCAGATGGCACAGGCCAGTCCTGGGTTTTTAATTGCAGTGTAGACATACCCAATGAGAACTGGAAAAAAAAATATCAGCTCTCACTGCATCTCAAAAATCAATGGGCAAGATGTTCAAAGCCATTTCAATAAATGGGAATTGGGCATCTTAAACCCTCAGGCAGCTTTGAAAATCCCACCCAATGTTACTAATATTAGGCCCAGTAAGTCACTAACTTGCTCACTATAAATTTTCGCAAATATGATCATTAGCTGGCCCTGATTTCAGCAATCCTACAGAATGCAGGAGGCCTCATGCAGCAAAATGTGCACAGCTGTGCACAGATCACCACAACCCAAGCATAGGCAAAGCAAAGATGGAACACAAAACTGAAGCTAAAGTAATAAGGGGTATGGTGTAGATCTTCTACCACGTTAGGCCAAAAACCTCCTCATGGGGCCAATTCAACCCTTGAAGAGGTTCAAAGCAGGTTTTGTTTGTTTGTTAAAATAATTGTCAACAAATCTTATTCACAAATGAGTAACCTTTATCAATGAATGTTTAAAGGTAGTCTACTCTTCTCTAGGTTGTGGTGTATTGAAAATTTATGTTAAAATTTTAAGCTATCACTAAGTTTTTGGGAGTTTTTCTGGTCCTATTTGCAGGCTAAGGTCTCTGTAGGAAAGGTGCAAGCTAGGTTTGGCTAGCAGCAGTCAGTCTGCAAAGATCCAGCCTTGAGCAAGTTGGGGTGAGTTGTGCCTCTCTGCCTTAGAGAGCAGTCTGCTTTCTCTCACTCCGTTTTTTGGTTCTTGTGTACTAAGGTTCTGGATTTTAAGAAATAAAGCTGCTTTACATTGCAACTTTCCAGAAACAATATTTTATGCTTTTTATCTAATTTCTCTGTCTGTATGCTGTGAATATAACACAGGGAGGGCATTTAAGGCAGTTTTTCTCACCATTACACCATCAGCAAAAATTGTCATTGATAGGGTCACCAAGTTTTGAAATGCCTGGTCACCCAATGCACTTAGACTCACAACAATATGGGGGCTACTCTAAGCTACACTTACTAGTTGTGTCCAAACTGCGCACAGAAGGAGCCTAGGATTGGCATAGTGGTTAGCCTTTCAAACCATGCCCCCTTCCTGTGTTACACAGAAGACATGCAGTGCACATGTCCCTTCCATGAATGCCACCTCTGCAGGATTAGACTAGGTAATGTTTTTGATCAAAGTTCTCCATCAGCGTGATACAAAGCAACTGCAAAGAATCCTGAGGATTTGGTCCACAACTTTTACACAAACCCCTGGGAAGTGAAGGCCCCAAGTTTCTCACAGCTCCAGCACTTGCTGACACTCGTTGCATCATACCAAGGCAAGTCATTTGCCATATTAAAAATATGGCATAAAACGGTATCTGTCCACAGAGTCATTCCATTTTACTAACTGTGGTGTTTGCTTTGCCTTCATTTTATTTTGAAAAGCGAAGGAAGAAATCTCTTCTGTCCCCAGAACTTTTGTTGTTTCAAGACAATGGAAGTTTGGGGCTGATATGAGAAAGATTTCCCTGGCACAAGCACCTTGTGCTGTTTACTGTCCACATATGGAAATTCAAGGGCAAGTACTGCTTTCCTTGCTTCTGTGGCTCTGTAGCTACTCTTCAATAAAGGAGGAGAACCTAGCTGCCATCTCTCACTCATAGGACAGTGGGGGTGGGAAGGAACAACCCTCCCTCACTTTGACTTAATTTTAAAGCAGTTTTAAAGGTGCTCTCTCTTTTGAAGAAGGATTTTGCTCTGTGATTGGATGTTTAAAATTCCATGCCCCTTATGCTTTTTTTTTTTTTAATCTATTTCCCCCATTCAAGGTGTGTCAGGCTGATGTTCCTGGAAAAGTCCATTTATCTGGAAATTCTTTATTTGCAGCAATTATATGTTAAATGTAGTTGTTCCTTAGCAGCTGCAAAAACAGGTCATATCCCCAGGGCCGACGAGAGGGGGGGGAAGCTGGTACAAATTACTGGGGCCCAGCGGTCTGGAAGGGGGCCTGGGGCCCGGCTTCCCCCCTCTCTCGTTGGCCCTGTTTAGCCGGTCCACCCTTGCTGGGGGGCCTGAGAATTTTTTTTCACCGGGGCCCAAACCTGCTCTCGGCGGCCCTGCATAGTCCTCTTGTTTTCCTTGAAAATTGTCTGCTAGAATACTAAGAGCTAGAACGGAATGCTGGTAACTGTAGTAGAAATGACTAACCACATGGTGGTATTTAACTGTGTTCTTGTGATAGGCCTTTTTATACTGAAGTTTTTTTCTCCCCTTCTACACATGAATGCTTGCTTTATTATGGAAAATGGGTTTCTCAGCAGGAAAACAATGGCAACAAAATGGGCCCCTGGCTCAGCAACCTAATGTTGTGAGAGCCAAGTATCTGGTTAGAATAGGATTGGATATTCCCTAAAATAAGTTCATTAACTGTTTGACCTTTCCTACTCGCTAGGAAGATAGAAGTATCAATGCAAATTGAACAAAAATGCTGGACCACCTAAGATGTTGCTACATCAGCTTGTCAGTGGAAATTGGTTACAAAAATAGAAACCAATATACTGTTGCATAACTGACAGGAGCTGTAAGATCCAAGCAATGAAACTGACCAAAAGTCATTAACATTCCCAAACACTCTACTGGTAGGTACACCATTGTTCAAACGGGCTTTGTCTGCTGAGTTACAGTACAGACAGTATCCTTTGCTCAAACATGGCTAATCCTGCTGTATTCCCAAGTTGACAGGTTGCTTCTGTGTTTACCATATTTTACAAGTCACTAAATGTTACTGGAAAAACAGTAATTATTCTGCTTGTGTTTAGAAGTTTACAAAAAAAGCAACAACATACCTATGGATTCATTAACCAGAGTGTAAGAGCCCCAGGTTTCTACCACTTGATGCTCAGAACTTCGTGTTCCAGCCCTTTTTCATACTGAATACAAGTTTTACAATATAAAGATATGTGGAAATATTTTTTTTTTACCCATATTGCATGTTTGGTTTGTTTTCTGGGGGCTTTTCATAGCTCAAGATGGTGCCCTTGTCACACACTGGAAAAAACAAGTACCTATGGGGCCTTATTTGATGCAGGCTCTGTCCCTCCTTTGCATATCTATTGTCTCTCCCCATGGTACAGCTAATTTCAACCCCAGTCCTGCAAGGACCAATATATGTGCTTAGTTTTGAGCATGTGGATAGACCCATTGACTTCAAAATGACTTAAAATCATTTTTAAAAAGTCTAACTGATACAATACAGTCACCATAGATGTTGCCTATTCTGAATATAAGAAAAAACAAACAAAAACAAAAAAAAAACTATTGTAATCTCTGATACCACTGTGCAGTGATTAATAGCAAATGAGAATTTTTAATGGCAACCACTATACATTTATATATTCTCCCCATGTCTGGGAAGAGAGATCAGATTCATTACATTATATATATATGCATGCAAATAAAATGTTATGCATCACTTTACTTTTCAAAGAATGTCACCACAATTTGTGAATGGGAAAAAAATATCAAAATGACTTTATTTCGGCATAATCAGATCCAAAATTACATGGCTGACCATGTGCCAGAGACAGTGCAATTGAAATAGGCAAATATAGTGCCCATCTTTAAAAAAGGGAAGAAGGTGAACCAGGGAAACTACAGATCGGTCAGCCTCACCTCAGTCCCTGGAAAAATCATGGAGCAGGTCCTCAAGGAAACTATTTTGAAGCACTTGGAGGAGAGGAAGGTGATCAGGAACAGTCAACATGGATTCACCAAGGGCAAGTCATGCCTGACCAACCTGATTGCCTTCTATGATAAGATAACTGGCTCTGTGGATATGGGGAAAGCAGTAGACGTGATATATCTTGACTTTAGCAAAGCTTTTGATACGGTCTCCCACAGTATTCTTGCCAGCAAGTTAAAAAAGTATGGATTAGATGAATGGACTATAAGGTGTATAGAAAGCTGGCTAGATTGTCAAGTTCAATGAGTAGTGATCAACGGCTCGATGTCTAGTTGGCAGCCGGTATCAAGCGGAGTACTGTAGGGGTCGGTCCCGGGGCCGGTTTTGTTCAACATCTTTATTAATGATCTGTATGAAGGGATGGATTGCACCCTCAGCAAGTTCACAGATGACACTAAGCTGAGGGGAGAGGTAGATACACTGGAGGGTAGGGATAGTGTCCAGAGTGACCTAGACAAATTGGAGATTGGGCCAAAAGAAATCTGATAAGGTTCAACAAGGTTCAGCAGATCGAGGGAAGTGATTATTCCCCTCTATTTGGAACTGGTGAGGCCACATCTGGAGTATTGCGTCCAGTTTTGGGGCCCCCACTGCAGAAAGGATGTGGACAAATTGGAGAGAATCCAGCAGAGGGCAACGAAAATGATCAGGGGGCTGGGCCACATGACTTACGAGGAAAGGATGAGGGAACTGGGCTTGTTTAGACTGCAGAAGAGAAGAGTAAGGGGGGATTTGATAGCAGCCTTCAACTACTTGAATGGGGGGTTCCAAAGAGGATGAAGCTCAGCTTTTCTCAGTGGTGACAGATGACAGAATAAGGAGCAATGGTCTCAAGTTGCAGTGTGGGAGGTTTAGGTTGGATATTAGGAAACACTATTTCACTAGGAGGGTGGTGAAGCACTGGAATGGGTTACCTAGGGAGGTGGTGGAATCTCCATCCTTAGAAGTTGTTAAGGCCTGGCTTAACAAAGCCCTGGCTGGGATAATTTAGTAGGTGTTGGTCCTGCTTTGAGCAGGGGGTTGGACTAGAGGACCTCCTGAGGTTTCTTCCAATCCTAATCTTCTATGATTCTATAAGAAGGAAATTTGTACTATACGACTTGTCTTTGAGGGGAGGCTGTATTATTAGTCTGATGGGGATTACCTGGTCTGTATGTGGCAAGTAAATTGTGTATGTGTGTTCGCCACAGAAAATACAGCACTTTTCAACAGTGAATAATTATTTTTAATTCCAAATGCAATGTAGGGATGGGCCCACTCCAGAACCCAAGATCAAAACACTCAAGCAGCGGGAGAAAATTTGGATATAGACTTGGCAATTTGACCCAACTCTAACCAGCAGTGAAGGGACCTAAGGGCTGAATTCTACCTTGGTAATTTGTTTTGCACTCATGGTGTAGAGCAAGAGTGCTGGAACTAGGGGGTTGGGGGTGCAGCAGCACTCCCTGGCTTGAAGTGGTTTCCATCATATACAGGATTTACAGTATGGTTCAATGACTTTCAGCACTCCCAGTACAAAAATTATTCCAATGACACTAGTATAGAGGGGCCTCCAGCAAGCTGAACCAGCCTTCAGTAATAGCTGCAACATAAAAGGTTTTCCTTGGATGGTGTAGAGCCGACTGGATGGCTTCATGCCACCCCACCCCATCATGGTTCCCCAAAGAAATGACTCAGGAAAGTGGGGTGATGCAACCAGGGCATGGTTGTGCTCTGGCTATTCTCAGTTGCCCCTAGGTGACTTTTGCAACAGAGGGTAAGTTAGAGTAGCCCCTCAGTTACTTTAATGCTGAGTGCTGCACAAAGTATACAACAACATGCAAAAGTGGCTTAAAACTAATCTTGAACTCTCAGATCCTGCACCACACAGAGCTTAAAGGTCTTAAAGGTGCCACAGGACCCTCTGTTGCTTTTTACAGATTCAAACTAACACGGCTACCCCTCTGATACTGAATTGAAGGTATAAGTTGTCCCCAAATCTGAAGTGGTTGTGGGTGAGGACAAAGTCACAAAGCTCAGCCACCAGGCGTGCTGTGGCCTCATCAGGGATACTGTTCCTGACAGCTTGTAGTCCATCCTCATGTGGAATATTGGTGTAAAAGTGCTTCTAAATCCATGGTGGCCAGGATGGTGTTTTCAGGAAGAACACCAATGCATTGTAGTTTCCTCAGGAAGTCGGTGGTGTCTCAAAGATAGCTGCGAGTGCTGGTAGCGTAGGGTCTGAGGAGAGAGTCCAAATAGCCAGATAATCCTGCTGTAAGAGTGCCAATGCCTGAGATGATGGGGCGTCCAGGGTTTCCGGGTTTATGGATCTTGGGTAGCAGATAGAATACCCCTGGTCGGGGTTCTGGGGGTGTGTCCATGTAGATTTGTTCCTGTACTGTAGCTGGGAATTTCTTGAGCAGATGGTGTAGTTTCTTTTGGTATTCCTCAGTGGGATCAGAGGATAGTGGCCTGTAGAATGTGGTTTTGGAGAGTTGCCTGGCAGCCTCCTGTTCATAATCCGACCTGTTCATTATGACTACAGCACCTCCTTTGTCAGCCCCTTTGATGATAATGTCAGAGTTGTTTCTGAGGCTGTGGATGGCATTGCGTTCTGTACGGCTGAGGTTATGGGACAAGTGATGTTGTTTGTCCACTATTTCAGCTTGTGCACGTCTGCGGAAGCACTCTACGTAGAGGTCCAGTCTGTCATTTCGACCGTCAGGAGGAGTCCACACAGAGTTCTTCTTCTTGTAGTGTTGGTAGGAGGGTTCCTGTGGGCCAGTGCACTGTTCAGTGGTGTGTTGAAAATATTCCTTGAGTCGGAGATGACGAAAGTAGACTTCCAGATCACCACAGAACTGTATCGTGTTCGTGGGGATGGTGGGACAGAAAGAGAGTCCCCGAGATAGGACAGACTCTTCTGCTGGGCTAAGTGTGTGGTTGGAAAGATTGACAATGTTGTTAGATGAGTTGAGGGTACCACTGTTGTAGCCCCCTGTGGCAGGTAGGAGTTTAGATAGCTTACTGTCCTTTTTCCTCTGTAGAGAAGTGAAGTGTGCATTGTAAATGGCTTGTCTCATTTTTGTAAAGTCCAGCCACATGGAAGTTTGTGTGGAAGGTTGGTACTGTATGAGAGTCTCCAGTTCTGAGAGCTCATTCTTGATCTTCTCCTGTCTGCTGTACAGGATGCTGCTCAGGTGGTTCCTCAGTTTCTTTGAGAGTGTGTGGCACAGTCTCTCACCATAGTCAGTGTAGTATGTTGATTGCAATGGATTTTTTACCTTCAGTCCATTTGGTATGATGTTCATCTGTTTGCATTTGGAGAGGAAGATGATGTCTGTCTGTATCTGTGCAAGTTTTTTGTTGAGGTTGATGGATTTCCACTCCATACGGCTAAATTTAGTGCCTTGCATGGCGTCAAATATCAGGGGGTAGCCGTGTTAGTCTGTATGCCATCATGTGCCAGCAATGCCCCTCTGCCATGTACATTGGCCAAACCGGACAGTCCCTCCGCAAAAGAATAAATGGACACAAATCGGACATCAGGAATGGTAACGTACATAAGCCAGTAAGTGAACACTGCAATCTCCCTGGTCATTCTATTACAGATTTAAAAGTCACTATCATTGAACAAAAAAACTTCAGAAACAGACTTCAAAGAGAAACAGCAGAACTAAAATTCATTTGCAAATTTAACACCATTAATCTGGGCTTGAATAGGGACTGGGAGTGGCTGGCTCATTACAGAAGCAGCTTTTCCTCTCCTGGAATTGACACCTCCTCATCTATTATTGGGAGTGGACTTCATCCACCCTAATTGAATTGGCCCTGTCAACACTGGTTCTCCACTTGCGAAGTAACTCCCTGCTCTCCATGTGTCAGTATATAATGCCTGCATCTGTAACTTTCACTCTATGCATCTGAAGAAGTGGGGTTTTTACCCATGAAAGCTTATGCCCAAATAAATCTGTTAGTCTTTAAGGTGCCACCAGACTCCTTGTTGTTTTTTCCCAGAGAATGAAATTGTCTAGTGTATTCACCAAGCTGATCAGGAAAAATAAATGCTTTTCAAAGGTTCTGTAAAATATATTTCTGCTGTGTCAGTCACCAAACATTCATCCTTGGGTAATTATTAGCCAGCTAAATAGAAGGGAGTGTTTTGATATACAGCCTTGACAAATGTTTGTATTTTATTGAAGCATAAATTTTTTTTCTGAACATTTAACACTATTCACAAAAGTAAGGCTTTTATGAGCTCAGATATCAAGAGGGTAGAAATCTGGCTTTTTTTATCCTTAGACAGAAAACCTCTTTCACAGTCAGAAGGAAAAATAGCCAGAACAGATTTAGTCTTTAACCAGAAAATTGCTAGGTCAAAAAGAGCTAAAGTAACGCTCAATAAACTGTATGAAAAGCATCATTCTGAAATATCACTCTTCCTTGTAATGTTTCTGTTTGAAGGGCAGGGCTTTTACAGTTTGCATTTGTTATTTTTAGTTATGTTTTATTTGCATTTGATTTAACCCTCACCCTTAAAGGAGACAGTATTTACAGTAACCACAGGAATCACTGGATAACAACCCTTGGCACATGACAAGTATTTGAACATTTTGTATCCCTGTTGTTCTCTGTTAGGTGACTACCCTGATATAACTTTGTCCTCGGGAGCCAAAAAATCTTACTGCATTATAAGTGAAACCGCATTATATCGAACTTGCTTTGATCCACCGGAGTGCGCAGCCTCGCCCCCCGGAGCACTGCTTTACCGCGTTATATCCGAATTTGTGTTATATCGGGTCGCGTTATATCAGGGTAGAGGTGTAATTTGTTTCTCTTATCAGCATTCCTGTGCCTTTTGCGACACTTACCTCAGCCTTCCCACACAACTCTTAGCCCCATAATTCCCTCCTACCTCATTTATTCCCTCCTACCCTTGCCCCCACCCTCTATAGGTCCACTCACTCAGCCCCCTCCCCCGATCCCTTGGCACATCGTGAAGTAGAATTGTGGGAAGCCAAGAAGCAGAGAGTGGACAAGTTGGGGGCAGGGAGCGAGCTTGTTGCTATGGGGATATGGTAAAGATGTAAAGGGGCATGAGGAAGAAGAAAAATGGATATATGGGTTTGGGGTAGGCGGAGCCTAGCAGTTTGGCACTGAGGCCCTGGTGCCAGTGTGGCTTTCTGGCACACCCTGGCAGCAGAGCCTTGGGGAGCCAAGTGGCTCTGAGCTTGGGCCCTTGTTCCTAGACCAAGGCCAACAGCACAACAGAAAAATCATGTCAGCCAATTGGGGAGGAGGTGGAAACCTTGTGTCATACTCTCATGACCCCTTCTGCCTGCAGCGAATGACTCCTGGGAGAGCCCCCCCTTTAACAAAGTGAGGGTCACTGCTCTGTGCAAAGGGCTGAGGAAGAGCAAAGGTAAAGGAATGAGGGATTCACAGGGCTCAGAAAAAATCTCAGAGACAGCTAAGTCCCACAGACTATCTAAGACCCTGGCCTTTCCAGTCCTGGGAGAAGCGGCAAGGGTTAGAAAGGAGCACTCCTGCTGCTATCATCAGAACAGGTTTGTGTATACATCAACCACCAAATATTAAAGCCAATATTATGGTTGAGAGTTAGTGTATAATCAAATTATTTATTTGGATCTTTTATAAAAGAGTTAACTTCCTTCTTCCACCAAAATCAAGGGGATGGAGGGATTTTGTTCTACAGTGCATAGTGTGGGACAGGTACAGTGCTAATGTTCTGTATCGAACAGGACTTAGGCAATCTTTCCTTTCCAAATCCACACTTAAGCTGTGATAATCTCGTGTTGTTGTGTTTAATCAAGTTATTTATTTGGATCTTTTATAAAAGAGTTAACTTCCTTCTTCCACCAAAATCAGGGGGACGGACGGATTTTGTTCAATAAGATTGATTAGGACTAACATCAAAACAAGTTACTCAAATAAGGACTTATCTGAGGTATATTAAACCAGTTATAGGTTATATATCTGGGATGATGAATAGTTTATAAAGGTAGAGACTCTTAGCATGTATAATAGAATAAGATTTATATCTATGACAAAGCTGTTACACTTCAGGGGAGACTTAAAATAATTTATTTATAATTTAACATCGCTATGTAATTATATCTAAAGTTTGACCATACATTTCAATGGGCACAGATTTAGGCCAAGACTGGTTGCTTTTGAAAATCCCACCCAGGATGCTCGACTGTGCTATTAGCAGAAAGCTGTGATGGGGGATGTAATGAACTCGAATACAGTGTGGGCACTGGGAAAGAAGGAAACTAGTGTACCAGGAATTACAGATCAGCAGACTGACTTAACACATCTGAGTGACTGAGAAAAATAATATCACCTCCTTACATATGCTGTCTTCGACATGGGCATGTGGCTTTAAGATATTCCAGTGATAGAAGATTTTACCTGTAGCTTCTAGTTTGACCCTGGAAACTCTTGACTTGGATCTGGGCCTGAATGAAAAAACTCTTTTGTTCCACCAGTTTTAGAGGTCTTGACAAAAAAAGAAAGGAAAAAAAAAACCACTTATATGTTCTGAACACAAGAAACTTGCTCCTTTCTGGTTTGTACTATTTAGCTACAGATATTATTGATACCTTCACAGAGTTTCACTGATACAAAAACCTAGAAAATTCCTCAAAGGTGCTCCTCTGCTGGGATGGCTCCAGTGAAAGAGAAGAGGTCTATTGCTCATCTTGGATACTTTACCATCAGCACCAGCAGACCAGAAATATGAGCTAGAACTTAGCAGCATGCTTTGGGCTATGACGCGAGAACTACAACAGAACACCAGTGGCTTCCAGACCTGTGCAAGCCAATCATTTGTTCAGAGAAAAAAATAATTTGTTGCCAGTTTTGCTAACACATTTGAAATTTTGCTCACTTTTTCATGTGTTCACACATTTTGCCAAAATTGTTTGTTCATTTTGCTGTCATTTTCTTGGAAAGTTTCACTCATTGCAAGACAAGAATAGATTTTGCTAGCAGGAAAAGCTTTATCCTTAAAGCAAGTAACGAGGACACAACAGAACTTTTTTAGCATTTCTACAGTAGCACCCTTCAAACATCACAAAATCACTATCATGCTATATGTTATTGTGCCACTCTATGTGCTATGCTCCAAAGATCTAGAAAAAAGTGCTTTTTGTTTGTTTGTTTTTAAAACACAAAATGGCATCTACTCCAGCCTCCTGTCAGCAGCGGTTGCTGTGCCACTTCTCTTCCTTCACTGCACCGGCAGGAGCCTGCTTTCTGTATGCTGCATCCTCTTCCTGTTCTCAGCGCACCTAGGGACTGGCAGCACAGCTCTTAGTTATCTGAACTAGGAAATACCCTTCCTGGGAGCAGGCATTGAGGCTGCACTAGAAAGCAGAGTAAGAAGGATGTGTGTGTGCGCAGTCTGCAGAGCCAGATGGGGTATATGTGGGGGAGGGATAGCTCAGTGGTTTGAGCATTGGCCTGCTAAACCCAGGGTTGTGAGTTCAATCCTTGAGGGGGCCATTTAGGGAATTGGGGTAAAAATCTGTCTGGGGATTGGTCCTGCTTTGAGCAGGGGGTTGGACTAGATGACCTACTGAGGTCCCTTCTAACCCTGATATTCTATGTTGCAGAGGTAAAGGCTTGCAGCATAGGAACAGACAGGTGTGTATGTGGATTGCAAGTTGCAGTGTAGTCAAGAGTAAACACCACTAAACTGAATTTACCCACATTTCATTTGGGAAGTAGGCAGTTTAGTTAAAATTAGTTTACGCACGTCTGTTTTCTCACTATATCACTGGTTGTAAGGGGAGAAGGAGTGGGGTTACATGATTAAGGAGCAAATCCCTGTTTTGGAGACAGAAGGAAACATTTTTGAGGCTGGTTGCTTTACAGACTGAAAACCTTGTGTCTCTCCAAAGCCACTGAGAGGTTTGGAATGCTGGATTAGTGGGCGAGGACAGGTTCATACATTCTAAGGCCAGAAGGGACCATAGTGATCATCTAGTCTGACCCGTACAGCACACACCAGAAAATTCCCCCCAAATAACTCCTAGAGCAGGTCTTTTAGAAACAACATCCAATCTTGATCTAAATATTGTCAGTGATGGAGAGTCCACCATGACCCTTGATAAACTGTTCCAATAGGTAATTACTCTGCTAAAAATGTATGCCTTATTTTCAGTCTGAATTTGTTAAGCTTCAGCTTCCAGCCACTGGATTGTGTTATACTTTTCTCTGCTAGACTGAAGAGCCCATTATTAAATATTTGTTCCCCATGAAGTTACTTACAGACTACTATCAAGTTACCTCTTAACCTTCTTTTTGTTAAATTGATTGAGCTCCTTGAGTCTATCACTATAAGGCATATTTTCTAATCCTTTAATCATTCTTGTGGCCCTTCTTTTAACCCTCTCCAATTTATCAATATCTTTCTTGATTTGTGAATACCAGAACTGGACACAGTATTCCAGCAGCAGTTGCACAAGTGCCAAATACAGCAGTAAAATAACCTCTCTATTCCTACAAAAGAGACCCCTCTTCATGCATCCCAGGATCATATTAGGTCTTTTGGCCACAGCATCACACTGGGAGCTCATATTCAGCTGATCATCCACCTCCTTCTCCAAATCTTTTTCAGCATCATTGATTCCCAGGATAGAGGCCACCACTATGTATAGCCACATTCTTTGTTCCCAGATGTATACATTTAGCCATTGTCACAGGGTGCTCCCTCCATTACTCATTGTGCTGTGCTGCCTGTCCCATTGTGGTTGTGTCTCACTCGCAATTTCCACACAGTCAGTTTCCTTTCACCAGGTGTATCTTTAATCTTTAGATGACAGCAACGTAGAACATAGTATAGGCATGTGTCAGGAGGAGCCTTCTACCCAACTTTCTCTACTACCCCAGCTGACTCTCTGAGCTGCCTGCTTAATTCCTGTTCCTGCCAAATATATATCTTCCCTTATTGAGCTAATTAACTCATTAGCCCAATCATTGTTCCCAAGGTCAACAAGCTCACCCTAACAGGATAATTGCCTCCAATTAAGCCTGTAATCTTCTGTTACGCAATTAGCTAAGTGTCCAGGATGCTGTAGCTAGCACTGTGTCACAGCCATATTAAACCGCACACTATTTACTTGCACTCACTTCACCAAGCGATCTAGATCGCTCTGAATCAGAGACCCATGCTCTTCTTTATTTATCACTCCCCCAGTTTTTGGGTCATCTGCAAACTATCAGGGATGATCTTATGTTTTCTTCCAGGTCATTGATAAATATGTTAAATAGCAGATCGCATGGAACTGATCCCTGCAGGACCCCATAGGAAACAGTCCTGTTTGATGACAATTCTCCATTTACAATTACATTTTGAGACCTATCAGTTAACCAGATTTTAATCCATTTAATGTGTGCCATGTTAATTATATATCATTCTAATTTTTTAATAAAAATGTCATGGCATACCAAGCCAAATGCCTTACAGAAGTTTAAGTATGCAATGTCAACACTATTACCTTTATCAACCAAACTTGTAATCTTATTAGATACATATAAGATGATTCCCAATTATCATTCAGATTTTTCTGATTCAGTTCTTCCTCCCAGGGTATGTCTACACTATGAAATTAGGTCGAATTTATAGAAGCCGGTTTTATAGAAATCGTTTTTATACAGTCGATTGTGTGTGTCCCCACATAAAATGCTCTAAGTGCATTAAGTCGGCGGACCGCGTCCACAGTACCGAGGCTAGCATCGACTTCCGGAGCGTTGCACTGTGGGTAGCTATCCCACAGTTCCCGCAGTCTCCGCCGCCCATTGGAATTCTAGGTTGAGATCCCAATGCCTGATGAGGCAAAAACAGTGTCGCGGGAGATTCTGGGTACATGTCGTCAGCCCCTCCCCCCCCCATGAGAGCAACAGCAGACAATCGTTTCGCGCCTTTTTTCCTGGGTTACCTGTGCAGACGACATACCACGGCAAGCATGGAGCCCGCTCAGCTCAGCTCAGCTCACCGTCACCATATGTCATCTGGGTGCCGGCAGACGTGGTACTGCATTGCTACACAGCAGCAGCTAATTGCCTTTTGGCAGTAGACGGTGCAGTATGACTGGTAGCCGTCATCGGCTATCTGGGTTTTGGCAGACGTGGGACTGCATTGCTATACAGCAGCAGCTCCTTGCCTTTTGGCAGTAGATGGTGTATTACGATTGGTATCCATCGTCGTCATACTCCTCAGTGAGTTCGGTCAGAGGCGCCTGGGCAGACATGTTTTGTCTCCTGGAGACTCAGTCCTGCCGGCAGTCCTATTGCACCGGCTTGACGATGATGGCTAGCAATCGTAATGCAGCATCTTCCGCCAAGCACCCAGAAGATGCCGATGGCTATCAGTCATGCTGCACCGTCTGCTGCCAGCCTAAGATGTAAAAGATAGATGGACCAGATTTGTTCTGTATTCATTTGCTTCCCCCTCCCTCCGTGAAATCAACGGCCTGCTAAACCCAGGGTTTTGAGTTCAATCTTTGGGGGGGGCCATTCTGTGTGACATTTGTTTGTGTTTCTCCCTGATGCACAGCTACCTTTGTTGATTTTAATTCCCTGTAAGCCATGTCGTCACTCGCCCCTCTCTCCCTCCGTCAGACAATAGTTTCGCACCTTTTTTCAGCCCAGATGCCATAGCACTGGGATCATGGAGCCCGCTCAGATCACCGCGGCAATTATGAGCACTATGAACACCACGCGCATTGTCCTGGAGTATATGCAGAGCCAGAACATGCCAAAGCAAAACCAGGCAAGGAGGCGATTGCAGCGCGGCGACGAGAGTGATGAAGAAATTGACATGGACATAGACCTCTCACAAAGTACAGGCCCCAGCAATGTGCAAATCATGATGTTACTGGGGCAGGTTCATGCCATGGAACGCCAATTCTGGGCCCGGGAAATAAGCACAGACTGGTGGGACCGCATCGTGTTGCAGGTGTGGGACGATTCCCAGTGGCTGCGAAACTTTCGCATGCATAAGGGCATTTTCATGGAACTTTGTGATTTGCTTTCCCCTGCCCTGAAGCACCAGAATACCAGGATGAGAGCAGCCCTCACAGTTGAGAAGCGGGTGGCGATAGCCCTGTGGAAGCTTGCAATGCCAGACAGCTAACGGTCAGTCGGGAATCAATTCGGAGTGGACAACTCTACTGTGGGGGCTGCTGTGATCCAAGTAGCCAACGCAATCAAAGACCTCCTGATATCAAGGGTAGTGACTCTGGGAAACATGCAGGTCATAGTGGATGGCTTTGCTGCAATGGGATTCCCTAACTGTGGTGGGACGATAGACGGAATTCATATCCCTATCTTGTCACTGGAGCACCAAGCCACCAAGTACATAAACCGAAAAGGGTATTTTTCAATGCTGCTGCAAGCCCTGGTGGATCACAAGGGACGTTTCACTAACATCAACGTGGGATGGCTGGGAAAGGTACATGATGCTCGCGTCTTCAGGAACTCTGGTCTGTTTCAAAAGCTGGAGGAAGGGACTTTCTTCCCGGACCAGAAAATAACCGTTGGGGATGTTGAAATGCCTATAGTTATCCTTGGGGACCCAGCCTAACCCTTAATGCCATGGCTCATGAAGCCGTACACAGGCAGCCTGGACAGTAGTCAGGACCTGTTCAACTTTAGGCTGAGCAAGTGCAGAATGGTGGTAGAATGTGCATTTGGATGTTTAAAAGTGCGCTGGCGCAGTTTACTGACTCGGATAGACCTCAGTGAAACCAATATTCCAATTGTTATTGCTGCTTGCTGTGCGCGCCACAATATCTGTGAGAGTAAGGGGGAGACATTTATGGCGGGGTGGGAGGTTGAGGCAAATTGCCTGTCCGCTGATTACGCGCAGCCAGAGACCAGGGTGGTTAGAAGAGTACAGCAGGGCATGGTGTGCATCAGAGAAGCTTTGAAAACCAGTTTTGTGACTGGCCAGGCTACAGTGTGAAACTTCTGTTTGTTTCTCCTTGATGAACCCTCCGCCCCCCCCCACCCGGTTCACTCTACTTCCCTGTAAACCAACCACCCTCCCTTCCCCTCTTCGAGCACCGCTTTCAGAGGCAATAAAGTCATTGTTACTTCACATTCATGCATTCTTTATTAATTCATCACACAACTAGGGGGATAACTGCCAAGGTAGCCCGGGAGGGGTGGGGGAGGAGTGAAGGACAAGGACACACTGCAGTTTAAAACTTTAAAACTTTAACTCTTATTGAAGGCCAGCCTTCTGATGCTTGGGCAATCATCTGGGGTGGAGTGGCTGGGTGGTCGGAGGCCCCCCCACCACGTTCTTGGGCGTCTGGGTGAGGAGGCTATGGAACTTGGGGAGGAGGGCTGTTGGTTACACAGGGGCTGTAGTGGCAGTCTCTGCTCCTGCTGCCTTTCCTGCAGCTCAACCATATGCTGGAGCATATCAGTTTGATGCTCCAGCAGCCGGAGCATCGACTCTTGCTTTCTGTCAGCAATCTGACGCCACCTATCCTCTTCAGCCCGCCACTTCCTCTCTTCAGCCTGCGATTCAGCCCACCACCTCTCCTCTCATTCATATTGTGCTTTTCTGCACTCTGACATTGACTGCCTCCACGCATTCTGCTGTGCTCTGTCAGCGTGGGAGGACATCTGGAGATCCGAGAACATATCATCCAGAGTCCGCCGTTTTCTCCTTCTAATCTTCACTAGCCTCTGCGAAGGAGAAACATTTGCAGCTGGTGGAGGAGAAGGGAGAGGTGGTTAAAAAAGACATTTTAGAGGACAGTGGGTACACTCTTTCATGTTAAACTTTGCTGTTCACATTACACAGCACATGTGCTTTCGTTACAAGGTCACATTTTTCCTCTTATATTGAGGGCCTGCCAGTTTGGTGTGAGAGATCACTCACGCAGTGCCAGGCAACAGAATTCGGCTTGCAGGCAGCCATAGCAAGCCACAGTCTTTTGGCTTTTTTAACCTTCATAACATGTGGGAATGGTTTCAAACAGCAGCGACCTCATTTCCCATACCAAGCACCCGTTGGGTTGGCCATTTAAAATGGGTTTGCAATGTAAAAGGAGGGGCTGCGGTTTCCGGGTTAACATGCAGCACAAACCCAATTAAACCCCCTCCCCCCACACACCCAATTCTCTGGGATGATCACTTCACCCCTCCCCCCCACTGCATGGCTAACAGCAGGGAATATTTCTGTTCAGCTGAGCAGGAACGGTCACCTCTGAATGTCCCCTTAATAAAATCACCCCATTTCAACCAGGTGACCGTGAATGATATCACTCTCCTGAGGATAACAAAGAGAGATGAGGAATGGATGTTGTCTGCATGCCAGCAAACACCGGGACCATACGCTGCCATGCTTTGTTATGCAATGATTCCAGACTACGTGCTACTGGCCTGGCGTGGTAAAGTGTCCTACCATGGCGGACGGGATAAGGCAGCCCTCCCCAGAAACCTTTTGCAAAGGCTTTGGGAGTATATGAAGGAGAGCTTTCTGGAGATGTCCCTGGAGGATTTCCGCTCCATCCCCATACACGTTAACAGACTTTTCCAGTAGCTGTACTGGCCGCGATTGCCAGGGCAATTTAATCATTAAACACGCTTGCTTTTAAACCATGTGTCATATTTACAAAGGTACACTCACCAGAGGTCCCTTGTGCGCCCTCAGGGTCTCGGAGAACGCCTTGGGTGAGTTCGGGGGTTACTGGTTCCAGGTCCAGGGTGATAAACATATCCTGGCTGTTGGGGAAACCAGTTTCTCCGCTTCCTTGCTGTGAACTATCTTCATTGTCTTCATCATCATCTTCCTCGTACCCCGAACCCGCTTCCCTGTTGCGTGCTTCTCCATTGATGGAGTCAAAGCACATGGTTGGGGTAGTGGTGGCTGCACCCCCTAGCATGGCATGCAGCTCCGCGTAGAAGCGGCATGTCTGCGGCTCTGCCCCGGACCTTCCGTTTGCCTCTCTGGCTTTGTGGTAGGCTTGCCTTAGCTCCTTAATTTTCTCGCGGCACTGCTGTGCGCCCCTGTTATGGCCTCTGTCCTTCATGGCCTTTGAGACTTTTTCTAATATTTTGCCATTTCGTTTACTGCAACGGAGTTCAGCTAGCACTGATTCATCTCCCCATATGGCGAGCAGATCCCGTACCTCCCGTTCGGTCCATGCTGGAGCTCTTTTGCAATCCTGGGACTCCATCATGGTTACCTGTGCAGATGAGCTCTGCGTGGTCACCTGTGCTCTCCACGTTGGGCAAACAGGAAATGAAATTCAAAAGTTCGTGGGGCTTTTCCTGTCTACCTGGTCAGTGCATCTGAGTTGAGAGTGCTGTCCAGAGCGATCACAATGAAGCACTCTGGGATAGCTCCCGGAGGCCAATACCATTGAATTCCATCCACACTACCCCAAATCCAACCCGGAAAGGCCGATTTCAGCGCTAATCCCCTCGTCGGAGGTGGAGTAAAGAAACCGGTTTAAAGGGCCCTTTAAGTCAAAAAAAAGGGCTTCGTCGTGAGGATTTAATGCTGCTAAATTCGACCTAAACTCGTAGTGTAGACCAGGCCCCAGTTGACTCATAATTGTTATTTTATATATATATAATTTAATATAAAATAAGTTAATTTGACAGGATCTATTTTCCATAAACCCATATTGATTTGCATTATTTACATTCCCCTGCTTTAGTTCTTTATTAATTGAGTCCCTTATCAGCCCCTACCTTATCTTGCTCGGAATCAATGTCAGGCTGACAGGATTATAATTACCCGGTCCTCCTATTTACCATTTTAAAAATTTGCATAACATTAGCTTTCTTCCAGTCTTCTGGAACTTCCCCAGTTCTCCAAGACTTATTGAAAATCAACATTAATTGTCCAGTGAGCTCCTCAGCCAGATATTTTAAAATTCTAGGATACTAGTTATCTAGATCTGCTGATTTTAAAATGTCTGACTTTAATAGCTTCTGTTTAACATCCTCCAGTAACTAGTAGAATGCAAAGAGTTTATCACCATATTATGAGACTATATCATCTGTTTTCCCCCATGTACAGAACAGAAGTATTTATTGAACCCTATTGCCTTTTCTGCATTTATTATTGCTAATTCTACCTTTCCCATCTAATAAGGGACCAATGTCATTGGCAGCCTTCTTTTTGTTCATAATATATTCTAAAAACTTCCTTCTTATAGTCCTTAACTCTGCTGGACATATATTTCTCCTTGTGTCCCTTGGCTTCCTTTATCAATTTTCTACAATTCTTAACTTCTGTTTTATATTCATTACTATCAACTTCCACTTTCTTCCATTTGTTATGTTTTGATTATTAATAATCATCATTATTAACAACTGCCTTCACTTCTCCTCTGAAGCAGGCTATTTTTTTAAAACCAGCTCAGCCTTCATGTTCATTTGTGGGATTGTGGCTTTTGGGGGCATCTAGTAAAGTGTTCTTAAATGATTCCCAATTACAGTCACATTTTTCTGATTAAATTCTTCCTCCCAGCTGATTCAGCTCATAAAATTGTTTTCAGCTTTTTTTAAGAAAATGGCCCTATTAAAGCACCCTGTATATATGTACATATATTACTAGACTGGATTTTATTCTGCTTGCACATTATAAATGCGATCAAGTCATGATCACTCACACTTAAGCTACCATTAACTTTTAGTTCTGTGATCAGTTCCTCTTTATTTGTTAGGACAAGGTCTAATAGAGCATTCCCCCCGTTGGCTGCAGCATTTTTTAAATTAGGAAATTGTCATATATAATGTTTAGAAATTGCAGTTATGTTTTAGTACTGGCAGCAGGGGGCCTCCAGCATTCACTCAAATTGAAGTTCCCCCATGATCACACAGTTTTCCCCCCGGCATATTATAGACAGGTGTGTAAGGAGTTGGTCATCCTGTTCCCTAATGTGATTTGGTGGTCAGTAGCAGGCACTAACTAGTACCCCATGTTCAGGGCCGGCTCCAGGCACCAGCTTACCAAGCAGGTGCTTGGGGCGGCCACTTCGGAGAGGAGCGGCACATCCAGCTGTTCGGCGGCAATTCGGCGGACAGTCCCTCACTCCTGCTCGGAGTGAAGGACCTCCCGCTGAATTGCCGCCGCAGATCGCGGCTTTTTTTTTTGTTTGGCTGCTTGGGGCGGCCAAAACCCTGGAGCCGGCCCTGCCCATGTTGTACTTTATCTGTTACAACATTGATCCATAAGCATTCCAGATCATTTTCATCTGAGTTATCAGTCACTTGGAAAGAGGTAATACTATTTTTGAGAAAGTGCTACTCCCCCTCCCCTTTTGCCCACTTGATACTTCCTAAATAGGTTAAAACCAAGATTGCTTGGACATTCTTCTTCAGCATGCTTCCAAGTTCCTTGAAGTCATCTACTATCTGCAAGATATCCCATGACAGTATCATTAGTGCTGATATGAACCATCACCAATGGATCCTTGCCCATTGTTTTCAGAAGCCTATCCAGTCTTAGAATGACAGCCCATGTCTTGGCTCTAGGAAGGAAAAACACTGTCCTATTGTCAGACAGTCCCTTGCAGAATGTTCTTTCTATTCTTCTAAGTGTTGAATCTCCAACAAGGATTGTCTGCCTTCCTTGGATGGCTGGAGAACTCTGTCAGTAAGCTTGATTTTCTTACAGGTTGGGCCCAGCTGCCATCCACACATGTCTCATACATGTCTCCATTCCCTTGGATTTGCTGGATCTTGAGAGGTATCTTATGTATCTTTGCATGTTGAGGACCTGGATTCCATTTGAAACTACTAGCCGTATGGAATTCCTCCTGCTTGTCTTCTCTCTGGAGGCTACAGTCTTCCTATTCTCATCAGTCTTTAGTTTTGTAGAATGTCACCATGACCTCTTGCGTTCGGTGGTCACGAACTGCCAATCCTCCTTTCTGACTCCCTCTCTCACCAATTCCTTTGTGGCAAGCTCTATTCTTCCCTGACCCTGGGGTACTGGTGTTTGCCAAATCAGGTTGTCCAGAAACTCCTCAGCTTCCCTGATTCTTAGTAACATCTCAATTTGCCCCTCTAATCCAAGAATAATCTCCTCCAGCATAGCCACCACCTTGCACCTCGTGCACATGAAATCCTTTCTGTCTTCAAGCAGGAAAGAGAATATAGCACATCCATTGCAGATCACTATCACAGTGTCATTGCTGGCCATCTTGAAATCACATGTAGTACTGAACCTGAGAGGAAAGCCTCTCTCACTCCTGTTCCAAACTTCCTCTGACACTTCTCTGATAGCTGCCTCTGTTCTTGGCTCTCAAGTTCACCTAGCAAGAAGCTTTTTATACCAATTCTTCCCTGCTTAGCTCAGCTGCACCCCTCACCACCAGGGATCAATTAACCAATCAGAGACTTCAATCAACTGGGCTGCTCAAAGGTCCAAGGGCTGGAGCCTCGCAGCCTTTATCAAGGCACTGATCAAAGGTCCAAGGGCTTACTGAGTACTCAGGGGCCCAAGACCCATCGACGCAGCCTGTACACAGAGAAACAAACAAACGAACAACCTCAGGCAGGCCAAACGCACCACTCACAAAGTCCTGTCACCTCCAACCACAGGTCTGAAGCTGAAACTTCTCCCTCTGAAACTCCCATTAGCTGCCTCTGTTCTTGGCTCTCAAATTTACCTAGCAAGATTTTATACCAAATCTTCCCTGGTTAGCCGAGCTCCACCCCTCGCCACCAGGGAGTGATTAACTACAGATGAAGTGATCAACAACGTAAGGTAAATTGCACAGCCATGATGAAGTCAAGCTATGGCCTGGATGTCACCATCACACCTTTGTGATCTCACAAGTCTACAGGAGGATTTTGAGAAGGGGCAGCGAGAGGAGTCTTCTGGGTACCCACCAAATTTGGCTGACTCACCTTATATACAAACTGTGTGTGTGTGTGTGTGTGCACGCGCACATGTGATATGAGCACAAGCCCTGGAGGACTTCTTCAGCTCACCTCCAGCAGCAAGGACAGTGGCTCATGCTGCAGTACAGGCACAGTTGTCAGCACTTTAAAAAGCTTTACAATGAACAATTTTACCATGAGATTCCTTTCTACTAGTGGGTGTTGGGTGCATTCTGGTGAATTTTTAACACTTCACTAGGACTATACAAACATTAACTAACTAATGTTTAGCTGCCTTGCATGGGTGTTGTAATTATTATCCCCCTTTGACAGATGGGGAAACGAAGACAGAAAGGTTAAATGACATGGCAGGGGCACTGCCTGCCGTGTCTAGTTGCTAAACTATTTTAGAAACTAAAAGCTAACTGTGTAAGCAGAATAAAGGGCATGCTCTTATTCTAATAATAATACACTGTTCTTAACTCAAAAGAATTCCGCTTTTCCTTGATGGTCATCACTAGTGACAGCAGATGAATTCCAGTGATCATTCTGAGAGAGCCTATGCATCGTAGTTAGCAGTGAACTGAAGTTGTTTGTGGGGTGGGGCAGGGGAAACATTTCTCTGAAAATGAAAGAACTTGCTGATCCCGCTAGTGTAGTGGGTGGAGACATTCTGGACTGATTTTATCCAGAGGCTGATTTTATCATTTATAGCTCAGTAGCATGAATTGCCCATAATTGCACTCCCTTCCACTACCTCCCCCCCACTACTGCCTCAGTTTAGCATTTGCACAATTGTGCCAGCTCTGATGCATTCAGATTTACAGCTTCATCCAGGGATGACCTGATGTGAATCTAGTCAAATCAGGACCTTTGTTTAGTTTTGATGAATTATATAATAATTATAAACAAATCCTGAAGATGTTTCGAAAACATGGGCAGAAATCTTTGTTCAGCAATAAGTACCAGTTGTGATGCATCATCCCTTCTTCTCTGTGTTTTGCATAACTGCACATTGGAAATTTGCAAATTTCAAATGATAGTCTAACTGGAGCTTGTGTGTTTATATGAACTAGTTCATCACCCTCTACCAAAAGGAGGAATTATCCCCATCTCCCAAATAATACTATGGCTATCATCGCAGCAACAAAATGAAAAGACACAAACTACCATATATTTCCCTCATTTAGTAGCTTAAAATATGGACCCAAATCAAATGAAGCCAGGCTTTAAATGAAGATATTGCATTTATGAGAATTACAATAACCCTGTTAAATATTAAGTCGACTACATACAAAGCAGCACTAATTTCCTATTGTTGGCCAAGACTGAAATGTGTGTAGCATAACAATGAGTTTGCAAAAGGCATCACTGCAGCACTCTTAAAACAGACAAATTGCAAGCTCACTGTGTGGAAAAAAAGTCATTGCTGCACCATAATGTTAGCAGAGCACATAGTTTCTTCATCATCATTTCATATGGTCTCTCCAAATTTTTGTTCATGTAACTCAAACCTGTGGCACTGCATTGAAAGAAGATGTCGTGTGACTAGTAATTCAGTCCTTGTACAAGACTAAGTGACTTCGCTTTTTGCAAAATGAAAGGAACTTGTGTTCTTCAGACACTAGTAAAAAAATACAAATAGTAAGAGGGCTTACGCAATTATAATGGCAAGCACGTGAGAATATGCGCTATATTGAATTTCATAGATAAGGCACTCACTCCTCGACAGTGCTATGCTAGGGATGAATTTGGCCCTTGCAGTTTTCTAACATGGGGTGGACTGGACAAGCTGGACATGGTTAAACGCCATGTTATTTTCAACAGACAGTTTTTGAACAGCGTTCTGACATAGACTGATACCTGGCTGCTCACACCATGTTAGAAACAGCTCCGCAAGAACCATGCCTGAGCTCTGCTTTGACAGGGTTTTCAAATAGAGCCCTGTTCTAGTTCCAAGAAGGGTTACAGCCTAGACTGTTCCACTGGTATTTTCAGCTGCCCCTGGCAGCTCGTTAAGAGCAGGGAGTCACTTACCACAGGTACTGCTGGGGAGAGGCAACAAGGAGTTTGCACAGGGAACAGAGCTGGCAAAGCAAACGGAGAGGTTAGAAGAAAATAGTAGCTTATGGGGAAAAGTTCAGTAACTGTTTAATGGGAAAAAATGTGGGCTCCCTGAGATCCATGAGCTGGGATTTTTGGGGGGTTATTTTGGTGAAAAAAGGAAGGAGCTGACCACAAAATAAATAAAAAAAATGCCACACTTTACCGAAGAGCTGCATGGACAGTAGGAGCTGCCGGAGGTTCCTTATGTGCAGTCTCCTGGCAGAGCTCACCACCTGGACCAGCAAACTGAAGGCAGAACTTGAACAGAATTTATGGGGGACAGCACTTCCACCCACAGCTTGGTAATTTAACTGCTGCTTAATTCACACTTGTGGGCAAATTTTTTGCCTACTGCTCATAATGTACAGCCCAAACAGGTCTGGTCGTAGTGGAACTGATTTGGAACCAAGTGTCGGAGGGAGCGGGGGTGGGGGAGGGAAGCAGACCCATTCCTCTTTTTTATAGGGAGGTTTATTTGTCATGTTTGTTAAAAGTAACTAAGATTTGTTCGGAAGCTTATGACCTGATGCTAAAAGCTATACTTATTTATATATGAATGTGTTTAAAAAAGAGGAAAATGGTCTTGCTTTTCATGGTCAGCTTTTCCTTGTGTCCAGTGGATTAGGAAAATCACCGGGGCACTGTTATGGGGCAGCTGCTGAAGCCTTTCATTCTCTAGCCTAGGCTGCCCCACAGCATTTCATTCTCTGACTTGGAAGTATGTTCCTGGCACTACCCGCAGCTGATAAGGAGTTTCTTTTCATTTAAGTTACAGGTATCTGCAGAGAGTCCCAGCTCAAGTCCTTGGACGCACGGAAACCTTGAGTTGTGTGAGAGGAAGGCTTGTGCTATCAGAAAGAGGTAACTTTTCTACTGACAGGTGTGATTTGTAAGTTAGCTGAATCTGCTAACCACATCGGAAACCCTGATTATATTAAATTTAACTTTGTATCAAGTAGCATTTCCCTACAGTGCTATGATTCAGGAAGCCTATGTTTCTTACTCATACGAGACAGGCCTCTAAGGGAACAGGCCCGTACTGGCTCTGCTGCAGAGCTGCTCTGCTCCAGAAAGTATAATCCCTATTGGAGCTCCTGGGGAGCAGGGATGCTGTGACAGATGCAGTGTGTACACTACCTTCCACAGCCGCTTGGCTCTGGTGATGAGCATCCTCTTCACCCCTGTTGGGTGACTTGCACCCATATGAGTGCCAGCAGGGAGCTGGGGACACTAAAGAACACCTGAAATTGGGGGTGGATTCTACACAGCCTCTTGACCCCCTGCCACCACACTTGTGCACCCATCCAAGGGCCAGCCACAATCTGCCCTATATTTGGAAGATGGCTAGTTAGCTATTCAAAGGGTACTATAGTAAGGCCTGTGGTGTAAAAACCTAGACAGAATATTTCGGCAAACATCTGGTGACAAGCTAGAGACCCCTTTGAAAATGGTACCCACATGGTACTTGGGCTGTGTATGCAGGTTCTGTGGCATTTGTGCTTGCTCTTTCATAGGCGGTTTGCACCAGGCAGTGATTTATGAGCTGAAAATTTTTTAGTAGGGTATTTCAACTGGTAGATGCTGGTTCTGCTGTTAGAGCTTTTCTTCAACCAGCAAATGGCTCCTTGAGCAATACAGCTGCACATCAAAGGCTGTATTGAAAAAACAATCAGATGTAAAAAATGGAACCCTGTACACTCCCATTACTATACATATGAATAAGCGGCCCGATCGTGTTCTTACTGAATTCAGTGGGTGCACGATGACCTAAAGCCATATACCTACAAGTAAAACTTCAACCATTAGGCTAGACACAATTCAATTTTTATTTTTTAAATAACTACAACAAGTAATATCAATACACAATCAAATACACTAAGTAAATATCCTTAAATCAAACTCTAATAAGTTTCCAAGCAGCATTTTTCTTTCTTTGCCTGTCTCTAAATTTTGATTATCCATGGAAATATTTTTCATTGGGGTGTGTGTGTTTGTGTGTGTGTGTGGTGAAATCAACATTTACCGATAAAAACTCAAATCCTTCCAAGCCTAATTAAAATGCACCTCACAGGACTAAACTTCATATGCAGCATGGCATGTTGTTATGACAAAATCAAGCACTGATCCTACATTACTTGTGTGCTTCTGTACAAACCTGCTCACTGACTTTAATGGGACTACTCATGTGGTTAAAGTTAAATGTGCTGAAGTGCTTTGCTGAATCAGTGCCTCTAGCCTCACAATGAAGAATTTTTGTAGTTACTGTAATACTTCTCCTAACTGCAAAACATTTGTGCAGCACCACTATAGGAAAATTCCTGCTATTGCACCTTTTCTGCACAGGTTTTTGTGTTGAATAAAGAATACATATGGTAAAATCTGGCTCTTTTCATTAGCATTCATGGGCTACAACATGTCTGTTCAGGTAAAAGCAAAGTACTTGGGAGTGGGGAGAGTGACCATTCAGACTTTGAGCTTGCTGGGTTAGAGTACCTGTAGTCTCATGCGTGGAATGTCATAGCACTACCTGGGGAGTGACCTGTAAATTCTTCTGATATCCCTAGATTTGAGGGAAATCCTGTGGATTATCAAGCTGTTTGCATTTTCCAGGGCATGTGTATGCTGGGAGTGTCCCTCGGTCATGGATTTGATTTCAGGTCCACAGACTGAACTGAGGGACACATTTATTTGAATTCTGTATTACTCACTATACATAAAGTCTGGTATCCTTACATTTTCATTATGTTTTTCTTGCCTTTCTGGGATTCTTTTAGTATGTAACTGAATGGTTGTAAATTTCCTTAGCTGCAAACCAGACAAATTGTGGGCTACTAGATTAAATAATATGAGATTAAATAAGAGGCCTGTGAGTTAAAATTGTTTTGCAGCACTCCTTTGATTAAAACAAGACCTATTTTTTCCTTGCGTGCAAGAATGATTAACTTCTTGCCACAGTTGGTTATCTATAAAATATAGTGTCACTTGCTTTAAAACATTAGGAACCCTTTTCACTGGAAAAAGTAATCCATAGTAAGAACTTGTTTATAGTGATTATGAATTAAGGAACACACTTTGTTTGAAGTCTTTGCTAAATATAATCCAGGTGCTGCTGGAATAGTTATATGCATTTCTGTGCTGAAATCCAATTAGCATCAAAGCCACATGGGAGATGGACTTCTGCTGAATACATCTAGTCTCTGAAGTAGCAGTGAAGCAGTTAATTCACTTTTTAGCCAATATCCAAATTGCTGTAGCACGCACAACAAGCAATGAAGGCTCCCTCTAGTGGCTAATTTGCCTACATGCTGGCTTCATTTTTCAGAAAGATTCATACATTCCAAGGCCAGTAGGGACCATTGTGATCTTCTAGTTTGATCTCCCCTATAACACAGGCCACAGAACTACCCCAAAGTAATTCCTGGAGCATATCTTTGAGAAAAACATCCAATCTTGATTTTAAAATGGCCAGTGATGCAAAAAATCCACTACGACCCTTGGTAAATTGTTCCAGTGGCTAATTACCTTCAAATATTAAAAATATATGCCTTATTTTCCAGCTATTGGATTATATTATACCATCCTCTGCTATATTGAAGAGCTCATTATCAAATATTTGTACTTATCAACTGTAATCGAGTCACCTCTTTGCCTTCTCTTTGTTAAGTAGACTGATCTCCATGAGTATATCACTATAAGGCATAGTGTCTAATCCTTTAATACAGAGGTTCTCAAACTGTGGGTCAGGACCCCCAGTGTGGGTCGCGACCCTGTTTTAATGGGGTCGCCCTGGCTGGCTTAGACTGCCTGGCTTCAGCCCTGGACAGCAGGGCTCAGGTTACAGGCCCCCTGTCTGGGGCTGAAGCCCTTGGGCTTTGGCTTTGCCCACTGCCCCCACACGGGGTGGCAGGGCTTGGGCAGGCTCAGGCTTCGTTCCCCCTCTCCTGGGGTCCTGTAGTAATTTTTATTATCAGAAGGGGGACACGGTGCAATGATGTTTGAGAACCCCTGTGAACTCCTGCTTCTCTGATCTTACCCTAATATATCAACATCCTTCTTGAATTACGGACACCAGGATTTGACACAATAGCAGTAAATTAGCAATATTCAGCATAGGTTAGTGTATTTGGATGGCTTCTTGAGTAACTTATTTATATATGGTGCATTTTCCCCTTACTTTGACTAATAGATGATTTTTACTTTGAGGGATGTAGTAAGACTCAAGCAGTCAGATGGTTGGTGTTACCTCTAGCCTCAGGGATGAATTCCCCAATAGAAATGTATTAAGACTTTTAGTTTTAAATTAAAACAGAGAATTTTTAAAATGCTAATTAAAGATAAATTGTACAACCTGTCACTTCAAGACCTTCAAAAACTGAACTGGCACTTTAATTCTACCTTATTTGCACATAGAGAGAGTAAAAAGTCAGCTTCCAGCCATTCCCATTTTGCAGTTCAGAGTTTTGGAGATGTCCCAGTAAAATGAGATTTGAAAGCCTATTAGGGACAAGAAAGCTGTTCTCAGTCATACAGTCCAGTTAGGCAGATATCCCTATTAAAAGCTCACTGTGATGACTGTATGTATTACAACAAAAATGTAACTTAGCACCTAACATCAAATTGCCCTAGAACTGGCTATGCTATTGCATGAGTCTGATCCTGCAGCTTTTTTCTTAGGCAAAAGCTCTGATTAGGAGTGTGCCTGCATAAGCACCAAGACACATTTTTGTTTTTTGTTTTTCACTGTGTATCTAAGTCTACTTAGTTTTGGTTTAAGTGCTTAGTTAAGATATTGTAAATGGCTAAACATATCCTGCATCTCATTACGCTGCTTTTGTATAAGAGACTTGCAGGAGGTCACAAGCAAACACTCCTAATTCAGATAGGCTGAGGCAATTTTAGTAACTCTGCTGTGTGTTTTGCTTCAGGCTAGAAGTGATGGTGACAGCCTATGAGGTGAAGTCTAACTTAGTCTGACAGCACCTAGTGTCTGCACAGCTGGAAATGAGACTTGCGAATAGAACTCTGTGTGTGTGTCTGTCTGTGTGTGTAAGGCCTCTAAATGTTGGATTATTGATATAAGGCTTATTGGAACCACAAAGACAGACAGTCAACACCAAGAGTAATCAAGGCTTTATAGTACCAGCTTTTGTTTACAAATATGTCTGCAAAGGCGAGTGAATGCTATTGGCTCACCTTTAATTTCTTGTACATTTTCAATCTTGCCAAATACTTCAGTACATGGCTTGTCATAGACTCTTTCTATGATAAATAATATGCAATGCTTTCTAATTCGGAGATATTAATTTGTGAAGCTTTTTCCCTTATTCAAATAGTTCATAGCCATCCAAATCTGTAAATTATTATTCCACGAGTCATCCTTACCTTCCCCACCCATACTACCCCTGTTACGAATTGCCAGAATGCAGTTAGAGGAAACCTGCGTCTTTAAGAAATGTTCCTCTGTCAGTTTGTTTCATCTCTTAAGCCAGTCTCTCCCAGCATCCCTACCTAGCCTTTATAGTACAGGAGAAAGGAAAATCAGACATGGTTGCTAGGATACTAACAGAAAAGGTAAGTCAGCAACACTAGGAATAAAACAAAAGAATTAAAGTCACCACAGATTTTGAGTCACGGAACAGAAATATCTAGAGTGAACAATTGCCACAAACTCATGCACCTTCATTAATAAGAGAAAACTACATTGAAGCTGCACCTCACACTGAGGAGGAGCACCTCAAACATCTGCAAAGCTACCTCTTTATCCACTTCCAAATTCCTCCTTAAAACTCTTCTTTGCCACAATGCCAAAAAAAAAAAAAAAATCCTGACAACACTTAGGCAGTTGGTGTGCTGAGAGCACTGCCTATCATGCTAACTAGTACTGTTTCATTCTCTTCTTGTGCTCCCTTGTCTTTCTGTCTGTATCCATCTGTTGTTTCTTGTCTTATATTTCCTGTGACTGATGGAAGACTTCGAAAGCATGAATCTCATCTGCCACACCGACTGTAATCTCTTTGGGGCAGGGGACCATCTGTTTGATCTGTGTTTGTACAGTGCTTAGCATAATGTGGTCCTTGTCCATAACTAGGGGTCTTAGGTGCTATGGGAAGACAAATTATGTATAATCTTATGAGTTTTTAACACAGTACTTGAGTGCTTTCATAGACTGAAAGATTTCAAGGCCAGAAGGGACCATTGTGATCATCTAGTTTGACCTCCTGTCTTAACAGGCCATAGAATTTCCTCACAAAAAGTTTCTAGAGAATATCTTTTAGAAAAACAGGTAAACTCCATTTTAAAAATGAGTCCTTTAAGATGTCAAATCATACTTTGCTTGTTCAGTAGTTTTTTTAACTGATTTGTGTGTCTGAAAAAAGATCCAGAATTAAATCCTTATTTATAATTCTTTTTGTATTTTTATTTTATAGTCTACATATTTCACTGGGGTCCTGGAGCTTGGAAATGCTGCATGCCCTTCAGGATGAATTCTGTTGTGTAACATTGAGTTCGTTGCTTCCTAAAAGACATATGGAATTTTAAAGTTTCAGGAAAAGAATGAATTTTTAACTTAGAGGTGGTACAGTTCTTCTCTCACATCAGTTTAATTGAGCTATTCCTGACTTACACCACTACAAGCCATTGGAGACCCAGGCCTATGATGTGAAATGAAATTACTTGCACCCTTTCATTTCTCCTCCTATCTTTCCCACACAGTTTCATGTTCCTGTTCCACTCCCCCCTCCCTTTTCATCCTACTTCATGCAAGCATGGCCAAACCTAACAACCAGAGGGCCAGACTAGTGATGAACTTCATGCTCAGTTGCCTACAGAACTAGCCAATATTTTGCTGACAAATTAGAGCTATGAAAAAATTCCATCCTCTCTCTGTTAATCTGGGAAACCTGCTCAAGCCTCTTTCTCCCTGGCAGATTGTCATCTTCTCATGCCTTTAAAAAAAAAAAAAAAAAGTGGACAGGTAAATATGATTTGAAAAGGTCTCCACTTCAGTCTTCAAACACCATTTCCTCTCTTGCTGAACTGTAACACCATATTAAGATATACAAAAAATGGCTGCTCTTCAGCTTTGAACAGGGCTTGACAAAACCCATGAATTTCACATGGTTGCCCTGTACCATAGAAAGTTTGAACAAACCCCCAAACTTAAAGAAGGTGTGAAATCCCTGTGAACCAGCCAAGAACAACACTTGCTAAAACCCACTGCCAAGTTCACCCAGCTCTTGTTGTACAATGGTTCCCTTGTTGTGCTTCAGGTCATGGGGATGAAAGAAATTACAAAGTTTTGCTCTGTGTGTGTGTGGGGGGGGGGGCATAGATTATATAACTGCTGTCGTGGAAAAAGTCACCCACGCATTGATTTTAGTTCACAGACTCAAGCCTGAGGCCAGTTTATTGCAATACATACCAACGCGTTGGGGTAACAGTCCGAAAACTGCTACACCCAGCAGCAGCTCGCAGGCTGCTTTATTCCATCAAACCGCAAGCATATTACAAATAATACGTCATTTATGCGAAATAAGAGTAGGGGTCTGTTCCTTTTTCCTGGTAGCTTCCTCATTATTTACGAGAATTGGGTGCCTATTGGGTGGGGGGTTTTCTTGGTGGTTTTGACATGGGTGGTACTTGGCACCAGCGGGGGTGTTGTTTTTCGTCAGGGTACATATTGTTTTCCGGGGGGGGGTTATTATTACAGGACGCCCAAAGATGATATATGATTGGCTGGTGGCAGGTAGCTGACCTTTACTAGAAGCAATTTCTTCATATAAGCCGTTACTATGTTTCATCAATGAGCAGTTATGTTTTTCCATCAACCAGGGGTTATCATGTTGCTAAGGCCTTTCGCATGGCTTCCTTCCCCTCCCTCCTCTGGTCATGGCCCATGACCGTATTTGGCAGGGGATTGCACAGCCTAGTTTAGTTCAGGTTCTGGCCTGTACTGCCTTACGTAAAGGCCGTCTGTGTAGTCAGCTTCTGTCAGAGGGTCTGAATTTGGGCCTTCGGTGTTACTTTGGTTGTCATTAAGAAGGCTACCTAGTTCTTTTTCCCCACAATTTCCCTCCTCTGATGCCATGTAGGCATCATTATTATAATTTGCTAAAAGGGCCATAGTGCAGTACCCAGACTTAGTTGGTGATAAGGGGGGGGATTAGCGGACACGAGACTGGGAGCACTGATGGACTTGACACTAAGGTGACTTATTTCTGGGTCTGAGGGGGAATATAGTGTGGTTTCAGGGATATCTATGGGGAAAAGAAGGGCTTGGGGCGGAGGTTGAACCTGTAGCTGGGGTAAACGATATACCTTGCAAAGACAGCGGAGGGTGGCGATTAATAAACAGCAACAGATTGCAAGAATTATACCAGCTAGTATTTTTAAGACTGAGGAAGTGAAGAGGCTGGGCATGGCTTGGGTGATTTCTTTAGAGGCAAAACCCAAAACGTCGTGGGAAGAACATAGGGTACCCACCCGGTAGGCAGTTTGGAATGTTTTGGCCTCTCTGTTGTATTCGACCTCTATTAGATGTATTTGATCTTGGAGGTGAGATATGTTGGAGAGGAGGGAAATTAGAAAAGTTAGATTTAAGAAGCGGTTTAGAATGAGGGAAGTCCAATCGAAGGTAAGAGGGACGGCTGGGTGGAGGGTTACAGAGATTTGGGGATTAGCAGGCCAGGTGATAAAGCGGCTACCCTGAGCAGTGGTCAAATTAAGGTGAAAGGGAAGAGGGGTGTGGGGATTTGATGGCAATTGTCATTGAGTGTTTGTGTTGTGGAGTGCTTTTTCTTTTGCCATCTGCAATAATTCACACAACTCTGTATGCAAGTTTCCAATTAAAACCCTGGAGAGAATTCAGCCCTTTCTACATAAGACATGCAAAGGGACTTGCCCATTTAAGAGGAAATAAAGCTTTCTGTATGTGAATGTGTGTCTATAATATACAGTAATTAGGGACAGGTATGCATTCTGTAATTGTTACCACAGCACTTTAGTACTACAGGTGGTGCAAGTACCCACATAATGACCCTAAGTAGGTTTAAGGTGCAGTCCTATGTTGGGAGCTCTTGAGGGCCACTCTTTAGGAAGGATACTGTGTGACCACCCTTCTGTAGTCTGCCTTCCTTCCACTGGGGTGGGGACCCTGAGCAGCCTTGTGATTAGGGTAGTTCATATGTACCCACCCAGGAGCCTGCCACAATCTAGCCCCTGGAAAGCTCATGTGCAGTCATCCTTTTGTAAACTATCAGTCTATGACCATTAACAGTTGTTTCTACTATATCTTTTCCCTCTACATAATGTATGAAGTGCGGTCCCTGCTCTAGGGGAATCAAACATAGTAATGATTCCAAATCCTTTCCCCTGATTTTCTTTCAGTCTTGCTATGGCACTGAGCTCTCAAAAGCAAAGGAAATTTGTAGGACTGATCTCCTTGGGAGCTTAGAGGCTCTCCTGAGCTTTTGTTATAGTTTTGTTTAAAGAGCCATCCTATACATAGAGCAAACTCTGCAAGAAGTGGCATTCGCTGGCTGGGACTTTAGAGAAGAGTTTGCTCACAACAGTGCTCTGAGGATCTTGATAGTCAGTTTTAGTAGAGGAAGGTTGGAGTTAAAGTGGAGTATATTTTTCCTATGAAAATTCATAAAGAGCTCTTTCTATTTCAGTCCTGTTACCAAGTTGTAGCTCAGACTGTAGATGGGAGCACTTGCTGCCCTCAATGCACTGTAAGTTTAAGACTGATGATTGCACACCAGATTTCTAAATTGCAGATACTGTAATAGTAGAATGCACCTATATGTTTTCCCACATTGCCTGCAATTGTCAGTATTAGTTTTTTTTGCATGGCTGAACATAACCTTAAAAGCTTAGAAGAAAGGGTTATTCTGTCGGGAAGGGATACAGAAGCAAAATCAGTCTTGCTGCTTTGGAGAAAAATAGACTTTCAGCTGATATTTTGAGGCAGTTAGAAAATTATAGACCCGTTTCAGCGTGAAACGTCTTCTGGAAGAGAAAATGGAATGGACGCATACCCTAAAACTAAAGAGAGAGAGAGAGAGCTGTAGTAATGTGTCAGGACTGTGGCATCTCCACAAGGCAGATTTTTACAACAATCTTTAGGACTAGATTGTGCCTTTACAGCACAGCCCCTTTTAAGAGGTGGTGTGAATCTGACACCACCTCAGTGGGTGTTGGGAAGCATTTTGCCTCTGCAAGGCACCATGCCTCCCAGAACTTCCTGCCTGCCCTGGGAGGAGAGTATTTTCCATGCAGCTGACCAGCTCCAGGGGCTTGAGGGCCAGGATCCCTATGGATTCCCAGCACTCCATTCTGCTTTCCAGTCCCATTCGCTGCCTATCCCACATCCCTGTCGATTCCATGGATCTCAAGCAGGGATGAGAAGAAGGGGATTCTTTGTCTACATGAACAAATTGTACCAATTTAACTAAGTTGAGTTAGAGGCCGGTGAAAAGCCTTATATCAATATAGCTTAAGTTGATTCTGAACGGATTCAAGCTAAGTTAATATAAGGTGATTTTAAACCAAAATGAGTGTCCATACCAGGAAGTTGCTCTGATTTAACTAATCTAGTTAGATAAGACCTGTGACTCCAATCAAGTAAGAGTTGGTCACTGTTTCCTTCCATTTACGCTTATGCAAGAGAATGAGCCTATGGTTTATTAATTTTTAACCAAGGGATAACTGCAGTAAACACCCCACTTAGGCAGGCAAGCTGCTAACATCACAAAAACAGCTGCACAAAGAAGGCAAAGATGGGTACACGATGGGAAAAGATTTGGAAAATTATAAACAGGGCAAGACAATGAATGTAAAGATATGCCAGAAATGAAGTGTTCTAATCTTTTTTGACTTCCTGCAATGCCTGATGGATTGGAAGTATAGAGGCTGTAATACTACAAAGGATGAGACCTGAGAAAGAAGAAAAAAAAACTTTGTAGTGGGAAATCATCAATGCGAGAGGCAGCGAGGTCAAGTAGACAGGGCATTGGACTGGGCCTCAGGAGATCAGGAGTCTGATCCAGGCTTTGCCACTGGCCGGATATCACTTCACTTCCCCATACCTGTGTTTCTCTCCTTTGTCCATCTTGACCATTTAGACTGTATGCTCTTTGAGGCAGGGTCTCTCTCTTACTATGTGTTTGTACAGGGCCTCTCAAAACAGGGTCCTGATCTTGACTGGTTCCTGTGGGCACCAATGTAATACTGAGAAAAGTAATGTACCAGAAAGAATAAATCAAGTCCGATATAAAACAATAGGTTGGGGCAGAACAACTTTCATGGAGAAATAATCAAAGGCCAAGAGTTATTGATTGAAGGCAGAAGAATTCAGGGCTTGGTTAAACTGACTCTGCAGAAGCAAGATTATCTGCAAAGACTAAGATGGACAACAAAAGAAATTACTACAAGGGAATAATGGGATGGGATTTTAATTTAGATAAAACCAAGACATTTTACAACTTTCATGTTGTCTCATTCGTTCTTACTTAAATCTCATCTGCTTGCATTTCAGATCTGTCTAAAGCGTGGCTCAAGACTTCAGAAGTATGTGTGCCTGCCTTATGCATGTTCAGAACCCAAGGCTCGCACCCAGGTTAGGTTTCCATGCCAGAGTAGGCAGGTGTGGGAGTGCACAAATCCCCAGTATAACACTTGTGCCACCGGGTTCAGTGAAGGTCAGGGTTCAAACAGAAAGGTGCTTTACCTTTGTAGGTCTTAACCAGGATTTGACCTTAACTTTTAAAATTGTCAGCTCACAACACTCTATTGCAGGATTGTGCACTTTGGGGCTTGTATTTCTATAACAGTTTAACAGACATTTTACAAGGATGAGGACTTTTTTTTTTTTAAACCAGTCCTGCAACTACTTCTCCTAATCCATATATCCAACCCCAAATTTTGTTGTCACCTAAAACCAAGCTCAGCTCTATTGGTAGAAATTGCCTGTAAAACAAAATAAAAACAAATAGCACTAAAACTAGTAACAATGCAACCTAAATTATCTGAATGCCAGTGGGGAACACTGAAAGAGTTTGTATAACCAAGTAAAATTTTGGTATAATAGCTGTGGAGATATGACCCTGTTACAACAATGTGGAATTACAGATAACTGAGTTTGAAATAAATCAATGCTGTATTGTATAATGCACCCTCCCCCACCAAAAAAAATTGAATGACATTGTCATTAGAAATTAATTCAGGTATTGAAATTCTTCCATCAGATAGGATAATTTTTTTTTCTACATACAGCTTTCATTTCAGAGATAGCAGAAGCTGTACAAAATGCTGAGGCTGTTGCAGCCTGCAGTATGTGATGGAATGAATGATTGATTGATATAATGTGGCTTTGTGGGGCTTTTTTTTTAGCTCAAATACTGTTATTCACTTCCTGTAGAATATACTAAATATACAATGCCTCATCAACTCCTCAAAATACAAGGAAAAATAACCAACCCATTTAAAAATACTTATGAGTGAAGAACAATTGTTTATCTTTCAAATTTCTTAAGTGAGAAATCCATGAAATTCATTGTATCTTTATTTAGGAGGCAGGAGTGATATTTTTTTAAAGAGAAATATGGGATTTGTTGAAATAATTTACTTACTTAATGATCCATGTTTCATTAAATATTCTGTACACACAATTTCCTCAACTTTTTTTTCCAAATTACTCTGAATTATTTAAATACAGAGATTAAGTAGTTTGATAGTCTATTATCCTCCTTTTGGTTAAGACATGTAATTTAAGGAGTATTATTAATAATGTAACTAGAGGCCATTGATGCTCCAGTCTTTGTTTGGTAACCCTAATAATTCAAGTTTCTCTAATTCTAGATTAAGACTGTAGCAGCATCCCTGCAGGGACCTCCTGGCTCCTGCCCCCACTGGACCAAGAAAGTCACACAGAGACCTTTTGGTGCAGTACCTACCTGGTGCTTTTATTTACAGGCTGTGCTCCCACCATTTTTCCACCACACAAGTAGTCCCCTTCTTGCAGTCCACCAGCAGAAGAGAGGGGGCAAGCTCTCTTTCTCTCTGCTTCCCCTTACTGCCTTTCCTCTACTGCAGCTTTCCTCTTTCCAGCTCCCACCTGGCTTCCTTCCCCTGGGGCTCTTATCCAGCCCCAGCCTGATGAGGCAGCAGCTGTTCCAGCTTCCCCAATCAGGGCCAGATGATCTACTCAGCTCCAATTCACCTCCCTTAATTGGAGCTGGAGTGACAGAGGGTTGGCTAAGCAGTTTTCTGCTTAGCACCCTGTCACATGACTCAAGAAATCTCAAGTAGTTTTTTGATAAATGTAGTAGGGCTCTCAAGCAATTAAAAAATTAATCATGATTAATCGTACTGTTAAACAATAATATAATACCATTTACTTAGATATTTTTGATGTTTTCCATATTTTCAAATATATTGATTTCAATTAAAACACAGAATACAAAGGCTATAGTGCTCACTTTATATTTATTTTTATTACAAATATTTGCATCATGAAAGTTGAACCTTACAAATGTATATTTGAGAGCAGTTATTTTTTTGTACATAATTCTACAACAATGTAAAACTTTAGAGCCTACAAGTCCACTCAATCGTCTTTCTTGTTCTGTCAATCGCTAAGACAAACAAGTTTGTTTACATTTGCGGGAGATACTGCTGCCTGCTTCTTGTTTACATCACCTGAAAGTGAGAACAGGCGTTTGCACGGCACTGTTGTACCCGGCATTGCAAGAGATTTGTGTGACAGATGTGCTGAAGATTCAAATGTCCCTTTATGATTTGACCACAATTTCAGAGAAGATGGGTCCATGCTGATGATGGGTTCTGCTCAATAACGATCCAAAGTAGTGTGGATGGATGAACGCATGTTCATTTTCATCATCTGAGTCAGATGCCACCAGCAGAAGATTTATTTTCTTTTTTTCTGTAGTTTCCACATTGGAATGTTGCTCTTTTAAGATTTCTGAAAGCATGCTCCACATCTCGTCCCTCTCAGATTTTGGAAGGCACTCCAGATTCTTAAACCTTGGGTCTAGTGCTGTAGCTATCTTTAGAAATCTAACATTGGTACCTTCTTTGTGTTTTGTCAAATCTGCAGTGAAAGTGTTCTTAAAACGAACATGTGCTGGGTCATCATCCAATAGTTCTATAACATGAAATATAGGGCAGAATGTGGGTAAAACACAGAGCAGGAGACATACAATTTTCCCCCAAGGAGTTCAGTCACAAATTTATTCAATGCTTTTTTTTAATGAACGGAAGCATGTCCTCTGGAATGGTGGCCAAAGCATGAAGGGGCATACGAATGTTTAGCATATCTGTCACGTAAATACCTCACAACACTGGCTACAAAAGTGCCATGCGAATGCTTGTTCCATTTTTAGGTGACATGGTAAATAAGAAGCGGGCAGAATTATCTCCCGTAAATGTAAACAAACTTCTTTGTTTTAGCAATTGGCTGAACAAAAAGTAGGACTGAGTGGACTTGTAGGCTCTAAAATTTTACATTGTTTTGTTTCTGAGTGCAGTTATGTAACAACAAAAATCTATATTTGTAAGTTACACTTTCACAACAAAGAGATTGCACTACAGTACTTGTATGAGTGAACTGAAAAATACTATTATTTTTGTTTCTCATTTTTATAGTGCAAAACTGCAATTAATCATGATTAATTTTTGAGTTAATTGCATGAGTTAACTGTGATTGACAACTCTAAAACGTAGTAATTTTTATCCAGAGTATGTTCATAATATATGGTCCTATGATCCAGATGAGACTTGCCTTGCTCAGTTTAGCATGTGACCAGAAAGCCCTATGTAGGAATAAAGAAAATTTAAGTGGTTTAAGCTTATCTAGATTGTTGGGATCTCTTTTGTCTATATAGGTTTGTCTTCCATACTTGGTACAATAAATACATTATACAGATTTTAGGTTTATCAGTCTGGATAGCACTGAAGCCACATAAACTGCAAACACAAAATCAGAAAATGAATAAAAAGGGTTGCAAAAACACAGTGAGTTTACAGTTTTTGCATAGATGAATTTTCATGGATAACTTTTCAGCAATATTTGATGTCTTGTGGAAGCAAATTCAGACACAAGCACTGCTTTTAAATAAATAAACAAACAAAGAGCCCAGCAGCCTACTCCATACTCTTAAAACAGCTCTACAATACTATGGTATACTTAAAGGGATATATCATTACAATATTCACCTATCAAAGTTATTATGTATTGTCATAGACAGATTAACAGACAGAAGGTTTGGGGAAGCTAACTGTTTGCAGCCATAAAAGGAGAATGTGGTTCCTGTAGTTATCAAATCCTTTGAATGTAAAGGACAAATGATAAGGAAAATTAACTCTGACTAGATGTTAAGAAATACAAGTTTTCCTATTATAATTTCTTCAGTTTTATTGTTTCAAATGAATTTTCCAATGAGTGTGGATAGTGAATGTACAGGCTATTAGGGAAGTGAATTACTATCATGCTAAATATATTATCTGAGGTATGATGATCATTATTATTGACTCTTATTTTAGACTCAAGGATAAAATTAACAATTGTCATACAGATTTGGATTTATTAATAGAATGTAGAAGCACAGTAATTGGCTCCTAAATAGTTAGTTTATTATCTTAGGAGATGTTTTTAAGGTAACAGAATACAACAGAAATGTGCAGTGTATATTTTGATGGACGAACTGTTTTTGCAAACCAGAGTATGAGATGTCTAAATAGAACCTTGAAAAAACTTTGTTCTGCAATTAAAAACAAAAAACTAAACAAGAACACCAGCAGCACACAAGTGAAAAACTTCAGGGGTCTCCTAAGTGTAAAACTACAATATTTTGATTTTGACTAAAATCTCAAGGATAATTAAGTAGTATTAAAGGAACCCTGTCATATGCATCTCTGAAAGGGATAACATTATTGCTGGGGGAAAACAAAATGCAGAATTACTAAACCATTTAAAATTATTCAGTAAATAACACCACTCTACTCAGTCAAATGCTTTTCAACAGTAATCAAGAGCAGGTGCAAAAGAGCTTAGTGTACTGTTTCCCAGGTTGATAATGTTGCATAAGGATTCAGTCACTGTTGTCTGACAAGCCCACATAGGACAGGTATAATTGTGTGAATTATTTGTTTCTAGATGCCTTATTAATATTTTTACAAAGTCTAGACTTATTCATGAAATGAGTTGCTGATTTAATGCATAAATCAAAGTTTGGAATGGAGAATCAATTTTTCAAAAGTCCCAGGTGAACATTCAATGGTGGTTGGGAATTCTGGCTGAGGCAACTAAAATATTTCCTTGAGCTCCCTCTGAAATATGGCCCCTCTTCATCCGCCAGAACACAGGTGGGAGTTTAAAGTTACGCTATTGAGAGTATAACAACAGTTATAGTAACAGCAATTAAAGATTGACTGGAAAGCAAAGGTAAAACATTTTCATTAGGAAATGGATATCGTTATTACAAACCAGTGTTAGAATTTTGACAAAGCGGGTCTGCAGAAGGCCTAACTATGATTTAAAGTGATGACTTGTCTGTTTTGGAGCTTTAAAAATAAGTTTTCCCCCTTCTTTTAGGTCCAAATGCTGGTATTCTTCATTGTTCCTCTACTATGGGTGAATATTAACACTGCACCGTATCCGAGTACTAGCTACCCATAATCCCACCTGCCTTACCACCCTGTGGTACCAATTGTTCCCATTTTGGGAAGGCTAGAATCTGGACAGGAAAAAACGATCACTTTTTCTAGCATGCTCCTGGATGCAGACTCCAGCCAGAATTTGGTTCCTTAGCAACTCTTCTGGGAAGCACAGTATAGAACAGCCTTCTATGCAGAAATAGTCTAGTATGTTTAATGTTAAATATCCAAAAGAAAGAAGTAATCTCAGTTGAAATCAAGAACCTACTTTCAGCTTTGAAAGAAAATAATGTGGAAGGCCAGGATGGAATTTCAAACTTACTTGAACTTAATTATCTTTAATTTATTACAATGTTTGACCCTCTGCATACATCTATATCTCAATTAATCCCATTAATAAATTGTTCTTGGGCTGTCTGCATATGCTGATATTTTTAAAAAATTAATGTAGAAGTACACAAGCGAAGGCTATGTGAAATAAATATTTCAAGAACATGGTGAAGAGCCGTGATCCTAAGGACTACATATGAATTCTTATCAAATCCATTCTGGAGCCATTTAAAAACATTCTGCTAAGAATGCATTTATTCTAACTTTTCCCCAAACTGTATTTGAAGAAGTTTTCACATAGTGTGGTATTAATAGAAACCATTCTCTAGCTGAATTAAGAATGAGCAAAAATCTCTCTGGAAAGAGGTTTCTGAGAGAGGTTGAATGGACTAAGTGTCTAAAACAATACACTTCAAAAAGAGAGAGGAATTGGCCAGGTCCTTTTGGGGGGGAAAAAAGTCCATCAAGTTGCTAGAGGAGCTAGGAGTCATTAAGATCACACAGAAATCCTGCCAGAAATTCAAATGCCACAGTACATCATAAATAAAGGGCTGCAATGTACTTGGAGAACTCTCAGCACCCTATCTCTGGTATCAGTACTTAGTAGAACCATAATTAAAACCTTACAGTGGATACATTAGATATTCTAGATCAAAGGTTCTCAGACTATGGGCCTCCCTGGCAAGGCATGGATATGCACCTGGGGAGGTTCCAGAATGGCTATGCTCTAGCATTTCAGAAATAAAAATATGTGCTGGATGCACTCCAGCCACTCTCACAGGCGGGCTTATGCCTGATTGATGCCTGCTGCATTAAATACCCCTGCCCCCAGTCACTTAAAATGTTGTGCTCTGGCCCCACCCCTTTCATTTTAGTCCCGCCTTCTGTATTAATGAATCACTGCTCATCCCTGGGCAGCAGGGCTGGGCAAATTGGACTTGGGTTCTCTTTCTGGTCTACCACAGCTGTTCATTTCCTGTTAGGTGTCCCTATCATGGCTGGCTCAGAGCTCTGCAGAAGTGCTTGATGCCACCTTCCTCTCTGTTCCCCGGTGCCAGAGCTTGGATGCTGGCACCAGGTAGGAGCCACTTTGGGCACATGGTCCCTGTGGCTGGTCAGGTCAGGTCCTGGGGGGAATCCAGGCCCTCACATGATTCCTGCCTTTGCTGCCTTCCCCTTGGTGCCTGTGCAGCTGGAGAGGACCAGTAACTTGGTCCCTGGCCAATGGCTACCCAACCTTGGCCCTGGGAACTGCAATAGCCAGTCACGGCTACTGGCTCAGCACCCTCATTGACTTCCTGATGCACTGGATCTATGCTGAGCACTCATTGCTTGTGGACCTGTGAATGCCACATTTTGACCCCTATCCTCATTCCCAGGGACCCTATGCCCACCAGACTGCCCACTTTCTGCCTGTGAGCCCAGTACCATGAACTCCCAACTTGGAGCTCAGTGGAAGATGACTTACGTCTCTACCTATCTATACTGCAATGTTGAATTCCACTACAGCAGAACCCTGTTTATCCAATCCACCTGGGACTGGGGCCAGATCAGATGATCAAAAATTCGGATAATCTGGAGAATGGGAAAGTGCAAGGCTGTAGAGCCATCTAGCAGCCACAGGAGAGATCACCCACTTCTAGACCTGTGTACGCTGGTTGTTTGGTTACTAGGGAGAACTGGATAATGGAGGGTCGGATAAAAGAAGTTCTACTGTACTTTGTACAGCTAGGAAACAGGCTCACTCCTCCCACTGATAAAGTAAGAGTGGTGAATGCTGACCCAAAAGAGAGGGGGAGATGGGAAACACCCTTCTTGTCATAAACAGAGTTCATTATTCCTCATTATGCCTGGCAGCTGTTATTTGTATGTATTAAGGTAACACCTAGGAAGCCCAGGTCTCTGCTCCAGAGAGTCTAGTATACATGATGAGGAAGGGTAGGAAACAAAATGAACAGAGTTGAGCAAACACAATTCACAGTTCACGATTTGCCTAACCAATGTAGCTTGGTGTTGTACAAACCACAAATGGACAGTCTATGCCAGAGGAAGCTTGCAATCTAAGATTGACACAGAAAGCACTGGAGAGCTAAGGTAGCGTTTTCAAAAACACTCAGCATTGGCCTAACTTTGCTCCCATTGAGGTCAATGATAAAACTCCCATGGAGTTAACAGGAGCAGAGTTAAGCCAAAACTTAGCACTTTTTGAAAACCCCACCTCTGGAGCATGGGAATAATTTGATACATGTCATTGTTCAGTGACAGTGCTACTTTGATGAGCTTTGGTGTCAGTAGGATTCTCAGATGGGCATTTAGTAGAGGCTGGCATGCTTGCACAGTGAGATATTGTGGAGATTGCCCCAGAAATAAGGGGCGGCATGGAAAAAAGACACAGATGAGAGTGGGAGAAGAAAAGAGTGATGGGACTGGCATGTTGCAGAGAGCAATAAGAAACAGCAGATTTGTAGGCAGGGACAGAGTTACAAAGAGCCTAGAAGGCAGGGACAAGAATTCTGATTCTGTAGGCAAAGTTAGGCTGTAAGGGCCTAATTATTTATTAAGTCATTTCCAATTTGTTGCAATTCAGAAGAAAGATGGAAATGGGCCTTGCAATTAAAAATGCCATACACAAATGTATGTTTATATGTGCCAAATAAATATGAGGGGGTAAAAGTGGGAGCAATTCAGGACTAAGTTTTTTTTTAAAATGGATCCATCCAATTATTTTTTTCCGATTAAGACACTCACATTCTAGCAAATGAACAGCCCTGATAGTACTTTAAGGTGATATTTATAATGTACATTAACCAGCAAGGAATCAGAGACTAGTATCTTAGAGGTTCAGTCCAAACAAACTAAACAAAACAAGCTTCTTATGTGTTCCTTAATTCTTTTAGGTCAGCCATTCACTTCAGTCGCACAGGCATTGTTTAAGAAAGCTGTTCTCTCACTGCTGTCACCTTATAATTTGCCAGTAACAAGACTTCCCTATTTGCTTACATGCCGGTGTTTGATATCTTTGAAACTAATCAGAATTTGAAACACAGAACACTTCATTGTGTTTACTTGCTTACCAAACCATTGGTTGGGTCTCCTTGCCCCCTGGGAGATTAAGGTTTCATGTTATGTACCCCAATCATCAAGTTGATGGAGGGGGGGGGGGGAATTAAACATTTGGAAGTTCATGGAGCCAGGGAAACATGAATTAGAAATCTACTGTGTGTTTAATTGTGCTGCCACTAGGAGTAAATCTGGAGAGACGGAGGGGCATCCCCAGGGCTCTGTCCTTGGCCCTTTGTCATTTTCACTTTCCACCTGTATCTAGACAATCTCATCTACTCCATGAACTTCCATTATCATCTCCACACTGATGACTTATAAACTTCTCTGTCCAGCACTAGCCTCTCAGTTCCTATGTAGGCACCGGATTTTCCCAGCAGCTCCCATTGATACGCCTATGGCTAGATTTTCAAAAAAAGCTCCGTACCTAGTATGTTGAGCATTGTAAATCTGATCTCTTATATTGGTGCTCAAATGGGAGCTGAGATCTGGCCCATGAGTATTAGCTGGTCTCCTGGAGGTATGTTATAGGGGATGGGGATACCGCTAATCTTCAGTGGTTAATGTGGAAGATACCACTGATGTGGGAACTCACAGCTGCCTTTACTTCTTACTTTATTCTTCAAGTATTTTTATGGTAAAATTTGTTCATTCTGAGTCTCCAATCTATTAACTGTTTCCAAAGCAAAGATGATGACAGTTTTATCTCCAATTATACACATGTTAATTCATGCCCAACACTGTAGCATTTAATTTCAGGAAGAGGAACTACACAAAAATGAGGAGGTTAGTTAAACAGAAATTAAAAGGTACAGCACCAAAAGTAAAATCCCTGCAAGCTGCATGGAAACTTTTTAAAGACACCATAATAGAGGCTCAACAATGTATACCCCAAATTAAAAAACATAGTAAGAGAACCAAAAAAGAGCCACCGTGGCTAAACAACAAAGTAAAAGAAGCAGTAAGAGGCAAAAAGGCTTCCTGCTTCTGATGTACTTAAAAAAAAATTGCTATTACTATTTGAGTCTTTGGCTAGCTGTACTACAGATTTTTTTTTGGCCTTCCTAATTATATTTTTACACTTCTTTTGCCATAGTTTATGCTCCTTTTTATTTTCCTCACGAGGATTTAACTTCCACTTTTTAAAGGATGCCTGCTAAACAACCAGTGGAGCCACTGGAGGATCAAGATGCTAAAGGAGCACTCAAGAATGATAAGGCCATTGCAGAGAAACTAAATGTATTCTTTGCATCAGTCTTCACAGTTGAGGATGTGAGGGAGATTCCCAAACCTGAGCCATTCTTTTTAGGTGACAAATCTGAGGAATTCTCCTAGATTGAGGTGTCATTAGAGGAGGTTTTGGAACAAATTGATAAACTAAACAGGAGTAAGTCACCAGGACCAGATGGTATTCACCCAAGAGTTCTGAAGGAACTCAAATGTGAAATTGCAGGACTACTAACTGTAGTCTGTAACCTATCATTTAAATCAGCTTCTGTACCAAATGACTGGAGGATAGCTAATGTGATGCCAATTTTTTAAAAAAGAGCTCCAGAGGTGACCCTGGAAATTACAGGCAGTAAGCCTGACTTCAGGACTGGGGAAATTGGTTGAAACTATAGTAAAGAACAAAATTGTCAGACACATAGATTAACATAATTTGTTGGGGAATAGTCAACATGGTTTTTGTAAAGGGAAATCATGCCTCACCAATCTACTAGAATTCTTTGAGGGGGGTCAACAAGCCTGTGGACAAGGGGTATCCAGTGGATATAGTGTATTTAGATTTTCAGAAAGCCTTTGACAAGGTCTCTCACCAAAGGCTCTTAAGCAAAGTAAGCAGTCATTGGATTAGAGGGAAGGTTCTCTCCTGGATTGGTAACTGGTTAAAAGATAGGAAACAAAGGGTAGGAATAAATGGTCAGTTTTCAGAATGGAGAGAGGTAAATAGTGGTGTCCCCCAGGGGTCTGTACTGGGCTCATAAATGATCTGGAAAAAGGGGTAAACAGTGAGGTGGCAAAATTTGCAGATGATACAAAACTACTAAAGATAATTAAGTCCCAGACAGACTGCAAAGAGCTACAAAAGGATCTCTCAAAACTGGGTGACTGCAACAAAATGGCAGATGAAATTCAATATTGATAAATGCAAAGTAATGCACATTGGAAAACATAATCCCAACTATGCATATAAAATTATGGGTTCTAAATTAGCTGTTACCACTCACGAAAGAGATCTTGGAGTCATTGTGGATAGTTCTCTGAAAACATCCACTCAATGTGCAGAGGCAGTCAAAAAAGCGATCAGAATGATGGGAAACGTTAAGAAAGGGATAGATGATAAGACAGAAAACATCACATTGCCTCTATATAAATCCATGGTACACCCACATCTTGAATACTGCATGCAGATGTGGTCGCCCCATCTCAAAAAATATGTATTGGAATTGGAAAAGGTTCAGAAAAGGGCAACAAAAATTATTAGGGGTATGGAATGGCTGCCGTATGAAGAGAGATTAATAAGACTGGGACTGTTCAGCTTTGAAAAGAGACGACTAAGGGGGGATATGATTGAGGTCTATAAAATCATGATTGGTATGGAGAAAGTAAATTAGGAAGTATTATTTACTCCTTCTCATAACACAAGAACTAGGGGCCACCAAATGAAATTAATAGGCAGCATGTTTGAAACGAACAAAAGGAAATATTTTTTCACACAATGCACAGTCAACCTGTGGAACTCCTTGCCAGAGGATGTTGTGAAGGCCAAGTCTATAACAGGGTTCAAAAAAGAACTAGATAAAATTCATGGAGGATAGGGCCCATCAATGACTATTAGCCAAGATGGGCAGGAATAGTGTCCCTAGCCTCTGTTTGTCAGAAGCTGGGAATGGGCGACAGGGGATGGATCACTTGATGATTACCTGTTCTGTTCATTCCCTCTGGGAAACCTGGCATTGGCCACTGTTGGAAGACAGGATACTGGGCTAGCTGGACCTTTGGTCTGACCCAGTATGACTGCTCTTATGTTCTTATAAAGTTGCATTTTTCCTTAAAAAACAAAACAAAACAAAACTGTAATACAGTTCTGCCTATAGCCCCAAGTACTCCAAGAGTAACAAGAAACTAATAGCCGTGAAGGTGTATTTATGGCGTGTAAAACTTTCTACATCTTCAGTTTTATGGACACACTTTTTATTTAGCTTTTCCCGACTGCTCCTTTAAATTCTGTATCAAACTGTACAGACACAGCATAAGTTTTAAGGACCATGGCAGCTGTTTATCAGCAAACCATTCCAGTATCACCCATGGCCATGGTATCAACTGGACCATTCTTCCATAAATTATTTGTCAGCTAATATACTAAGAACTGATCCGTTAGCTGGCCCGATTCTTTTCAGTCCCAGTAATCCCTAGATCTGCTGCCATATCAGCATTAGCTCATTTTAATATCTCTAAATTAGATGTAGTTCAACTGTGTGTGTTTAGGGATGGGGGGCAGCAGTCATGCTTCCAGGAGGCACTGTGCTTCCCCCAGCGATGTTGCCTCTGAATTTGCCACAAGGCCATGGCACTTCCACACGACTCCTAACTCAGCATTGTGCCCTATTCAAAGAAGGCACCATTGTTCTGTGCTCATCTAGTAGGTGGTACACCGTAGCCCTGGATATCAGTGAAATTCATGGGCATAAGGTGTTTTTCTAGAGCATCTGGTGTATTCAGTAGCAAAATTTTTAGGAAGGAAAGGAAAGCTGTTTGCATTTCAAGCAGTCACTGGGAGACACCATTAGCTGTTTCATACTTAAAGCTGTGTTCAATTTTTCTGTTTAGCTAAAAATTGAATTTAAAAATGACAAATGTGAGATGAATATAATCCAAGCTAGCAATGCAAGCCATATGTCTGTTAAATCCGATAAAATGGCTGGTCATGTTTATAAATCAGCATTTGTTTTGGGGTTTTTATTGCTCTACAGTTATAAATAAAAATTCAGTTTTTGCTGGCATATTGTACTGGGAAAAATTGAGTAAACATCAGAGACGAGCTCTTCAAAGAGTTACTGATTACGTTGCAGCACCTGCTCTGCAGCACAAGCTGCCAAATGGCACAGATAAATTGTATATTATGTTTAAATTATTTCAATCTGGATTTTAAGAGGTCCATTTACTAGTGATGAAAATACCACTAGATAAACAATTGTGATCTGTTTTTATGTATCAGTAATGACTCAGATATACAGAGTATTTTATATTAATTAAAAATCTAACTACACTAACTTCACAGAACACAATATTATTACAGCATAATACCTTACCAAGACAAATATCTGTATCCCTCACCATCTGTACAGTACCTCAATCAAGCATAAGGAACAATCCCAGACATGTCCTGGAATGTATCTATGTTTATTTCAGCAGTTATATCTGGAAATTTTACCAGGATGAAGAGAGATGCTTCTTCTAGGGCTGTAATTTGAATTGTGTATTTACATCGCAAGACATTATAAAATAGATTTTGTTAGGAACAATTAGAACAGGCATATAAAAAAAGACAGAAAATATAATGCCACTGTATAAATCCATGGTGTGCCCACACCTTGAATACTAGTCCAGTTCTGGTCACCTCATCTCAAAAAGTATATAGTGTATATGGAAAAGATTCAGAGAACATCAACAAAGATGATCAAGGCTATGGAATCGCTTCCATGCGAGGAGAGACTAAAAAGATTAGGGCTGTTCAGCTTAGAAAAAGAAATGACTAAAGGGGATATGATAGAGGTCTATAAAATCATGAATGGTGTGGAAAAAGTGAATACAGAAGTGTTATTTACCCCCTTTCACACAATACAAAAGCCATGGGTCACCTGATCAAACTAATAGGCAGCAGGTTTATTACAAATGAGAGGAAGTACTTTTTCACACAATGTATGACGAACTTGTGGAACACATTGCCACGGGATGGAGTCATGGTCAAGACTATAACTGGGTTCAATAAAACTAGATATGTTTATGAAAGATAGGTCCATCAATGATAATTAACCAAGATGGTCAGGGATGCAACCCCATGCTTGGAAGAACCCCAAACCTCTGACTTTCAGAAGCCTGGAGTGAAAGAGGGGTGAATCATGCTGTAATTCCCCTGTTTTATACACTCCCCCTGAAGCTCTGGTATGGGCCACTGTCAGAGACAGGATACTGGTCAAGATGGACCATTGGTCTGACCCAGTATGGCAGCTCTTATGCTTATAGCCAAAAGGAATGATTATGACCACTCAGGCCATAGACTTTCACCTAGTAATTCCTGCATCAAACCTAGCATCTTGTGGTTGAGCTACAGCATATTGTTCAGAAAGAAATCCAATTCTGATTAAAGATTGCAAGTGATGGAGACTCCTCTGCTTCCCTGTGGTAACTAGAGCTGTGCAAAGTCACATTTTTGTGACACTTTATTGGAAATCTATCATTCTTGTTTTCATGCCATTTTGCGACCTAGAAATGTAGCTTTTCATATCAAAATCATGAGAAATCATTTAGATAATGGTAGCACCTAAAAGGGCACATCCCACAGAGAAAGACAGTCCCTGCTGCAAAGGTCAAGGGCAGGGGAAAGGGATAAAACAATTATTGAAATGATAACTAATGAAATCCACACCAGTTTGTTTTGGTCATTTATTTTTTGTAAGTTAAACACACTAAATACTCTCCCCACTCTCCCATATTTCAATATTCTGAATTCTTGGCTTTCTCCTATCTCAGCATCAGTTCTGTCTGCCTGCATCTTACTCTGAATATGGACCTGAGCAGTTCACTCAGGAGATAAATAACTAAAGTAGGTAACAATCAGCTAGTTTCTATAGGCATCAGTCAAGAAATGGATGCTCACAAGTGGAAACATCAGACTCTCTGCTGCTGCCTCCCTGGACCTCTTCCTAAGGTAGCAAGCTAGGTGGCTTCTCCCACAGTCCCTCCAAGTTCACCCATCTTTGAAGGACTCTTTGAAGGAGTCCCCCAAGAAATCTGCAAACCAAAAATACCAACTTCTGCCTTCTTTGCGCTTGACCCTTCTTCCCTCTTACATTTCCCTTACTCAGTTCTTCAATAGAATGTCTCCTGGAACTTTCTCCCTGGAAGTCCCAATCCCATCCTTTTGTCATGACTCACCGCCAAAGCTTGCTGCACCCCCCAAGGGGTGCTCTGAGTCTCTCCTGGCCTCTTGCCAGACTTCTCTACTTAAGGAAGGATCCCCAGACATTCCTCCTTGACTCGCCCAGTCTCTCTAGTTCCTCCCTGCAACCCTCTTCTGTTCCACACTTCCCTTCTTTATAGTCTTCAGTTCCTTCCCCAGGTGGACTCCATCCTTAATTAGGCCTGGGCCACCCTCCATGTACAGCCAGATGGATTAATTGGCATCTCAGGCCCACATTAACCCTTTTCAGAATTTTTGTGGGGTACACACCCCATGACGGTATTTACCTTTTTCGCAACTGCATCACAGTGTTAGAAAATGTTTAATTTGTGACCCACTATAACCCCCAGATCCATTTCAGCAGTATTGCTCCCTGGTCAGCTTGTCCTCATTTTGTATTTGCGCATTTTATTTTTCCTTCCTTCCTTCATGTAGTACTTTGCACATTTCTTTATTGAATTTCATTTTGTTGATTTCAGACCTATTTCCCAAGTCCATTTTGCATTCTAATCCTCTCCTCCAAAGTGCAAGCAACCCTTCCCATATTGGTGTTGTTTACAGATTTTATAAGTGTACTCTCCACTCTATTATCATTCTATTCTCCTGCACAGGGAGCATGCTTTGCGGTTCTAAATCCCTGCTCCTTTGAACAGGAATGATTTGAAAGCCCTCAAACCTTCAAAATGGCTTCCTAACTCTATCTCCATAATGGAGTATCTTCATACTTTAAGAAGTCACTCAAATCCCATTAAAGGGGTTTGAACTCTCTGCCTTTTCAAAGTCTTTTTTTATTACAAAAGATTACTTGAAAGTGTGTGTGTGTGTGTGTGTGTGTGTGTTATATATATATATATATATCTAGCTAGCTAGCTATAAAGGAAGTTAAGATGAAAGAGTGAACCAGCCTGGTACTTTGCAGGAGTGTTTTGCCATGTCTTGTGAAAGACCTAGGTTGGGAAAGTCTTTTAGATTCCCATTCCCCTGACATTGTTACTGTGGTGAAAGTTTGATTCTGGGGTGATGTGAAGGGGGACTGCCCTAATCTATTTAAGCTGGTATCAACTGATTCATGAAGGGCCTGGGCTCTTGGCTAGAGACAAATCTGCCAGCACTGGAGGAAAGGGAAAATATGGTCTGGGAAAGATTATCATTGATTACAGTGACCATGTGGATTTTATCTTCACTCTTATGTATGTGTAACCCCTTTGCCAGGTGGAGCCAGCAGCAACCAGAGCTGGGTTCAATATCTAGGGTTTCCTCTCCATAGTACAACACAGAACTGGCTCGAGCCCCCACCCAGTAACCTGGGAAAATTACACACCATCTCTGGGTGCGTCTAGAGGCAATACTTTCCCACTTGCAAGCACAGAGTTTGAGTATAGAAAAGAAACATTTTAATAAAAGGAGGGAACTAACTCCGTGTTAATTTGAGAAAACACTGCAAACAGGGTTTATAGACATAAACCATGCGCAAAAGACCCATCCCTAAGTAAGTTGGGCAGTGTCTTTTTCCATTCAGGTTCTTAAGTCCAGCAACCCAAAAATCCCTTTCACATGCCTGACCCTTCTCTGCACCCCACTCATAGTTGCTGTCCTTCGTCAGTGCAGACCCAGAGTTCAGAGGTGCATCTGCAGAGTTCATCTCCCACGGTGGGTGGGAAGGGTGGGGGATGATGAGCTCCCTATTGGTGCACACAAAAATGGAAACTCTCTGTAAAATTTGGTCCTGGAATGTTACTTTGGGGGAAATTCTGTAAAAACTTGCATCCCATGCAATCCCATTCCTTACAGGGGGATTTAGCGGAATTTAGATTAGTAAAAGATTTGGCCTGTAGATGCTAGTGCAATACAAATGAAAGCAGAACAATGTCTGTGCATAAACCAGAGTAGTTTTTTGAAGCATGAAAAATTTTTGAGGAGCGAAACTTGATAGGAAAAAGTTAAAGGCAATTTTTTCCATTCCCCCTTTCCCCCCACACACACACCCGAGACAAATAGAAAATGACAGTAGAAGGCAATATGCAATGTCGCTACGTATCACTTCTTAAACCTGGTGAAAGTCACTAAGGATATGTCTACACTACGAAATTAGGTTGAATTTATAGAAGGCGATTTTTTTGGAAGCGCTTTTATACAGTCAATTGTGTGTGTCCCCCCAAGCGCATTAAGTCCGCAGAGTGCATCCATAGTACCGTGGCTAGCATCGACTTATGGAGCATTGCACTGTGGGTAGCTATCCCACAGTTCCCGCAGTCTCCACCGCCCATTGGAATTCTGGGTTGAGCTCGCAATGCCTGATGGGGCAAAAACATTGTCGCGGGTGGTTTTGGGTACATGTTGTCAGTTGCCCCTCCTTCCATGAAAGCAACGGCAGAGAATCGTTTCGCGCCTTTTTTCCATGTGGGCGCCATATTGCTTTCAGCAGACGGTACAGTAGGACTGCTAACGGTCATCATCGAACGACCCTTCCACTGCCATTCAGCTCTCCTGCTCTGGCCGCAGATGGAGCAATAAGTCGGAAAAACTGGCATTCCAACCACCACTTCCACTGCTACTCTGCTCTGGCCGCAGACAGTGCAATAAGTTGGAAAAACTGGCATTCCAACCACTGCTTCTGCTGCCACTCTGCTCCCCTGTCTCGATGAATAGCGAATTTCTCCATGTTGACTGTCATGAGCTCCCGCTTCCGCTGAAACTCTGCTCTCATGAATCCACCTCGCAGATCCTCTCGTCGTTCTCTATAAATATCTATTCTCGTGGCATCTCTCTATAAATATCTATTCCGTCATCCACCGCTTCCGCTGCAACTGTGCTCTCCTGCAGATGCCATACCATGGCAAGCATGGAGCCCGCTCAGATCAATGCGGCAGTTATCACCGTTGTAAACACCTTGCGCATTATCCTGCAGTATATGCAGAACCAGAACCTGCAAAAGCAGACAAGGAGGCGACAGCAGCACGGTGACGAGAGTGATGAGGACATGGACACAGACTTCTCTCAAACCCTGGCAATGTGGACATCATGGTGATAATGGGGCAGGTTCATGCCGTGAAATGCCGATTCTGGGCCCGGGAAACAAGCACAGACTGGTGGGACCTCATGGTGTTGCAGGTCTGGGATGAATCCCAGTGGCTGCAAAACTTTCGCATGCGGAAGGGCACTTTCATGGAACTTTGTGACTTGCTTTCCCCTGCCCTGAAGTGCAAGAATACCAAGATGAGAGCAGCCCTCACCGTTCACAAGCGAGTGGCGATAGCCCTCTGGAAGCTTGCAAAGCCAGACAGCTACCGGTCAGTCGGGAATCAATTTGGAGTGGGCAAATCTACTGTGGGGGCTGCTGTGATCCAAGTAGCCAAAGCGATCTTTGACCTGCTGCTATCAAGGGTAGTGACTCTGGGAAATGTACAGGCCATAGTGGATGGCTTTGCTGCAATGGGATTCCCTAACTGTGGTGCAGCAATAGACGGAACGCATATCCTATCTTGGGACTGGAGCACCAAGACATCCAGTACATAAACCAAAAGGGGTACTTTTCAATGGTGCTGCAAGCACTCGTGGATCACAAGGGATGTTTCACCAACATCAACGTGGGATGGCCGGGAAAGGTACATAACGCTCGCATCTTTAGGAACTCTGGTCTGTGTCAACGGCTGGAGCAAGGGACTTACTTTCCAGATCAGAAAATAACCATTGGGGATGTTGAAATGCCTATAGTTATCCTTGGGGACCCAGCCTACCCCTTAATGCCATGGCTCATGAAGCCATACACAGGCACCCTGGACAGTAGTCAGGAGCTGTTCACCTATAGACTGAGCAAGTGCAGAATGGTGGTAGAATGTGCATTTGGACATTTAAAAGCACGCTGGCGCAGTTTACTGCGGTTAGACCTCAGCTAAACCAATATTCCCATAGTTATTACTGCTTGCTGTGTGCTCCACAATATCTGTGAGAGTAAGGAGGAGACTTTTATGGTGGGGTGGGAGGTCGAGGCAAATCGCCTGGCAGTTAGAAGATCACAGCAGGGTGCGCTGCGCATCAGAGAAGCTTTGAAAACCAGTTTCATGACTGGCTAGACTACGGTGTGAAAGTTATGTTTGTTTCTCCTTGATGAAAACCCACCCCCTTGGTTTACTCTACTTCCCTGTAAAACAACTGCCCTCCCCTCCCCCCTTCGATCACCACTTGCATAGGCAATAAAGTCATTGTTGTTTCAAATTCATGCATTCTTTATTAATTCGTCACACAAATAGGGGGATAACTGCCAAGGTAGCCCGGGAGGGGCAGGGGAGGAGGAAAGCCCCGGGTGGGGTGGGGGAAGGAGGGAAGGACAGGGCCACACTGCACTTCACAACTTATTGAATGCCAGCCTTCTGTTGCTTGGGCAGTCCTCTGGGGTGGAGTGGTTGGGTGCCCGGAGCCCCTCTCCCCACGTTCTTGGGTGTCTGGGTGAGGCGACTATGGAATTTGGGGAGGACGGTGGTCGGTTAAACAGGGGCTGAAGCAGCGGTCTGTGCTCCTGCTGCCTTTCCTGCAGCTCAACTATACGCCAGAGAATATCAGTTTGATCCTCAGTAGCCTCAGCATTGCCTCCTGCCTCCACTCATCACGCTGCTGCCACCTCTCCTCTTGCTCCAGCCATCTATCCTGTCCTCGTTTTCCTGGACTCTGATATTGTCTGCCTCCATGCATTTTGCTGAGCTCTTTCAGTGCGGGAGGACTGCATGAGCTCAGAGAACAGTTCATCGCGAATGCGTTTTTTTCACCTTCTTATCTGCACTAGCCTCTGGGACGGAGATGATAGGGGGAGCGTTGAAACATTTGCAGCTGCGGTAGGAAAAAAAAGGGAGAGTAGTATTTAAAAAGACACATTTTAGAGTACAAGGTCGCATTTTGCCTCTTATATTGAGGGCCTGCCGGTTCGATGTGAGAGATCACACACGCAGGGCCGGGCAACAGAATTCAGCTTGCAGGCAGCCATGGTAAGCCACAGTCTTTTGGCTTCTTTAAGTCTTCAGGGCAAATTAATGATTAAACACGCTTGCTTTTAAACCATGTATTATATTTACAAAGGTACACTCACCAGAGGTCCCTTCTCCACATTTAAAGTCCAGGAGCCCACCTTGGGAGGGTTGGGAGGATATTGGCTCCAGGGTGATAAACAGTTCCTGGCTGTCGGGGAGAACGGTTTCTCTGCTTGCTTGCTGTGCGCTATCTTCAACCTCCTCCTTCTCATCATCATCCTCATCCACAAAATCCTCATCTCTGTTACGTGAGACTGCCACCTTGCAGGGGTCCACGAACAGGGGTGGGGTAGTGGTGAGGACACCCCCTAGAATTGCATGCAGCTCATCATAGAAGCAGCATGTCTGGGGGTCTGACCCGGACCGGCAGTTTGCCTCTCTGTTTTTTTGGTAGGCTTGCGTCAGCTCCTTAAGTTTCACAAGGCACTGCTGTGGGTCCCTGTTATAGCCTCTGTCCTTCATGCCCTTGGAGATTTTTTCAAATATTTTGGCATTTCGTCATTTGGAACGGAGTTCAGATAGCACGGATTTGTCTCCCCAAACAGCGATCAGATCCAGTACCTCCCGTTCGGTCCATGCAGGAGCTCTTTTGCGATTCTGGGACTCCATGGTCACCTTTGCTGATGAGAGCTGCACGGTCATCTGTGCTGATCAGCTTGCCACACTGACCAAACAGGAAATGAAATTCAAAAGTTCCTAGGGCTTTTCCTGTGTACCTGGCCAGTGCATCTGAGTTGAAAGTGCTGTCCAAAGCAGTCACAATGGAGCACTCTGGGATAGCTCCCGGAGGTCAATACTGTTGAATTGCATCCACACTACCCCAAATTCGACCCGGTGATGTCGATTTCAGCGCTAATCCCCTCGATGGGGAGGAGTACAGAAATCGATTTTAAGCACCCTTTAAGTTGACAAAAATGGCTTCGTCGTGTGGACGGGTGCAGAGTTAAATCGATCTAAGGCTACTAAATTTGACCTAAACTCGTAGTGTAGACCAGGGCTAAGTAACATCAGCTTTGCATAGCATACCTGCTTGATGTCACTAAGTATACAAGGTATTTGGTTCAGAATGCCTGAAGTAGAAGAGGTTGATAGAAAGTAAGTGGAGTGGAGAGTTCTAAAGCTAAATTAGGGGATACATCAGTTCAACATACTTGAAATCTAATGGATTGCATGGCAAAAAATGTTAGAAGAATGGAATGTGAGCCCACAAAAGGTGACATACACATTTATATTCCTCCTGTTCCATCCTGTTGCATCTTTTCATAAATTTCCCTAATTTCTAATCCTTGATTTGTGATTTTTTGTTATACCTGAATAAGATATTAATGACCTATGCCCAACTAATCAACAGATAAATAATGAATATGGGTGTGAAGGCAAGTCTATATTAAGAAAGATCATATTGCCTGAAACTTCAAATACTTACCAGTAGAAGATAAGCCCTTAAACAGGGAAAGGTGGGTTTTGTTTTCATTTGTTTTTTAAGTGCGAGGAAAGGTACAGTATGTTAATTTAACATATGGGGAATATTCCTTAGATCGAGAACCAATGCAGATAAAATAAAAAGTGATCCACAACTTCATTCACCCTTCAAACACCACACTCATTCAGCTACTCGGCACCATTTGAGGACAAATCTTCTTGCAGAGTAGGTGGGTAGTTCAACTTCTAATATTCACTAAGGCCTTGGCTACACTTGCAGCTGTACAGCGCTGTGAGGTAAATCTCTCTTCGTACAGCTGAGTAGGGAAAAGCGCTGCAGTCTGTCCACACTGACAGCTGCCAGCACAGTGGTGTGGCCACACTTGCAACATTTGCAGCTGTGGTGGGAGCGGTGCATTATGGGCAGCTACCCCAGCATTCATGTGGCTGCAATGTGCTTTTCAAAACGGGGCAGGTGGGGTGGATTGTGACAGGGAGTGTGGGGGGAGAGAGAGTGCTTTTTGGAGCATGTCAGCTCTCTATTTTGCAAGTTCCGAACTCCCGGCCTCCTGCTCATTCATTTACTCACTCAAAGCAAGCTGCAGACTGTTTGCTTTTCTCTGTGGTACGAGCTTTGAAACCGGCACTTCCGCATTCCTGCAGCCGGTCACAACAATGGAGAGGATTGGCCACTTGACAAGGTGATTAGTACAGTGCTGCAAGCGTTTACACTCACACCCGTGAGTCGTAGCCACTCCGCTGCAGCTGTTATTCCTCTCAGAGATGTGGAGTACCTGCAGCGGTGTACCCAGGGAGATACAGCGCTGTAAGTGCCCTGCCAGTGTGGACGGGGAGTGAGTTACAGCGCTGGAGGAGGCTTTACAGCGCTGTAACTTGCAAGTGTAGCCAAGGCCTAAGGAACAGAACAATGATGCCCTCTTCTCTCCCATCCAAGGTTGCTCCTATACTGAGGGGCCCAACAATAACCACTACAATGAGCCTGTTGATCTCCTCTCCTTTATACTTAAAAGTTTCTTTAAGCTTTGAGACAAATTATGCTCCAGAATGCACTGCAAATTGGAGGGAAAAAACCTTTCCTAAAGCTTTCCAAACTGCCTCAAGAGATCACACTCCTCTTGCAACAAATGCTAATCTCACAAGATGGTCTCTCACATGCTTTTGCTTTTTACTAACTCCTGGTACTCACATTGTGCATTTTAAACTTTAAGGAAATGAGATCATCAGGCTCAGCTTCCCAGCAGGCTCTGTAAACAAGGCTGGAAGAGTGTAGCAGACCATTCCTCCTCAAGTGGAGAAGACAGCGGGTGGATGGAGCAAAGATTAAGGAAGGAGCTAGCTATAATTTCTGGTAGCTTTAGATAAAATTTTAGCATCCAAACATATGGAAGCTTCTTAAATTGAGTTTCCAGTCATTGTAACATTCACCCATCTCTAATCACTGCCCCATGCTAATTCAATACTAGCAGCAGTGTAGTCTGCAGAAGCATGTGGAGTCTTGCACCACTGTATCAAACAATGTAGACACACTTTAGTATTCTGAGATTTTAGTGGTGCAAATTCTCATACTTTGCAAAATGCCATCACACTTCACAGAGTGCTACCAGAGCTTTTCCATGGAAAGGTTTCCTGTTAGCCTGCAGTACATCAGTTTATAATGTACTGTTGTCTTGCACATTTCACCCCAGATTGTATTGTGGTGGATCCCATTACCTGAGGCAGCATTACCCAGTTCACAAAACACATGATGTCATGCAGTCACACAAAGGCTCATGCAATGCAGTCTAAATCACATCAATTTATATAGCACACAAGATCTCATCAGATTAGATGCTAGGGGACAGAAAGGTAGCTGAACCCCACACCGGATTTTCAGAATGTAGGGGAGATCTGTCCCTAAAATACTGCCAACACAGAGACAGAGGAGGTGTAGATGTTTCTGAAACAATTTTGGAGGGACTTTCCAACTCACAGGAAATTTCAAAATTGTACTGAAATCAAATGTTGACTTGTTATCATTTCCTGTGAACCAGAAATTCCAGGTCTTGGCCAGCTCAGCACAGTTCTCCATCTCCTGTTTACCAAACTCAGATTCTAGCCTCATTACTCTCCAAGGATCGGAGTGAATGTGCATGGCTGCATCTTACCATGGATAAGAGTGACATAACTGTTGGCAGGGGGAACTAGCGAGGAGTGGGCAGACATCATGTCTGCACCATCTATGGAATTTGCATACCCAAATTTTCTTAAAATGACTTGCAGTCTCAGATTCCTATTGGATTTAGCAATACTCCTGGATTCCCAGATCACATGATATCTTTCAGAGGGCAGCCATTCCTTTCAGGCGTGAATACTGCACAATCATATCCATCTTGGTTAATTCCAGGTTTGATTACTGCCATGTGCTCTAGTTAGAGTTAACTCTGGACTCTGCCACTACCTCCCTCCTTAATAAAGCAGTGCATGCCAGCATGAACACAGCATGTGCACTCCGGTTTGCCCTGTATGCCTGTTTATTTCCATTTGGATTTCAAGATGCTGGTAATAATTTTTATAAATGCTGAATACATTGGGACCTGAATAATCTGAAAGGCTGCTTCTTGCCATGTACCCCTTAGTAGCTGTTAAGATTGGCTGGGAAAGGCTTTTCAATAAAGACCTACCTGTTAACACTCCATATCCAGTAGAAGGGTCCTTCCACTTGAGGGCCCCATCTTTGGAATTTACTCCACCTGGCAGCTTCTTGGAATTTGACCCTAACATCTCCCAGAGAATAAGGCAAGAGTAATTTGTTTTGTTTGGCATTAGAGTAAATGTTTAGTGTAGGGTTTTGTTTTGGGTGGAGGGGGTTGTTTCTAATTAAAGGGTTTAATGCTGTAGACTCTCTAGACATTAAATAAATAAATATGCCTCTATCCCTGAGTTTTCACAGTCACACAACCTGGTGAGAAGGGATTTAGAGTTACGATGACGTTGTTTATGGAACCTTAATTTTGAATTCAATCCTCAGGTGATTGTTTCCTTTAAAACATTAGCCTTGAATTAATTTACTAGCTTTAAAATGTTCTATGCCTATGACATGCTAACATACATTTTTCAAAAGTGACTAGTGATTTTTGGGTGCCCAGTTTGAGGGGTTAAAAGGGGCCTATTTGTCAGATGCTCAGCATTTTCTGAGAAGTGGGTTCTTTTAAGATGTACTCAAAAAACTTAGGCCCCCAAATTCATTAGTCACTTTTGAAAATCTTGAACATCAGGTTTATTTTTTCTTAATAATTGATTTGTTTACAACTTTCTCCTGAAGTTTCTTGATCCAGGAGTAGACTAAACTTTTTAGTAAAAATATGGAGATATGTGCACATGCTTTTAGGATTCAGTGCTTTTAATTATTGACTAGAACAGAAACTATTATAATGCAAACTAATTATTTCAGGCAGTATGTGTCAATACAGTGTGTGTATTACATAACCACTGTAGAATTGCACAGAGAAGACGAAATAAAAAGGTCTTATTTATACTCGTGGAAGTTATTGTACTGACATTTGAACCAAGCAATTTCCCCTCCAGACAGATGACCCAAGGAGGAGTGGGGAAGGGGAAAAATGGAAATTCTCTCATTCTAAAGCTGCCTCCCATTCACATTTACCTTATGCTTATGCCAAGAGCCTGGAGGACTTTTAGATTAGGCCTCTAGGCATTGCATTCTATGCTTTTCTTCCCAGTGAAGAATGTAGTTAAAACTTTTAGTTGACTTTGCCTTCTTGGAATATTTAATTCATGCACGACAGGCAGGAAGTTGTTCACTGAATTTGAAGATTACATTTTAAATTTTTTTCATTTGCGCTGGCAAGAACAACCTGCTGCAGATGAAGTGGCAACCAGAATTTAAAGAGCACCTTTGGTCCAAGCTAATCCTGTTCTCAAAGCTATTTTGCTGATTGTGAAGTGTAGTGGGAGAACTTTCTATTCCTGCATAAGAAACCCAGCTTTCAGAGTGACCCTAAGACTGTTCCCTCTTACTTGTGATTAATAGACATAGGGCTAGATTCCCTCTAAACTGCTCTCCATTGGGGGATTTACCCTGGTGCTGCTGCATGCATTACCCGCGGGATTTGGCCAGCAGAGGCCTGTTGGCTCGATAGGAGCTCTGCCAGCAAATGTTCTGAATCATCATGGGTGGGATTTTGAAAAGCACTTAAGTAACTTGGGAGCACAATTCACATTGAAAGCCAATGGGACGTGTGCTTCTAAGTCCCTTAAATGAGTCTGAAAATCCCACTCCACATCCCCCTACTTGTGTTGACTACTCCTCTTCTCAGCATGTTGTCTGACCCATCTGGCAGGCACACATGGGGTAGAAGAGTTATGATGGCTTTTCGCTGCTGCAGCCTCCTCCCCCAGCATACATTCACCTGCTGGAGTATCTGCCACGATCTACAGTACACCAGCTGGCCCTGGGTTCCACTCAGAACTAGCGGGCTTAATTATATTTGTATAATTGCTGTTCTTTATGGCTCATTCAGCACCTCATGTCCAATCTCTATTGTTCTATTTTCCCACTCTTGCAGGGCTTGGCTCTCTGTTTATAACCGTGGCAGAACTATGTAGCTCAGAAGTTTGCCTCTTTCACCAATAGAAGTGGTCCAATAAAAGATATTACCTCCCCCCCCCCCCCACACACACACCCTTGTCTGTCTGAAGAACTAGGTATGATACAGGGAAGGAAAATAGGTATGGTGAACCAGGACATAGGTGTGGTGAAGATCAAGGGGGATGTAGACAAGGCAACTGTATCATAATTCTTGCTAGCTCCCTGGCTAATTAACCACAGGTCCTGCTGTCTGACGTTACCACACAAGGGAACTTGTGGAGTTGCTGACACCTATGCAAACAGAGTGTAAAATGCTCCCATCTGTGAGAGCAGAGAGTTCCGATTGGGTAGCAAGTTACACCCACTTAGTGATGTAATTGACTACACAAGGTGTAAGGCAATGGAGATTCAGAGCCAGGGTCTGTCTAAATCCTGGAAGGGATTGCTGACTACACTACAGCTCAATCAAATAAAATCAGAATCACATATTCAACCACAAATACAAGCATAAAAACAATCATGTTCCCATGTCAGTATTAAAAGCAATGGGGTATAGTGTTCCATTTGGGATACTGTAACACCTGGAAGGTCATATTAGGACTTAAAGGCGTGGGAAGTAGCACTGCTCCTAAAAGGTTCCATCCAAACTAATGAGTTAAATTTCTGAGTGGAGAGAGCCCTACAGTAGAATACATATAGAGACAAATACTGAGTCATAAGATAAAGTAGTGTTCAGGGAGATCAAAAAGGCAACCACTAAGTCTAATGGTTATTGGCTCAGCTACCTACATATAAACTGGTCAGGTGTCACAATGGGGGAAGGCTTAGAGAGGCTGTGTGTCTAAATGTGTCTTCCTTGGAACAGCTAGCTCTGGAGCAAGCAAGAGGAAAGGCTATTCCTGACTCTATCCTTAGTAGCACACAAGAGGGATTTCAAGAAGTAGATCTAGTTGAACCCACTTACTAGTAGTGATCACAATATAACAGAGTTCAGCATCCTCAGGGGCGGAATCAGATCAAAAACTAGCACTAGATTGGTAATCTGTAAAAGGTCCCCTAAACAGGACTACAGGTTGTTATGGTGGAAACAACATAGCCTTACAGGACAATGAAAACTTCCATTCAGGAAATGAAAACAGAGGAAACTGTTTGCCTTGAAAAGTGCAGTGAGCCTGAGACCCGTGGCCTTCCTACATGGTCTGAATTTAAAGAAGTGACACCTAAAGCCTCAAGTCCAGGTCTTGATCACAGGGGAAGAAGGGCACATGGAATCTCCTCTCCTGTGCCCCCTTTGCAGGGACCAGTGCCTCCTGTGCAGGGAACAGTGCCTGAGCACAGAGACTACCACACCAAAAGAGGCAAAGACGGGGAGAAAGCCTGGCCCCTCCTGTTCCCTCATGCGCCTAGCTATGGAGATGGCCAGTTGCAAAAGAGACTGCATACTCAAGGAGTGGCAGAGAGCATATTGTCTATGTGCCGAGGAGCATCAGGAGGGCCTGGGTCTCCCTGCAGCACAAAGTTTTCCTGGTTCATTTTCTGGGTGGCTCAGGTGTGCCTTAATAGCACAGTCTTGCCCTAAATGAATGGACCAGTGTCACGGAGACTTTGAGCAGCTCTTCTCTTGCAGCAGAGGATATACCACTGCTACTTAAGCTGGACCGTGACCCTTCATACATGTTTGTATAGACCAACATCCCAAGAGAAATAATGAATTCAAAATGACTGCCAGTATTTCAGCTAGGAGGCTGGAGGGGAGGACACCATTGATAATATGTAACCATCTTCCCCTGTCCATCACTACATAGAAAGTGGAGATGTCTCAGGCATTTTCCAGGCAATCAGCCAAGCCACTCCACCCATTTGGCCACTCCAGCAGTGTGGGACTTGAGGGTATGACACCACTAAAGTCATCTCAAAAGAGACAATGTAGGAAATAAATGCTACTTATGTTAACAGCTCATGGTAATCACTAATACACACTATTTACTTGAACATGATGTACTGTAAAGAATAGCAGTAACTGTGGCATCTGTCATAAACCAGAGACTCTTGTGAAGTAAGTGAATCGATGGACATCTGACGTGTTGTCACAGCACAGATTCCCATAATCTTCTTGTAACACTTTTCTTAAGGCAGCTTCTCCTTTTGCAGATATTACACAATTCTATTTACCTCTTTGTCGGTGTGCTTTTAAAGGCTTTTGAATGTGAAAGCCTCCATGGGCTGGCTAACGGGGATAGGAAAAAAGGCACAAAGAGTTCTCTCTAGTTATTTTCATTCTGACTCCTAGATGATTTATAAAGCTGCGCACACTGTGAGTAGTTGGAAAGCATGTGCCTAAGCGCTAAGGAAGAGCAAAATAACAAAAAGCAAACCATGCCAGAAAAGGGAGACTTCTTAAGTGAAACAGATTCCTTTTTTAAAGAATACTTTTTTAGTTTCTCATGTCATTCCCACATCAAGCCTGTCCTAATAGGAATTATAGGTATAGTAATCTCATTAGAACAATTAAAAATTGAAGATTAGCAAACATTGTCCTTAAAGACCCTACGGCAATGTAACTTCAGAATCAATCTCTTTATTTATATCTAAAATCAGCTCCAGCTTTGGCTATTTTTAAAGGACAGTCAATTATCTCTACCACAATTTAGCAGAGAGAAACCAGCATGATTCAAGTCAGCTCCAACAGAGGTCTTATTCTTTAGGGAGATCAGATTGGGTATGGACTTGAATATATTCAGCTTTAAACTCCACCAGGCTGTGAAGGACTCATCATGCATTCTAGACACACTGTTGCATGCAAATGCCAACCAGCAGAGCTGCAGCATAGTGATCAGCAGAAGAATTCTTTTGTATCTTAACCAGTCATTTCTTTTCATTTTTTAAACCATACTACAAAAAAGCAAAGTTGAGCAATGCAATTATCTTTTTCTGTGGATTATCCTTCAAATGTTCGTGTATTTTAACTAGAGGGGAGAAAACAATCAGGACACTGATACTTATAAGCAAGAAAAAAAAGCAATGCACAAGAGGCTTCAAAAGACCAAAAACGTCTTGTTTGACTATTTCGATAAATGAGAACTTGCTGTTGTGATTTGTAGTTTGGCTAATTTCCCCCCCTGAACAGAAGAAATTACCCTACTGAGATTTTTCGAAGTGTCTGTGCTGGGAGGCTGAACTTTCCCACAGAAACAGAGTGCAAATTGTTTTGTTCTTTAGTAATCTAGGTTTTAGCAGGCCCAATACCCAACATGGCCAGTCTCCTGTACCATGCTTTTAGATATGACACAGATAAAGCATTTGTCTCAGTTGTGGCTACAACAGGAAACCTAAAAGAGATTTCAAAACAAAGGAAGAAATATGGACCTTACTTATTCACTCACTGGGCATGCTCCACTAGCATTTTGCATCATGTGCTTGTTTCCAAGGCAACAGCTATGATGCGGAGTACACAATGTCCCATATTTAAGCCAGGGTTTTGATTATGATCATTGTAAAAATGCCCACAAACCTATCATTTTCATTTGTGACTATATACTGATTCATGTTTACCAATATCTCATTTTTAGCTCATCATGAGCACAGTCCAAGATATTACAAATCTACGCTTTTTGGTACAGCAGTTACAAGATATTTAATGATAACATTGTTCAAAGAGAGTCACTAAATTATATTGAAATGGAATGGTCTCAGTCTGCTAGAGAACAAGGATGCTGCACAGCTACTGTGCCTGAATTATGCCTTTATCTTAATTCCCTACACTTTAGCAAAGGGATTATTTGCATGATGACTGATTTATTGTTCAATAACCATAAAGTGACTATGCAAATCCCTCTTCTCCGATTAGCCACTGCCTATGGCAAATTTGGCTAGAACACCTTGTCACCCCACCTACCCCCAGATATTAAGCACAATATAATAAGGAATTACTCTTAGGAAGAGGAGGAGGGCCCGGAGCAGCAGTAGGGTGATGCTGAGAAGACAGGGGTTAACTTGGACAGGGTGGAAAGGAGGGCAGAATTGGAAGAGACCATGTTTATATTCACATTGGTGGGGAATTCTGAAGGCTGGGCTTTATAGAAGCTAAAGAAGACAGTTGAGTACAGTGATAATTGGAGAGGGCTCCCACTTTACTTCCCTGACCTAATTGACTCCTAGGTCTTCAGCCCTGGAGTCAAGATCAGAATGCAATTTCTGCATTGTAAGCCCCCAAGCTTTCTAAGTATTCTACCATAGATTCTGATGGAGTTGTGGTAAGTTCTTTGCTCAGTTATTGCAGGGGCTACACTATTTTAAACATATTTGTTTGTCAACCTGTCAATTCTTTTTCTTTGAGCATTACTAATAAAGCCTCATTTCATAGTTAAAACATACCTCAGCAAAGGGACTCCAATAGAAGGCAACAGCTGAAGTGGAGAAGGCTACCACAGAACATCAAACTGAAACCTCCAAACTTGATCAAATCTCCTTTCTGTATCTGATCAGACCACACATTTTAGGTAATCTCTAATTTGCATTATTGCAAGCATTTACAGTATGGCCATCACTGTGATATGATTTTAAATAAGGTTCAATTAACAACAAGCAAATATAAGGAGCAAACACACCCCACTCCACTCCAGCACAGTGACGGGACAGAGATGGAGAATAACCAGAAGACTAACTATCACGGATGGCAGCATCCACAGTTAGCAAAGAGTCAGGATGTATATTGTAATTTATTCTGAGTATAACCATGTTTGGGCTTGGAGAAATTTCTGATGGGAACAAATGCCAGTGGTGAGTGGTTCTCTGCCCAGAAACAGTGTCAGCAACTCCGTGCGCACCTCTTTCTGCCCTGAGACCAGAAGTATTCCTAATGAATGCACACAGTGCTTGTGATCTGACAGGCACATTCTATTAGTACCCTGCAGACAGTAAGCAGTACTTCGATGTAACCAGAAGTTGAATGGCAGCCAGTGCTGAGTGCAGACAATAGGTGTAATATGTTGTCATAACTCTACTCAGAAGTTAAGGAGCCACATTCTGTACTAGCTGAAGCTTCTGACGGTCTGCAAGGTTAACCTATATATGTGGACTGTGTTGTAGTTTCCCAGCACAGAGGCAACAAAAGTGAGGATGATGGTGGTGAGGGCCACATCTGATTGGAAAGGATGTAATCTCCTGGCCAACTCCAGATGGAAAAAAGGCATATCTGGAAGCTAATGCAGTTTGGAAATCTAAGAGCATTGATGAGTCTAAGACCTTGAGGCTGCAAATTGTGTAGACAGTAGGTGGGCAAACACCCTCAACTGAGGGAGCAGTTATAGATTTTACCCATTCCTCACAATACTTCTCCCAGCCAATCTGCTTCACCTCCACTTAATCTGGGTTAGGTTTAAACCATCTGGTTTTCATCAAAGTTGCAGAAATTGGGACATCATGGAGACTCTGGAACCATCTGGAGAGTCCTGTTGACTTCAGTGGGAAATAGATTGAGCCCTCTAAATCTGGGTCCAATGAAAATGAGACTATGAGCCTGATTCTGGTCTCACTTTCATGGGTGTAAATCAGGAGAAAAGACTGGAGTTATGTGGGTATAAAATTATTGTGAAGAGAATTGGACTCAGTTGTAATATCCCATGTAACAGGGGAGAGCCTGGGGCTAAGATAACCCTGATTACAGAACAAGCCCCAACTGAGGGAATCAAGTGATTCCAGTATAAAAAGCCCAGGAGACTGCAACTATGTCTGTAGACACTGCAGGGAGTAGTAAGAAGGCCCCATTAGGGCCCAGGCACCAGCTGAGAGAGCCTGAGGAGATGCTGGGAAACAGAAAGACTGACCAACCCTCAGAGAGGAGGGACTGTGCCCAGCTGAAACAGGGATGAAGACTCTGAGTTTGTGTTGTATTTGAAAGACTTTCTTATTTGGACTTCCAGGAAGGAGACCCTGAACTTGGGTTAGGGCCTCGTGGGCCAGTGTGTACCCAAGGACTCAATAAATTGGACCATCAGGAGGGTATTGTTTGACCTATCTTGGAACTGAATTAGTTCTTATGGGATCTGCAAGAGGGGGCAAACAGGGGCTGTGTGACTGCAAAGTGACACCTGGCCACGAGGGGGGACTCAAACAACTACTCCACTAAGTCCCATTACAATAATTTGAGAAAATTAGCAATAGATTGGCTCTCCTAAACCAAACTATGGCTTGTCTACACAGGGAGTTATTGTGCAGAGAGCTAGGGTGTGAATTTAAAACATACTAGCTATTCTGCACTAACTCTCCATATGGACACACTTCTTGTGTGCTGAGTGCCCTCACGTGATTTAGCTTAATACACTTCCAATGTACAATAAGCTAATGAGCACAAAGACACTCTAGGAGTGTCCACAGGGGGACTTAGTACACATCACCTACTGCAGGCTTTTCCCTTGTGTAGACAAACCCTAAGGTGATCAGAGTGTATCAGTGTACTGTATGGCAGGTACAATCTCCTCTATTAGAGCGTAACTTAGCTACACGCTTTGTCTTGTTCCTATACCAGATCTGCACTGCTAGAGAGCTTGCTCATACACACCAGATGTGTTCATCATGAGACCCTTTAATGCTCTGCCAGGTCTGGCTGAGGTTCATTTAAATAAGGTAGTGTATATTACACACCATGCCACTTAATGGCTGAACAGTATAATACAATTTAGCATTCGATCACAGCCTTAAAATCCATGTGCATTAAATGTATTTGTCTAAATCCTCAGCTGGTGTTAATTGTCATAGCTCTATCAGTGAATTTACACCAGCTGCGGATTTGACCACTATTCCCTTGCCTTTTGGTGGCTATTGTGGGTAACATTTTTCATAGCAGTAGGGATTATACTAGTTTGAATTACTTCTAGCAACAATCTGGCTCAAAATGAGTGTCAATTTCTCAAAATTAAGAGAATCCATTCAGTTCAGGGCCTAAATTTTTGACACCTATTATGTATCTGTTGTATTTAAACGTTAGAAGTAGTCTTCCATCTAGACAAGAAGGTCACTGTCAGACAGAAAAAGAAACAATAAAAAATACAAGGTTTCATCAGAAGAGAACTGACTGGTATCATACTTAAACAAGTTAATATGCAGCAGAGAAAAATCCTAGAGTTAATTTCCATTTTTTATAAGCAATACTGCTTGTATTTGTAGATCACATTCAACTGCAAATGCCAACAGCTTCCTGGGCTTATCTCCAATTTTAAAAATACTCTTCATCTGTCTTTGTAAAACAAATTCTGTCTTCCTGGACTGGCCATCTCAGCCTTTGAGTCTACTAATTTTAAAAGAAAGCCTGCCTTTTGACCGTGGATCTTTTCTCTCAATCATTCATTCTAAGGGTGGAATCTGAGCTCTTTTCTTTGAGGATATGATCGGATGAAAAACCCTAATCTCAAAGTTTCAGGTACATCCATGCACACACTAAAAGAGGGTTTATCAGGGACATTCATCCCTCTAGATCTGGGGCTTCAGGAATGGCTGAAAGGAAGGGTTGCTAAGCAAGACTGTATGAAGAGGACACTCAGAGGATAGGAGAAGACAAGGATGAACCAACTAGCGCATGCGCTAAAATCGACATGGTTGCAAAATCACATTTTAAGATGCAAAAGAAAAATACAGCTTGCAGGAAAATATAGTTTGTCTGTAAGCTCACTGTCAAAAGTAAAAAGGCCTGAAAAAAAGACACAGCTAACTTGGCAAATGTACAGGGTTATCTGACATCCCATCCTATCAGGAAGACTTTCAGAAGCCATTGTAGGCCAGATTTTTAAAAAAATGTCACAACCCAGGCCAACTGCACTTGTATTTCCCCACAGTAGTCCAGCAAGGCACACACTGTCAGGCTTCCAGCACTCCATGCTGTTGCCTCTCTTGGGTGGAGAAGACACGCATTTCCCCCCTCCCCCTTCTGAGTGGGGTATCTCCAGGCTGAACCGTTATGCCTTTACTGTGCTGTTCCCAGCAAAAGACAGACTGCCTAAGCAGACCTGTTTGCTTTCTCTTCAAAGTCTAACAACTGCGTAACTGCCCACAGTTAAGATACCACACAGCACTTTCTCTGCAATTTTATTCTTAGGATAAAAGTATCACAGAGAAAACATCTTAAAAACAATATGAGAGAACCTATGCACTTGCTCATAACCTTCCCAGAGATCATCCCAAATCTCACATGGGTTCTGACAGGTAAATAGTCCTGCAAACCCCTCAGAGGGGATCTCTCCTATGATCACAAGCTCATAACATCCTCAGCACAGAACTAGAACCCTCATGAGAAGTTTATTCCCTCCTTTATACAGTTTTAGGTCTTTGATCTGCAGTTTCCAAGAGCAAGTAATCAGTAGACAATGGGTTTCTCTCCCCAGGTGTAGCTTCTACAGGCTTTCCAAGTATGTCTTAGGAAACCCACTTCACATGTATTGTCCCAAACAAGTCTTGGAAGTTCCTATCATTTCCCCCAAGGTATACATTAGTCTCCTAGAAAAGCTACATACAATAACACAAACAATTGCATTTTAATACAATGGACCCAAAGGTATTAAACCTAATTCAATGAAGTTTAACTTAATTCAATAAGATGTGTCCAGGAAATTGCTCTTGGTCACACTTAGCATGCAAAGTCAAGACTAACTTTTCAAAACAGCTCAGCTACCATTTAGGTACTTTAAATAAAGACCAAAGTTTCAAAAGCATTCAGCACCCAGCAGCTTCCATTGCAACACTCATGGCTGGATTTTCAAAAGAGCTCAGCAGACAAGGTCCTACACCATAGATGTTAATAATACATCTAATCTAGATGTGCTAAGTAAGCTAAATTATTCCAGAAAACAAACACAAGTGGCCAGATTTTCAAAGTGCTTATCATTTGTTTTCTGCAATAACTTACTGTAAATAAAACTTTAAATAATCTAAGTGTTCTACAAGCATTAATTAGAGCAGTTAACAATATGCTGCTGGAAAGAAGTCTGTCCATTGAAGATAAAATAGCACCACCAAGGATACGAAGAAACAAATACTAACTGAAATTTCTGTGTGAACTTTTTTTTGATTTCTTTTTATCAATCATTACAAAACACTTTAAAAACACTTGGATGGATTCATTCTTCAGAATCCTCTTTCCTGTCCTCAGCATTCAGTGAAAACCCTTTTGAGAAAAGGAAAGAGAGGTTGAGATTAATAAAACAGAGATTTGAATCCAGAGTTTTTACTTCCACGTCAGTCTGAGAGTGATATTTAGGAATCATATTCCCATACATTTCTATACTTTTAAAAACCAATGCATAGCATTTCTAAATTTGAAAAATCACTAGGACTTCAACTTTCCATTCCTAGGAATTGTCCTTTTCGTGGTTGTGTTTGTCTTGACCTTGAACATCCCAGACTTGGTGGAAAATTCACCCTCATCATGGTCAGCAGGGTTACAGCCTTTTATTAGTGGTATATATGGCTCCATTTGCCTTCCTAATGTTTAGTATATTTACTTTTTCATGAACAGGAACATTTGGGTCTGATGGAAAATCTTTTCCAAGTTTTAGATTGAGTCTAGCAGCTTACTTCCTCTCAAATGCAAAACACAAGGAGACGGAACTCAAAAGCACGTATGTTGTTGGTCACTAATCCACAGTTCTGTTGCTTTTCTTGCTGTACTACTTGAGTCCCTGGTTCTTGACGGTTAATTCTGAACAGGATTTTCTACTGAAACAATCTCTGGTTTTAATCAATGAGATTTGTACTATGTTGTTACAAATTCTACTACACAATACTTCTCTGTTATGTTTCACATGTGCTGCTTTATGTTATGTTGACCTCAAAGTAGTACAAAAATGTATAAATATTTTAAGCTTCAATACAGCTACAACTACATGGGAAACTTTATGCTTCAAAAGACTCAACAAAGTAATTAATACTTTAGATTGCTCACTGCTTTATGTAAAGCAAACACAATATATTCCAAAGATTAAGATCAATAGTCTTGAATTGATTAAAATCCCATCAAACTATCAAGCAGCCATTTTTCAGCAGTAAACCAGGTTCTATTTAAAATTACAATATATTAATATTTAGTGACAGTAGCTGACTATTTTGGGCCTACGCTATATTATGTGTTCCATACTGATTTACAGCACTTCCATAATTAAAGTTTGAAAATATGTCCAACTTTAATAATGTATTACCAAAATACATTATGGTGTTATAAAAAATTATACTTTTGGCTATCCCAGTTTCACCAGATTTTGTATCTCAGGTCTGGTTGCATAAATCATAAGAATGACCTCTTTGGGTCAGAACAATGGTCCATCTAGCCCAGTGTACTGTCTTCTGACAGTGGCTGGTGCCAGATGCTTCAGAATGAACAGAACAGAGCAATTTATCGAGTGATCCATTCCCTGTCAACCAGTCCCACCTTCTGGAAGTCAGAGGTTTAGGGTCACCCAGAGCATGGGGTTGCATCTCTGACCATCTTGGCTAATAGCCATTAATGGGCCTATTCCCCATGAATTTATCTCGTTCTTTTTTGAACCTAGTTATACTTTTGGCCTTCACAACATCCCCTGGCAATGAATTCCACAGGGTGACAGTGCATTGTGCAAAGAAGTATTTCCTTTTGTTTGTTTTAAATCTGCTGCCTATTAATTTCATTGGGTGACCCCTAGTTCTTGTGTAATGTGAAGGGGGAAATAACAATTCCTTACTCACTTTCTCTACATCATTCATGGTTATTTAGACCTCTGTCATATCCCCCCTCAGTTGTCTCTTTTCTAAGCTGAACAGTCCCAATCCTTTGAATCTCTCCTCATATGAAAGCTGTTCCATACCCCTCATCATTTTTGTTGCCCTTCTCTGTACCCTTTCCAACTTTCATATATCTTTTTTGAGATGGGGTGACTAGAATTGCACACACTATTCAAGGCATGAATGTACCATGGATTTTTATAGTGGCATTATGATATTTACTGCCTTATTATCTACCCTTTCCTAATGGTTCCTAACGTTCTGTTAGCTTTTTCTGCCTGCTGCTACATGTTGAGCTGAGTACAAAAACAGTATTTCAATGCAGCTTGACCTGCAGATCATTTACTACTTTAACTTTTGGACACTGATCTGCAGATGGACCCTGTAACCTCACAAGTAATTACAATTTCTTTTGGAGGGATATTAGCAGAAGTAAAGCAGTGGAGGAAGAAGAGAGACAGATTTTATTTTCCAGACGCTAGGGAAGGGGTGGTTTGCACCCAAGTGGGTGTTAGCAGGGAGCAGTTCCTGCAGAGAAGACAGCACAGAGACGGTCAATGATGTGTACATTCTGCAGGGGAAGGGTCCCTGGTGCTGTGTGCTTCCAAATGCCCCCCAGTATCCAAGTTAAGGCCAGGAAATCTGGTCATGTGTGTTTTACGTTGGTTATAGACAGGATAAGTAATTTATAATTAGCAGGACTCTCTTCTGGAAGAATCAGAATATCCCTCCCCTTCTTCTGCTCCCTCGGGCATCTTACCAGATTTCTGGGGTTTTTGAAATGTTATCACTAGCATCTCGGCTGTTGGTTCAACATTCTAGGATGCATCCAATCTTATATTTTGCCAGGTTCTTTCTATCCTTTCAGTTTTTAACTGCTCTTGTGCAACATGCTTTTGGCCTTATGTTTTGGTATGTCAGCCTTTGGAGCTTTAATTCCTTAGGACTGATGCAGCCAAGCATTTCCAAAGTGGGAAAACAAATCACATCCAGATTGGTGCTGAGCAAGCTTGAGAAACGCCCCCTTGTGAACAAACCTGCATAAAAAAAGTATTTTGAATTCAGCTCTAGTCTTGTGAGCTTAATTAGATAAACAGATATTCAGAAGCACAAGTCTCAGGCTGGAAAAGAGCTTGAATACATGAATACAAAACAGCCATAGATACCTGAATATTTCAGTAACAGTTTATCATTCAACCCATGTTCTCTCTTTTTTTTGGCTCCTTTATCTCCCAATGTCTCTGATTCTTTTTCAGGACAAATATACAACAAAAAGTCAGAGCAGGGGAAAATGCACAAGAAGAAAACCCACTGAAGGTAGGCTTGCTATTATTATTCAGTGACATCTCTCTTTATAAAACATTTGGAAACTTTCAAGAGTTCTGTGGAGACTTGATTCACCAGTGCATTGCTCCAGTTTTAAACCAGTATAATTCCTTGAATTTCAGTGGCGTTACACTGGCATAAAATGGAAGTAACAATAGAAGTGTATCAGATCCTTACTATTCTGTCCAGGTTCTTATACTGTGTCCCTCTCTGTGGTATTTGAGTTCTTACTGTACTAGTCCTAGTAATTCACACTTATTCTCTACAGCCCTGATTTTACCTCTGGCACTAAGTTTGCTGCATTAAGCCCCATTTCGGCAAAGCATGTCAACATGAGCATAAATCCATCTCTGTTTGGCACAGCTCGTTAAGTAGGTGTTTAATATGCTTAAGTCCCTTTTCTGACTTCAGTGGGATTTAAGCATGTTCTTAAACTTAAATGCATTGTTATGTTTAAGTAATTTCTTGGAAAAGATGGATGTAAGTATATAAAGTTTATGTGCAATGCTCAATCTGTGCCTTAGTCTTTTCCTTTCATGGATATTAGTGATCACCTTACTGCTATGCAGGTGGTTAAAGTTTGCGGGCACATTGAATGAAGTTTATTTGTACTGAAAGGCATGTGATACAATTTTTCTTGTACCTCAAGTGGAGATATGGTAAAATTCTCTTCAGAACATCTTAAGATTCCTTGATTGTACCACAAAGGGGCACTTAAGAGAGGCATTTAAACTTGTAGGCTGAGATGCTCTGTCTATTCATTTTGCAAAGCCAATTATTTTTCTGACTCTGTCTTGTCCAAAGAAAAAAAGAGACTTTGAAATCTATGTACAGATTTGTCTTAAATAAAGACTAACTTAGACTTTGCTTGTTTAGAAGAGCTTGGATAAATTAAAATAAACTTCCAAAGAACATCCCCAGGCTTTTGTTTACTTACCCCAACATTTATTGCAGTCCGAATTCTGGTTGACGCTCCTGGGAAGGGGTCATATTTCCTTTCTTAGCTACTTAGCCCTGAAATAGAAAGGGCATCATGTGCAGAGAGGGTATTACAGATAGTGAAAATAGCTTCAGAGCAGGACCTAGCACACCCAGTAGGAAGATTTGGAGACTTGAAGCGGATGAGATTCACTAAGTGGAAGAACAAAAGACAGTTACCTTTTCCGTAATGGTGTTCTTTGAGATGTGTTGCTGATGTCCATTCCACAATAGGTGTGCGTGCTTGCCACGTGCACCAGTGCCGGAAGTTTTTCCCCTAGCAGTACCCATATGGGAGCGCCCCTAGTGACACCTGGAATGGAGCCACTATGGCGTGGTATAAGGAGCGCTGTGTGCTCCCCGCACCCTCAGTTCCTTCTCACCAGACAACTCTGACAGAGGTGAAGAAGGGCAGGATGTGGAATAGATATGAGCAACACATCTCAAAGAACACCAGTTACGGAAAAGGTAACTGTCTTTTCTTCTTCGAGTGATCGCTCACGTGCATCCACGATAGGTGATTCCAAGCTATATCTGTTGGAGGTGGGTAGGAGTTCACAGACACTCAGGACAGAGTACAGCCCTGCCAAACCCGGCATCCTCCCTGGTTTGAGAGACGATCGCATAATATGAGGTGAACCGAAGACCATCTGGCCGCCCTACAAATGTCCTGAATAAATAAACTGAGCTCATTAGAATATTGATGGCATACATTTACATTACAAATCTCTCACATTGAGGGAAATATGTAAAATATTTAAAACTGAACCACAGCTTAACCTACGTGGTCATAAAAATAACAGGAACATGAAATGTCATTCCTTTATACCATTTGAATCTGATCTGTACAGCAAGGCAAACCTTTTGGAATGTCCCTTGCAAATGTAAAAAAACAAACAAACAAACAATTTTCTTATCACTGCTAGTAACTTATCTTCCATTAAATAACTATGGTAGTCATCAAATTGTTTCCCTTTTCATTAAATTTAACTACTCTGGCTTTTTAAGGAGACTGAATGTGTGACTGTTTGGATGATTTTCCCCCCACCGCAAATACTTCTCAACCCATTTCCTTCAAGGCAGTTTGAGTCCTATTTTGGGACACCGATAAGGGTTCTGAAGATATGGAGTTTTTCTCTGTATATGACAGATAAGGTGACAAGATACATTAAGCCAAACACATTTATGCCTTCTCCAGACAGAGTATATTAAATGCAAAGTAACTATCATTATGCACATAACAACAGTGGCAAAACATAGAGCCCAACAGTGCAAACCTTACTTATGCTGATGAGCACATCTCTGCAAGGGTCCTCTTACTGAGTTCCTTCCCTTTTGTTCCATCATCTCCCTCAGAATAGGCCCATCCTCAATCCTGGTGGCTCCTAGTGGGTAGGGGCCAGGCGCTTGGGAAAGTAGAGGGAGTGCATACCTTCTGCCCCCAAGTACCTAGCACAAATAGACCTAGCGTATTAATACAGCCAGAAGCCACTGTTAACTTCCTGCTAAGCACCCTCTGAGATGGGATCCCTTGTTAAAGGGGATTCTCAGGGCAGGTGGCACCTGGATAGTCCCTGGCACACGGGTCCAGTAGAAGTGTGTTCCCAGCAGGGCCGGCTCCAGGGTTTTGGCCGCCCCAAGCAGCCAAAAAAAAAAACAAAAAAAAAAATGCCGCAATCGTGATCTGCAGCAGCAATTCAGCGGGAGGTCCTTCACTCCGAGGCGGAGTGAGGGACCGTCCACCGAATTGCTGCCGAATACCTGGACGTGCCGCCCCTCTCCGGAACGGCCGCCCCAAGCACCTGCTTGACAAGCTGGTGCCTGGAGCCGGCCCTGGTTCCCAGGGAACAGCAGCAGACCTCAAGGCTGATGTGGAGGCACACACCACAAGAATCAACAGGATTGGCTGGCTGGAATCCCAGTTGCTTCACACCTTTCTATTCCATTACAGATCCCACCATTTCCCTGTGATGGAACGATGTAGAGAACCTCACCAAGCTCCTTAGACCCTCAGCAGGGATTTCCAGATGAGGGTAGAATCCCTCAGATCCCTCTAGTTTTGCCACTTCTTATATTTTTAAATATAACCACATGCTGCACACCATGCAGTGGGTCTGGCGCTCCACACACAATTGAGACACTTTGTTGGTCTCTTCACAGATCAGTGCTGTCCACAGGTAATATCCAGCTTACAAAGCGAATAGCTGCAGAGGCTTTCCATGATTTCCTACTTAGCTGTTATTCACACTTGTAATGTGTGTATCATTGCAAGATTTCTTGGAAAGCAGCTGGCTAGCGATTCAGTTTAAAAACAAACAAGATGGTAACTGACCATTTACACAAGCAGGTTCCATTTTAGCAGTTGCAGTTACTTAGGAAAATAGATTTCAAGCCCACTGACATTTTGTGTTTAGGATACTGTTGATAAATTTTGCTGTCACAGGTTGTTCCCCATTTTGTTTGTGTACAGTAATTACACTATAGAGGAATGACAAATAAATTTAAGCTAGGGTTTGTTTTAAATCAAGGAGAAAAAACAAACTACCCAATATGATTGTTAGGGGACTGATGGCTGTGAAAATCACAGTAGAACATGTGATTTATGTAGATTGTAAATTAACTTGGCCCAAACAAGCAGTGACAGATACAAACTCAGAAACAAACTATACTGAAATTGTTCATTTTCTAACTGTAGCACATCCTGAAATCTCTCCAGATAGTTATTTTAAACGATAGCATAGTCACCTAGTATTCTGATAACTGGTGCCTTAACCTGAGATGCTGGGTGTATGTCATTGGGCCCCAGCAACTTTTAGTGAGTATGTCATCCACAGCCTTGAGTATTAGAAGAGTCATGGTACCAGTGGGTTAAGTCCCAATCTTGTGCGGTGCTGAGCACATTGGAGATGGTGGCTCAGCACCTCACAGGATCAGGTCTTCAGTAGTGTAGAATCAAGAAATAGCCATTTCTTTCAGGAGAAAGAAGTAACAGACAGGACACCTAGGAAAACAAACGAATCCCTGGTGTAATTCCATTGAAATCAATGGGACTTGAGTACTTGTTTTAAGTATGTGCCTCAGTACTTTGCTGAATCAGGGCCTTAAACCTTAGGACACTGGCCAATCACGAGGAGTTTAAACCCCCACAACTGGCCAGATCAAAGGTTTGGGGGGGAGGTGTTTGAAAGTTGGGGGGTGAGGAGCATTGGGGGCACTCCGATGGAAACTTCTATGGCTGGGGGTATAAGGAGCCAGAACAGAACTGTTGGGTGGAGCCAGTCCTTTCCAGGGACGCCAGCTTGCCTCACAGGCTCTGCCCATCTAATCACAGTTGCCAACAGTCCCAATTTGGCGAGGAATTCCCCAGGTTTTACCGGTTCAGTAATGGTAACTGCAGCCCATTCCTATCCCTTAGGAAGGTAGCAGCACCGGAAAAAGGGGTTAAAAGCAGCCAAGGGCAGAACAGGATGGAATGAAGCCAGGAAGTGTAGCAACTCTCTGCTCTGAGAGCAGCTTGTGGGAATGAGCCAGCTATTCACACTTGAGTGGGGAGAAAGATTGGGGATTAGAGAAGAGGGAGAAGAGCAGAATAGAGAGGTGTGGAACTGATGGCAAGGGGAGGAGGATAGTGTGACAGATGCATCAATTTCCTGCAATATCCTTGAAAAACATCACTGAATTAAGATTAAGTATCTTTAGAGCCAATTGTATTAATTGCAAAGGTTATGTATTGTTGTGGGCCAAGATTGTATGTAATCTCTCTAGGGGGAGATGCGATTGAACCCCAGGAAGTGTTATGAATTTCAAAGGACCGTATTGAACAATGTACCAGACAAGAACAGACTTTTGGGATAGACAGTGTCAAGTGGTTTACTCTGGGAATCTCTAGGGGGAGGTGAACGCAAATTCCCCACCTCTGGTTATGCAAAAACCCAGTTTTTTGAAGCTATGCCCTGAGGAGATGCCCATTGTCTGCTGATTACCTGTTCTCAGAGTCTCAAGATCAAAGGCCCAAGCTGCATAAAGGAATGATTAAGGTCATGCCTACACTGGCAAGCTTATACCAGCACAGCTGTACCAATGCAGCTACACTGCTGTAAGATCACTCATGTAGCCTCACTATGCTGACGGGAGACAGTTCTCCCATTGACATAATAAAACCATCTAAACAAGTGGCGGTAGCTATGTCGGCAGGAGAGCTGTGCAAATGAGTGCTTATGCTGGTGAAACTTGTGTTGCTCAGGGGTGTGTTTTTTCACATTCATGGGCATGTTAGTTCTGCGCTCAGGCTGTTACACACTTGTAACCACACAAAAAACCCATTTGAAGGACTGACTTCTACCACAGCCCTTGTTGAAGTTGTAGGGTGATCTCTGGTAAGCTTATTAGCATGTGTGTAGGTTCTTTTTTTGTTTTGTTTTTAATATGTGTTTTGTATTGCTTTCACCTTAAGCATAAATGTGCTTGCTTAGAAAGAGCTGTGTAGTAATTTATAACTGGTGGCAATTACAGCTGTTCATAGCCACTGTCCTGTTTAGTCAATCTGGCTTGCTGGGAATACCATAGTATAGGCAGCCTGGAAAGACTCCAGTCAGGAGCGGGAGAGATGTGGGTCTCTGCCCAAGAGAGGTGACGACTGAGGAGCTAGGCGCCTAGAAAGGGTGCTCTCAAGGGACCAGGGTGGGGCGGGGGGTACAGGTGCAGTTGCCCTGAACAGTGGCATAAGATAGGAAAAGGAATTTTTACAGTTACTTACCAGCAGCACTGGATGGTGCTGACACAGCCACAAGATCAATAGCTACTGGTGTCACAATGAAGAGAACCCCGTGGTTGGTTGTGCCTGGTATCCCCAAAAAAGTCCAGATGGTGATGGAGAAATTATCTTTTGAAGGACATGATTTATTTAGCTCAAGTAAATATGTCTATGCATCCAGCTCACAAGAAGTATTTATATTTTGTGGTAACGGATATATGTTAACAATTCAAAGTCCTCCTTTTTAGTCCCTCCACTGCCCCAAAGAACATAAGAATGGCCATACTGGGTCAGACCAAAGGTCCATCCAGCCCAGTATCCTGTCTACCAACAGTGGCCAATACCAGGTGCCCGAGAGGGAGTGAACCTAACAGGTAATGATCAAGTGATCTCTCTCCTGCCATCCATCTCATTGCTCTGACAAACAGAGGATAGGGACACCATTCCTTACCCATCCTGGCTAATAGCCATTAATGGACTTAACCACCATGAATTTATCCAGTTCTCTTTTAAATGCTGTTATAGTCCTAGCCTTCACAACCTCCTCAGGTAAGGAGTTCCACAAGTTGACTGTGCGCTGCGTGAAGAAGAACTTCCTTGTATTTGTTTTAAACCTGCTGCCTATTATTTCATTTGGTGACCCCTAGTTCTTGTATTATGGGAATAAGTAAATAACTTTTCCTTATCCACTTTCTCCACATCACTCATGATTTTATATACCTCTATCATATCCCCCCTTAGTCTCCTCTTTTCCAAGCTGAAGAGTCCTAGCCTCTTTAATCTCTCCTCATATGGGACCCGTTCCAAACCCCTAATCATTTTAGTTGCCCTTTTCTGAACCTTTTCTAGTGCCAGTATATCTTTTTCGAAATGAGGAGACCACATCTGTACGCAGTATTCGAGATGTGGGCGTACCATCGATTTATATAAGGGCAATAATATATTCTCAGTCTTATTCTCTATCCCCTTTTTAATGATTCCTAACATCCTGTTTGCTTTTTTGACCACCTCTGCACACTGCGTGGACATCTTCAGAGAACTATCCACGATGACTCCAAGATCTTTTTCCTGACTTGTTGTAGCTAAATTAGCCCCCATCATATTGTATGTATAGTTGGGGTTACATTTTCCAATGTGCATTACTTTACATTTATCCACATTAAATTTCATTTGCGATTTTGTTGCCCAATCACTTACTTTTGTGAGATCTTTTTGAAGTTTGTCACAGTCTGCTTTGGTCTTAACTATCTCGAGCAGTTTAGTATCATCTGCAAACTTTGCCACCTCACTGTTTACCCCTTTCTCCAGATCATTTATGAATAAGTTGAATAGGATTGGTCCGAGGACTGACCCTTGTGGAACACCACTAGTTACCCCCTCTCCATTTTGAGAATTTACCATTAATTCCTACCCTTTGTTCCCTGTCTTTTAACCAGTTCTCAATCCATGAAAGGACCTTCCCTTTTATCCCATGACAGCTTAATTTACGTAAGAGCCTTTTGTGAGGGACCTTGTCAAAGGCTTTCTGGAAATCTAAGTACACTATGTCCACTGGATCCCCCTTGTCCACATGTTTTTTGACCCCTTCAAAGAACTCTAATAGATTAGTAAGACACGATTTCCCTTTACAGAAACCATGTTGACTATTGCTCAACAGTTTATGTTTTTCTATGTGTCTGACAATTTTATTCTTAACTATTGTTTCGACTAATTTGCCCGGGACCGACGTTAGACTTACCGGTCTGTAATTGCCAGGATCACCTCTAGAGCCCTTTTTAAATATTGGTGTTACATTAGCTAACTTCCAGTCATTGGGTACAGAAGCTGATTTAAAGGACAGGTTACAAACCTTAGTTAATAGTTCCGCAACTTCACATTTGAGTTCTTTCAGAACTCTTGGGTGAATGCCATCTGGTCCCGGTGACTTGTTAATGTTAAGTTTATCAATTAATTCCAAATGGAATTTGGACCAGAAACCTGAGTCACAGGTTTATCTGAACCAATGCAGATAAAAATAAGTCTTCCTCCAAAGATTTAACTTTCCCAAAACATGAACCTAATCTGTGCTGAGGTTTGAAAAAGTTTGGTTAACAATTTTTTACAACTATTTTTCATTTTTGAACACCTCAACACTTCTTAGCTTTGGCCAGGGGTGTAAGAATATGTGCTGAAAAGACTTAGGGTATGTTCACAGTACATGCACCTTGTGGCAGCATGCAGAGTACATGTGCTGCTTACCCCCATAGCACAGGTATAAATAGCAGAGTAGGTGGTGAGGCACTACTTAGGCAAGTAAAGACATGCCTAACCCCTGTGGGTATGTACCCTACATGGCTTTCTACAGATCTAAGCAGTGTCTCCCACATCTACTGCTATTTTTAGCAGTGTAGTATCCCACTGCTGAAGTCTTTCCCCACCACAGGGAAAGACTCTAGCAGGTCCATATGGCAGGGAAAGACTCCAGCAGCAGGGAAAGGTTCTAACAGCCCCCTGCCAGAACCTTTCCCTGCTGCCTAACCCCATTGCCAGAGCCTTTCACTGCTTCATGTAGCTACACACCGCAGTGTGTATACCGCCTGCTTTTCACTGCAGTGAGTAGCTACACATACCCTATCTGTCACCATCAGTGGTGTGCAGTTTAGGCATGGCTTCAGAAAGGTTGTTCATGCAGTAATGCTGGCCTGACAGAGAAGAGGAACTTAAGTAGCTCACCATGAAGCATCACAATGACAACCTATTGTCAATGATGCTGGTCATAACTTTCTGATGATTTTGAGCCTCAACTTTTCAAAACAAGGATGAGCCCTCACTTAATGAAATGCATCAGTTAGTGGGAGAGAAAGTGAGACAAGAAAGCTTGGTGTCTACAGTCAGTATCTTAAGACTTGAAAATGAGATTATGCAATTGTAGTCACTAAAGATGCCATGCAGAAGTGGCATTATCAGGTGATAATGCACCGTCATTGTGTCCCTGCTTTAGCCCTACTGCACCAACTGGCAGCAGTGTGGCCCATTGTGAGATCTTGTTCTTAATGTTAATGAAACTGGAGGGGATACCTCTCTATCAAATAAACAGGAGCAAGTGTCTCTTAAAAGCAAGTATGTTGCAATAGACAAATGTGTGACTAAAATTTGCTGGCCTGTGAAGGCATGCCTTATCACCTGATATCCTTTCCCATTGAGGAGACAGTATCTTTACAGCTGGTTAGCTTGTTTTTCTGTAGAAATTTTATTATAGCATGAGAGGCTGGCCATACTTTGTGCTAAATCGTTTTCACAGTCTTGGCCAGGCTCTCTGGCTTAGCACTGCCTCTGGTCTGTTGCTGCAAATAATCACTGTATATTATTTTGCTGATTTTTTGCAAATATTTTTGCAAATATTATGGGAATTAATTTAGAGCCAATATTTTAGTACAGTAGATTCCACTTAATAGCAAACCAGGTGTTAACTTCCCGTTAATAGCAACATTTTGCCAGGAACCAAACCCGTCCCACTGATGTTAATGTTAATAGAAGTTGGGTATTGGCAATGACATACTGCTTATTTGGAACTTTTTTGGAAGAAAGTCCCCACCTCTAGGCAGGTTTGCAGGGCTGCAGCCAGGGAAGGAAGCACTGGGACGTGCCTTCTCTGGCTGCAGCTCTGCAAACCTGCCTGCAGCCCCAGCCTGTCCCAGCACTTCCTTCTTGGCCTGCAGCCCCGCAAACCAGCCTTCACACAGGAGGTAAGGAATTGTGGTCTGGGAAGTGGTCTGGGAACGGAGGCTATTGGCAGGGCAATAGTGGGGAGGGGGACTGCAGCCTGGATGTTGGAGCTGCATGATCTCTCTCCCTGTGCTCTCCAAGTTGCATTCTGCTTACGGGGACTGCATGCAGGAAAGGAAATCTGGGGACATGCTGAACCCCAACCCCCAGAGAGGGCAGGGAGAGGTATGGTGTAGCCCCACAAGACCCCAGTGCCCCTGCTCCTCAGGGAAAGCCCCAGCCTCCTGGCTGCATCCACCCTCCCTGCTGCTGCCCTGCCCACAATCCAGGCTCCAGCGCTGAAGCCAGAAAAGGCTCTTCCCAGCACCTCCTTCCCTGGCTGCTGCCTCACAAAGCTGTCTTCCACTTATTAGCACCTGCCAGATAATAGCACGTTTTCCTGGCAACCGAGGGGGCGGTAATAAGCAGACTCTACTGTATTGCTATAGCGCTAATTGATTATAAAACCAATAGTAAACAACATGAATGTCAAACAACTTTCTAATTATTATGCTGGTGAGGGTGCTTAGAGGCTCTGAACAGGGATCAGAGCTCCACAGGGCTAGGCATTGCCCCAAAGAGCTTACCATATATACACGAGGAGCTCAATCCAATGTCCATTGAAGTCAATGGGAACCCTTTGGTTAAATTCAGGCCGATGATAAAATACAAGAGATGGATGTAACAAATATGGAGTGAAGATAGGAGTATTCTGGGAAATGAGTTACGCAGAAAAGTAATCATGAATAGTATTAAAAAGTGACAGTCTCAGCATACCAGCCACTGGCAGAGTTTTACAGGTATCCTGGCAGAGGTGAGTTTTAAGGGGAGATTTGGGGGCTAAAGCATCAACTTTACAGGGAAGTGTTTCCCAAGCAAGGGATGCTTCATGGGAGAAAGCACAGAGGTGCTTCAGAAAAAATTGAACTAGCAGGTGGATAAAGGCAAGACTAAGAAAAATGTACGTGACTTTGGATAAGTATTTAGAGCTCAAGGAAATATAATTAAGCACAGATTTTATAGATTCCTGTTAGCTTGTTTTCCTGAGTGCTGTATAGTTGATGAATTCCAGTGAAAATTAGGTAGGATCAGAGGCTAAAATAGGGAAATAACAAGTTAAAAATTACTTAGATAAGTTAGATGTCTTTAAATCACCAGGGCCTGATGAAATAGGGGGGAGGGATAGCTCAGTGGTTTGAGCATTGGTCTGCTAAACCCAGGGTTGTGAGTTCAATCCTTGAGGGGGCCACTTAGGGGATCTGGGGCAAACATCTGTCTGGGGATTGGTCCTGCTTTGAGCAGGGGGTTGGACTAGTTGACCTCCTGAGATCCCTTCCAACCCTGATATTCTATGATTCTATGAAATAAATCCTAGAATATTCAAGGAGCTGACTGAGGAGATATCCAAGTCATTAACGATTATCTTCAAAAAGTCCCATAGAAGGTGGGAGAGATTCCAGAGAACTGGAAAAGGGCAAATATAGTGCCCATCTATAAAAAGGGGAATAAGGACAACCCAGGGAATTACTGACCAGTAATCTTAACTTCAGTACCCAGAAAGATACTGGAGCAAATAATTAAGCAATCAGTTTGAAGATACCTAGAAGATAATAAGGTGATCAGTAACAGTCAGCATGGATGTGTCAAGAACAAATCATGTCAAACCAACCTAATATCTTTCTTTACAGGGTAACAAGCCTTGTGGATCGGGGGAAGAGGTAGATGTGGTATATCTTGACTTTAGTAAGGCTTTTGATACTGTCAGAGACAGTACTCTACTTCCACAATACTGTCTTGCATGACCTCATAAAAAAGCTAGGGAAATGTAATCTAGATTGAGCTACTAGAAGGTGGGAGCATAACTGGTTTGAAAACCATTCCCAGAGAGTAGTTATCATTGGTTCATAGTCAAGCAGGAAAGGGCATATCAAGTGGGGTCCTTCAGGGATCAGTTCTGGGTCTGGTTCTGTTCTATATATTCATCAATGATTTAGATAATGGCATAAAGAGTACACTTATAACATTTGCAGATGATATCAAGCTGGGAGGGGTTGCAAGTGCTTTGGAAAATAGGATTAAAATTCAAAATGATCTGGACAAACTGGAGAAACGGTCTGATGTAAATAGGATTAAATTCAATAAGGAAAAATGCAAAGTACTCCACACATAAAAAATGGGAAATGACTGCCTATGAAGGAGTCCTGCGGAAAGGGACCTGGGGGTCAGTGGATCACAAGCTAAATATGAGTCAACAGTGTAAGACTATTTCAAAAAAAGCAAACATCATTCTGGGATGTTTTAGCGGGGGTGTTGTAAGCAAGACACAAGAAGTAATTCTGCTCTACTCTGAACTGATTAGGCCTCAGCTGGAGTATTATGTCCAGTTCTGGGCACCACATTTCAGGAAAGATGTGGACAAATTGGAGCCAGTCCAGAGAAAAGTAACAAAAATGATTAAAAGTATAGATTGAAAAAAATGGATTTGTTTAGTCTGGAGAAGAGAAGACTGAGAGGGGCACATGATAACTGTTTTCAAGTACACAAAAGGTTATTACAGGAGGAGGGAGGAAATATGTTCTTTTTAACCTCTGAGGATAGGACAAGAAGAAATAGGCTTAAATTGCAGCAAGGGCAGTTTAGGTTGGACATTAGGAAAAACTTTCTGTCAGGGTAGTTAAACACTGGAATAAATTGCCTAGTGAGGTTGCAGAATCTCTGTCATTGGAGATTTTTAAGAGCAGGTTAGACAATCACCTGTCAGGGATGGTCTAGAAAATACTTAGTCCTGCCATGAGTGCAGGAGACTGGCTAGGGAAGACCTCTTGAGGTCCCTTCCAGTCCTGTGATTCTATGATATCTTGATTTAAATTGTATTTGCTACGAGTTAATTCACAGTGAAAAGCATTTTGTTTGACCTTTAAATAAAGTCTCTGATCTGATAACATATTGCGAGAGACATATAAATGTCACCAACACAAAAATCAAATCCCAGTGCTAGTGATTTATCAACCATTCAGCAAACAAAGAAAACATGGATAATAGAGTAACTAGGAATAAACTACTTTTGGTATGAACCAGTGATTAACTCAGCTACTACTATTCTATACAGAAAGCCAATACTAAAATCAGCTAGTATTGGGTTACAAAGAAAATTACAACCTTCCTAGGTAAAACTGGGACCAAACATTAAAGCAATCTGGGGGGGGGGGGGAGAGAACAAAAAAAAACAAAAGTTTTTTGTTACAGAGCTAAATAAATAAATAAATGCTCTAGGGGGGAAAAAACCCTAGTAATCCTTTAAATAATGAATATTTTCCAACTATTATACAGACAGATTTTCCTGCTGGGTGGCACCTGGTGATTTAATAAATGTATCATACTGCTAAAATGTGAGTATAACTTGCTATATTCTGAGTTCTGGTATACATGTGCAGTACTCCACTGCATGGAACAGATTTACAGCCATGTAACAGAGAGAGAGACCTGGACCCAAAGGGTTTGTGCCAGGGCTGTGCATTCCTTTATGATGTGTCAATAGGGAGAAAAGTTAAACAAGGCTCTCATCATGCTTAATTGTAAGGTATGAAAAGAATGAGGAATTATTTGAAAGAAAATTTGTGAGGTTGTCTTGGCACCAGTAATGTGTTCTGTGAAAAGTTATTTAGGGATACGTTTTCAGCAGAGTTGAAAAAGATTTGCACAAGGGGATATACAGAGGAAAAATAGGATGAAATTAAGAGAGGAGAATTGAAGGCAGAACTTAAGGAAAGCAAAGAGATGAATTATGCTGTGGAAAAAATTTCCCAAGGGAAGCAGTGTAACCCCTGCCACTTGGGACAATTTAAATACTGGACTAGAACTCTTACTTGTAAATGTACAATAGGAAGCAATCCTGCTTTGGCAGAAAAACAGACTAGACAACTGTCTGTTCTAGACACTTCTCATCTCTAAGAACATTCTATGTTCATTACTGTGAATGGCCAAATGTCCTTATTGGCCAAAATCTGCTTTCAAATTCACTGCGTGTCTTCCTTGTATTAGTCTGAGTGCTTCAAATAATTGCAACTGTAGCAGTGGGACAGGGAGGGAGAGATGGTAAAAGACAACACTTTATATTTCGAATATTATTTCACTGGTAGCCACCGAACCACAAGCATAATGTGCTCTCTATGTGTAGAATTGAGCCACTGAATACTATACTTCCTGTCATTTCCAAATGTAGGAGATACTATAATATTGAATTGTGAGATAGCCAAGCCAGGGCTAAGTGTGATGAGGTGTGACTCTGAAAGGAAAAAAAAAAAAAAAAAAAAAAAAAAAACAGCCTCATTGCCAGGCAGC